>NC_091745.1:64235993-64584327 GCF_043380555.1 Nothobranchius furzeri | reverse complement strand
GATCAGGTAGAAACACAGAGAGGTCTCATGGAAAAGCAGCTGCTGAGGAGGAAAAACGTTTTTATTAGCATTATTTTTTATCTGTGATGGACAGCGTTCTGCTTTTGGCTCAGGTTCAGATGTAGGATGCAGTTTATGGGCCAGAACACAGCGAGGGGCGGAGGCCAGTTTCTGGCAAACCCACCACCACCTCCCCGTTTCCCTGAATAGCGAGGTCCCCTACGGCTGTGACCTCTCTGACCTCATCATGAGAGCGTTAGGAGACGGGACGTGCTCCCTCACCTCTGAGTCCACATTGGAAACTTCTTTTTTTATCTTTTAGTCACAGATTCCTTTTCAAACTCACATGCTTCATGTTAGTAGATATTTTTCCAGTTTAACTGTTATCAGATCAGTAATGCTGTCAAGCCTTTATAACCTAGAGGTGTATGGATTAGTGATGCATGTTCAATACAATTCAATTCAAAAATACTTTATTAATCCCAGAGGGAAATTGATTGCTGTAGTAGCTCAGAATAATAATAATAATCAAGTCATCAAAGAGTTATTGTATATTACAAAGGCTGTTGGCAGGAAGGATCTCCAGTAGCGGTCAGTGTTGCAGCGAAACTGAAGAAGCCTCTGACTGAAGACACTCTTCCGTTGTCGGACAGTCTTGTGAAGAGAATGCTCAGGGTTGTCCATCATTTTCTTGATTCTCTGGAGAATCCTTCTTTGCATCATCTCCTCCAGCGGTTCCACAGTCGTCCCCAGAACATAACCAGCCTTTTTTATTAGGCTGTTGAGCCTTTTCAGGTCCCTGCTTCTGATGCTGCTACCCCAACAGACGATGGCTGAAGAGATTACACTCTCAACAACAGACTTGTAGAAGATCTGCAGCATCTTGCTACAGACATTGAAGGACCTAAGCATCCTCAAGAAGTGCAGTTTGCTGTGTCCCTTCTTGTAATGTGGATGTGGAATTTAATTTAAAATAATTTACCACCAGCTGGATTAAAACAGGAATAATATACGTGTGTGTGTGTGTGTGTGTGTGTGTGTGTGTGTGTGTGTGTGTGTCTGTGTGTGTGTGTGTGTGTGTGTGTGTGTGTGTGTGTGTGTGTGTGTGTGTGTGTGTGTGTACATATATGTATATGAGTAAATATGTGTTTTCCATATATCATGTTAAACATATTTTAATATATCTGTCTATCTATATAAATTATATTATATATTATACAATATATTATATTGTGTATTAAAGAAACATTTTTTTCCATGAAGACAAATTAACATTTATTAAACATAATGAAAATTTAAACTTAATATAAGACTCAATATTAAGACTTTATTTTCTCTCAAACACTAAATTATAATACATTTTTGCAGATAATTGAACAAAGATTTCCTAATTAAAATGTGGACAAAAGTAAATGTTTTCCAACTTCCTGCTTTTTGCACAAACATGTTTATCATATATTGAAATAAATTAAAAAAATAAAAACAGCCACAATAATTAAATTAATGAATAAAGAAGATTAGGAAAGCAGCGGACAAAAGGAGGTTCTTCAGGTTGTTTCTCACTGATCTATCTTAAGTGTTTAGCTTTATTGTTATTTTTTTATTCCAGTTTAATCCTGTTTAATCTGCCACTCAACCCTCATGTTTCTTTTCTGTTAGACCTGATTTTAAATGACACCCAGTCATGCTTAACTCTGTGTTGGTCTTGTGTAGGCCTTTGTCTCCCTCTCTCTGCTGTTCTGGGCTCTGCAGAGCGTCTCACAGCTGCTCCGCATCAAGAAGAAACAGACCTGAGACGTCACGACTCGACACGTTCAGCTGGCCGGAGGATGGGAAAACCTGGGAACGTTTCACTTCAAATAATTCCCAAAATATTCAATCGCTTTAAGCATAAAGCATTACCTTTAAGTGCCTTTCTTTTATTCTGATTGCTAGCTAAAGCTTCATGTATTCATTTAATGCTGAGCAGCTTTAGGGGAGTTAGAGCCATTAACACAAACAGAGCAAGCACATTTTATTTGATACATTTATTTTGATCATTTTAACTCTTTAGATGTGTTTTTATTTCATGTATTTGTTTGAAATGTTTTTCTAATCAGTGGTGCTGCAGTTCACCAGCAGAGTGTGCACAACCTCTTACCTCCAGCCCGACTGGTGCTGATCATAATGAGGCCTTTAGATTTCACCTCTTCACTGAGTCATCGCACAACAACGCTGTACAGTTTGTTTTCCATTTATCATTGCAATAAAATATGTCAAACATTCCTTCACCTGTTCTTTTTTATTATTTAAAATGTAATGAAAGGGAAGCTGAAGTTTAAAGATCTTGACTGGAAGATGAAGCCTGATGTCAGCGGTAGTTGTGTGATTAATTCTTCCTCTCAGCCTCCAGATTTTGTGTAGGAGTGACAAATGTTCCTCAGCAGATGGTGCTGTTATCACCCGCTACTTGTGTCTTTCTGAGCCACATTTTTATTTTTTTAAGAGATGCAGTGTTTTTCTTTTTTAACATTTCTGTGGTAATTTATTTATTTATTTTTTTTTTTTTTCAAAAATGTAACAAAATCTGAACGTTTAAGAACTGAGTTGAGAAAAGATGATAAATTGTTAAATTTGATGTTTTGGCCTGTTTCTAATATGAAGCTAAAAGCTGAAACAGCTCAAATAATGTGTTTTAATATTAAGGTGATAGTTAGGGATATAGAAAGCATTTCATTATTTTTTGTTTGAAAGTCCTATATTAAAAAAGTCCTTTCTTATTTCTTTTACAATGATCACATCTAATAATGACAGTTTAGAAATGTTAAGGGATGCTTGGAAATAATGAAGCCTTCAGGCCTAGAAGCACAGCAGAAAAGCATTTGAGTTTTAGCAAATACTTCTTAAACATTTTAACATCATTTTCTTGAGCCAGTATGTTCTAAAATGCCCCTTTACAGGGTTAATGAAAGGTGACTCAGACCCCCCACCGTCCTCTGTGGCCAGAGCACACAAATGGACTGCAGTAGCCAAATTTGATCGCATGGTGTTACGTTCACTTCATTTTTACATATTGCATCTTCAATTAAATTATTTCGTCAAATACATGCTTATGTTTTAGACCCAATGTGCTTTTCAGTAAAATTTAAACTTGTTTTCCTCATCTGTTCTGGAATCTTTAAGCATCAACTCAACACATTACAATTTAAATGTAAAGAAAGAAAACTAAATTTGAAACCTCTTAAAGCTGTTATAGTGAATCTACAGAACAACAGTCACGACCCCCCCCCCCCCCCCCCCCCCCATCTTCAGTTAGAACCGGAAACCCGTACTGCCAGTTTTCTAGGTCCAACCATCTTTTGTTGCCCATAACTTCATATGGTGGTTTTGTTTTCTCTGACATTATTGATCGGAGAACCTCTCAAACCAGTGGTGTTCTGTTGCTAAATATGTGAATGCATAATGAATGGAGGACCCAGGAAGTGTGGCAGTTTGGTGAGACAACAACCAGATGGTTCAATAGTTGCTTTCGATCCAAAACGTGTTATTGGCGGAGGTTTTTAGATAAATGCAAGAGGAATACTTTATCTTTGTTGTTTCTCCACAATGTTTTATAGCTATACTATGTTAGAACGTTGTAAAGAGACGTGAAAAAACATGTTTTAAGCTCATTTGTTTTCCAAATTTGCTATAGCAACCTTAAAACCTAAGGCACTGAAGTGTAGTTGTGTGACTGTGTGTAACATCAACAGATGGTATTACATTTGTCTACTCTGAGAAGTGGCTGCATACTAAATAACATATCAAACACTTTATTATCTAATGTGTGAAGTGAACAGATGCAGAGAACATCTGTGAAGAACAGGTTGCAGACAAAGCTGATTTGTACTGACAAAAGCTTATGAACACACACATTCTGTTTTTTTCTTTTCTTTTGATGCACATCTGAACGAAATGTTTCTGCCAACATGAGGGATTGGTATTAAAGCAGGGTTTGAGTAACTGGGGAGCAGAGGGGAGCCCGGCTCCCCCAAAAGGTTGATGGGCTCCCCTGGTAGCCCTCAACTGAATTACCAAGGTGGAGCCCAAAACTTGATCCAGTGTCTATTTATATTACATTATGGAATATAGACAGACAGATGATGGGAACATTTTGTGTTTTAACGATGGTTTTTATTGTTTTTAATTTGTCACAATCGTATCGAAGGAGTAAAAGTATTGGTCCTCTTCACAATAACTCCTAGTATTGAATAAGAAATTCTACATTCGTCAGGATATTTTTTCCATCTCTCTGCCTTTCTGTTTTACAGAGTAAATAACAGGTAACAAAACCGTTTCTGTGTTTTAAAAAAGAACGACAACATGGAAACTGAATAAATGTACCCAAAAAACCACGAGTCTTAGGAAATGAATGATAAATGTGGTTTTTTTGTTTTGTTTTTCCTTTTACATTCAGCCGCCCTTGTAATTACCCAGAGTTGTGTGGTTAAATATAGAAACTGGAGTTGTGGTTGCCTGGTGATAATAATACTGCTCTTTCAGACATTCACTTTTATAAAGATGAAAGCTGACAGCGTTCTCTGCACAATGTGCATCTTTTATCCGCTCAGGTGGAAAATAACTGCAGATATTTGATGCCTTTTTGAGCTACGTTCAATTTCAGCATGCAGATTAGGAACGATCAATGAAGTCCAGTCTGTTTCAAAATGCATGAAGTTGTAGATTTGTTGTGTGTGAGTGCATGTGTGTGTGCATGTGTGTGTGTGTGTGTGTGTGTGTGTGTGTGTGTGTGTGTGTGTGTGTGTGTGTGTGTGTGTGTGTGTGTGTGTGTGTGCAGAGCATGCACAGAAACACAGACATGTAGTTGAAAGTGTGACACACAACTTTATTTTATTTCACCTGCATGTGACTTTTTCTTATAAGTACACGTTTATCTTTACAAGTTTGTGTGTGTTGGTGTGCAGCTTCTCACATTCTACTGCACACACACACACACACACACACACACACACACACACACACACACACACACACACACACACACACACACACAACAGATCTACAAGTTTGTGCATTTTGAAACTGATTTGCCTCCATAGCGATTCTCTCTCCGAAGCAGAAAATTGAGATTATAATGTTTTACTGAGGGGAAATTAATGATGTGTGGGAGAACAAAATGGAAGATTCTGTTTGAAAGGTTAAATTAATTCTGTAAATGACTTAATTTCTTTTAATTATTAACAGGAAGAGAAGGACATTTTAAAACCTTATTCAAAAGAGGTTTAGTTCATTCACCAGATCTTCTCATTCTTTTTTCAGATATTTTTCTAATTTCAGTGATTAACTTTATGTTAGCTAATTTACGTTTAACTATCATAAATGAAGATTAGCAATTCGTTTTTGTGTCTCAGCTGTGTGGATGTAATCATTTTTATGAAAATGTGTTTAACTTTTATGTTTTAAAGTGCAATAACTAAACCTGTTTATCATACTCTTGTTATTTATGTGGACAAATGCTGCTCGGTGGCGCTCTGCTCTCATAAACTCAACTTTTTAATGATCTGCTGGCTTATTAAAGCGATGCAGGAGCAGACCGATTGGCTGGTGCATCGATCCCAGTGTAGATGGATGTGGCATTCACCTTACATGAAACCTTGATGAACGCCTTCGAGCGAGTTTGGCCTTCAGCTTCACCGAATAGAATAAGGAAATGTCACTCAGGATACAGATCAATATGAAGCTGATGAGAATTAGATTGCCAAGATGGCTTTAATTTGAATGGGAGCATCAACCAATCAGTAGACATTTTCTTCTCAGCGGTGTAATAAAATGTGTAAAAGTGTCTGTTTCTGTAAATAAAAGTAGCTGATTTCATCTTATTAGTAAAATAACTAATGTTTGATTGCTCACTAGAATTTCTCACTGTTCTGAGAACAATCATTTATCTTATATTTCTTTCTAATTCTGGCTTTACTACTTTAATGGTTTATTAAAGTCCATTTTATTATTAATTTTGTTCCTTCAAAAGCATTTTCTGAGCTGACCATGTTGAAATGTCAGTCTTTTGTAGCACTTGTAGTTTACCCCTTTAACTTGCAGATCAATCACCTTTGTAGGACACATTTAGTCCCTATATTTTATTGAACAAGCACCATACAATAACAAAAAAAACAACTATCAAACATTCTTGAAAATTAGATGTTTGAATAAAAAGTTAAAGGTACAATATGTAAGAATTCTACAGTGAAATGTTACAGTTTTTCTCCAATGCTAAAACATTTCACAAACGTTTCCTCCATGTTCCCGAATGTATAAACACAACCACACCTTCTCACTTCAAAACTCAAACTTTCACACCAACAGAGCAGCTCAAAGCTTTCAAAAATGTAAACACTATACACATCCATTACACACTACAGCAAAACAATTGAAAACACAATGCTCAATTTGTGAGAAGGTTCTTTGTTTCATAACTGCCTTTACAGTTACGGATCTTCTTAGATCTCTGCAGAGGATTAGGCATTTAGATTTGTGAGTTTCATATGAAGAGTATAAATCTATAGAAAATTCTGCATGTACACCACTGTAACACAACTCAATGCAAAAACAGAATCTATTGCACTCAACAGTACTCTTGAAAACATGAGAAGGGTGTGATTTTTTTTTTATTTACTTTATTCACAACACACACACACACACATACACACACACTGTGCGGCATCATGTCGCTGAGCTGCATCGGGCCACATCACCTCATCCACATCGCAGGCTATATTGTCTCTTGCCAGGCACCGTGGGAAAAACGCCCTGGAATGGCGAATCCATCCTTGTAAGGCGTCCACTGGGATGTCACCACAGGCCAGCTCCATTGCCCTTAGGAGGTTCTCTCTAGTGTATGGTTGTCTGTCATAAACCTTCCATCTCCACGATGAAAAGAACTCCTCTATAGGGTTCAGGAAAGGGGAGTAGGGTGGCAGACAGACGCTTGAAAAGTGGTTACTGTTGGTGGTGAACCACTCTGATTTGGTTTGTTCTGTGGAAGCGGACATTGTCCCAAATGATCACATAAATGTGATGTGCGGGTCCAGGATGGTGTTGTTGGCGGTCCAGGAGGATGTCTTTTAGCTCCTCTAGGAAGGTGAGGAAATGTTGGGTGTTGTAAGACCCAAGGACAGCATGCCGGTGGACAAGCCCCTAACCCTAACCCATGGCCGCACAAAGAGTAATATTACCCCCCCCCCCCCCCCCCCCCCCCCCCCGTTGGCCAGGAACCTCAGTGATGGCTCTTTGGCCAATGATGTTACGGCCTCTTTGCCATCGTTTCTGCAAGCTGAAGCCAGCCTCATAAGGAAGAGGGACTCATGAGGTCTGGCCATCGTGTCAGACTGTAATATCCTCTTTTCACAGTCCCCCACCCTATCTGCACGCTTGGGCTAGGGGCTAACGTTGTGCTAACAATGCCAACTGAAAGTGAACTGAAAGAACATGGTCAACTGTGGAAAAATATTTCAAGCTACTTTTTTAATAACCAGCAACTCAATTTTCCAGTGAAATGTATTTATATATTTATCTTCTTACTGTGTATGACTCGTCTTCTCACGTCATCTAGAATCTTCTTGCACTGATCTGTAACTGGCAACAGCCACGAAACTCGGAGAACGGAAGTGAGAGTCACTCATTTTTTTAAACACGGACTGCAGTACCCACAAGATATGATTCTTATTTCATGCACCTTTAATATTTTTATTGCGATATTATTACCTTACATGGCATATCAGTCTGCTTCTCTGATTCAGATTAATAAAAATATAGGACACCCAAAAAATGCATAATCCATTATTTTTCTTGATTATGGAAGTTAATGGGCTAAAGGGCTGATTCTGATTTAACTGATGCATGGACAGAAATAATTGTAATTTTTAGAGACAATAAAGCTACAATTGGGATGTTTGCTTAAGTTTTCTCAAGAAAACCCCTCAAAACTTATGCAATGCTTGTAATTATACTGTACTTCATGCCATAGGAAAAAAAAATCTGAGTTAAAGAGCTAAAAACACCAAAACAGAAAGCTTGGAGAAATAAAACAAGACCTTTTTTGGTCATTTTTTTTAAATGAATACCCCAAAGTAAGAGTTCAAACATAGAATCAAACCAATCTCTGGTATTGTTAAGCTTTTATTGTTGCAGTTTTATATTTTTGTTCCCTGTTGAGTTTCATGAGTACAAACTTAACCCTCACAATAACATTTGATCAATCAGACACCAAGAGAAAGCAAAGCGGTCTGCAAAGCTCTGCTCCATGACAGCAAATTATTGATTAGCTGGCTAGAAATAGCTGACCTTATCAGCTAGAGCTAATCTAACTTGGACTGTGATCAGAAATAGTGAAAAGAACATTCCTGAACCCAACATCTACCCAAAGTGAAGAAACACAAAACCAACCCAAAATTCCAGAAGGGAGCAAAGTGGGTTTCATGGGTAACAAAACTGCACTTTTTTGAAGGTGTGGTTATTATTTCTGTTTATGATTGGTAACTCTGAGTTCAACATGCAGTCCGAACACAAAAACAGTCTCCTACACCTATCTCCGGCATTAATTTCTGATAGAAAATAGACTGCAAAGTCTTAGAAAAGCTGACAGATCTATGTCACACAGTCTCTTAACATTCATGGACTCACCCATCTTGATTTGTGACGGAGAAGGTCGTTGTTAGTTTGGTATCCAGGAAACAGCAGAGAATGTCTCAGCTAGTAGAAGCTAACTGTTAGCATTAGCAATCCAAAGGGCTTCGAATGGAGGAAACTGGACTTCTTTGGCTTCTTGAAGACATTTCGCTTCACATCAGTTATTATCATTAGCAGCTCCACAACATGGCAGAACTCCTTCAGGCTCGTATTATTTGTGGAGACAAAACATCAGTGTTGCAAAGTAAATGGAGTCAGTCACTTTGCTGTTAACCAATCAGATGTGATATATCAAACTATCAGGAAGTAAGGCTCCAAATCCTGCAGTCTGATGCTGCGTTGCAGTTGTCCTTGGAACTCGGAATTTCCGAGCAGGAAATGATGTAATAGGCTTGTTCTGCGTTCCAGCTTCCAAATCGGAAAAAATGGATGCCACCTGTGTTGTTGATGTGACAGTGTGAGCGTCCTGTCATTGTATCCCGATTGATCATGTGCCCTGGCTGCTTGGCCATGGGGATGTCCTTTTGCCTCACTGGTTAGTGCACGTGTTTCTTACCTGGGAGTCTTTGGATCGAATCCCACCGAGCCCCCGTTTCTCCACCTTGCCACATTTGGCGTTGTCGGCAGGATCTGCAGTACTGTCAAGTAGGTCCATGGATTTGAAGTTTGTGGCACCCTGCGTGGGAGCACGGGGATGTTCTTGGAGAAAGAGGGGGGAAGATATGACAGTGTGAGCGTCCTGTCATTGTATCCTGATTAATCATGCACCCTGGCTACTTGGTCACGGGGATGTCCTTTTGGCTAACTGGTTAGAGAGCGTGACTCTCACCTGGGAGTCTGGGATCGAATCCCGCCGGGTCCCCGTTTCTCCACCTTGCCACGTTGAGTACTAGACCAAAGGAATTATATAACCAAGTATTTTCCGCATCTAAAATATAGTGACACACCCTGCGACAGTTAAATGCCAGGAAAAATAAAAACCAGAAACACCGGTCAATTTTGGCGGCAATGTTAAAACAGAACATTTAACTGCGAAAAAAAGAAAGACGATAACTTCTTCCTGGTAGCACTGGGTGCAGCCATCTTTAAATTTGGGATGTCGGCGTCCTCTGAAACCTACAAGCTTGCGGCTCAGAATTCTGAGTTCATTGTGTCATTTCCGGCTAACTTAACTTGTAAAAACGAGCTCTGAGGAGAACTGGAATGCACCACGAGGCTCTCCTCTGATCTGTCAGTTTTCTACATCCTGAAACAGACTCACCAAGGCTTTTTGTACCCAGATTACAACTTACAAGGCATTCATTACTAGAGACCACTGCAAATGTATTAATTAAATCAGTGAACCACACCTTTAAAGTTTCTGCTATTTTTTAAACTGATTCCTAAAACTATTTATAAACAGATTACAACTGCATCAGTACTTAGCTACTCTACTGCTTCAGTCACGTTGCAAGCACACACTTATGTGAATCGTTATAAAACAGTAAATCTTGACGCATCAAAATCACCAATGTTGAATCCAAAACCAAACTCCTCCTGATAGCAGCGCCTAATTTTCGGTTTCTGCCTCTCCGATTGAGCCTGATGTCTGTTAAGCTACATTTGTATAGAGTTCTTATCTCTCTGCTGTGAGTTCAATCTTTTATAATTTGTTGGATAAGGGGTTCTAAAATGTGGTTTTGCACTTACGCCTCGGCAGCCTTGGTTCTCAGAATCTTCTACAGTTAAGAGGATTGGTAAAAACAAATCTGCATTTCAATTTAAAAGCTCATAAATCGAAAATGTTATTACAAATTCAAACCCATTATTCACTTATTGAGCTCGCATGCAGCCCATATAGAGTAGGGCATTTCTTTCTGGCATGCAAAGGAGACTAGATGTGAAAAAGGATTTACCCAAAGTGTTGCCATATTTTTGTTCATTTGTTTCTGTTTGTCTGGGACCATTCTGGTTTCAGCCCCTTAGGACCAAAAGGCCATGATGTGACTTTACCACACAGACACTCATCTGATGATGGCATTATGACATGAAGGGTTCTGCACCAGACTTCACATATTCAGGCAACTATTTAAAGCACCAAGCGCCAAAAGTGGACTTGATGTTTGTGTTCCAGACAGAACTTCTTTTGTATAGGCTGAATTAGTGGCAATAAAACATGATTAAAAATTGTAGTAAGTCATTTTTATATGGCCTCAGGGATCTGATGTGTGAGGGTGCATAAAACTGCTGGTGTTTCTCCTTGCAAGGCTCTCCATGTCAGAACAGGATCATGAAGTGCAAAATAATCAACCTGACATAGCCAAATGTTTTGATAGTGATGCAAACACTCAAAGTTTGTTGGCTCATGGTGACAGTTTGAATGAACTCAAAAAAATTCTGATCGAATGATGTGAAAAGTCGACTTAAACACCAAGTTCACTTGTTTTCTAATACATTTGCTGTGGTCTCTATTATAGACTAGAGAGTTGATCTCTGTCAGGGGAAAAAGCTCAGGCGCACCTGTTTCAGGGACAAGGAGTGGGTCAGAACATAGAAGAGCAGAAGACATCAGTAATCTTAAATCCTGATATTTGGACATCTTGCTTCTGACTGGGGCGACGGTGGCACAGGAGTTGGTTGCTCAACCTGTAATTGGAAGGTTGCAGGTACAAGCCCTGCTCAGTCTGTCGATGTCATTGTGTCCTTAGGCAAGACACTTAACCCACCTCGCTGGAGGTGTTTTGAGGGACCGTTGGCGCCTGTGTACAGCAAATTCGCCTCTTATCAGTGTGCCCCAGGGCAGTTGCGGCTACAATGTTGTAAGGTGCCTTGGGGGGTTCCAGAACTCTCGAAGATGCTATATCAATTGCAGACCGTTTACTATTTACCATGATTGGCTAACAGCGACATGGCACAGACACACACACACACACACACACACACACATCACATCAGTAAAAAATTATATTCGGCTGAGTCCAGATGAGCCAAGTAATATTAGGCAAGGAAACACCATCAGAGGAGCCGTCTGCCCCAGCAGCATCAGGCCTGCCACAGCAACTAAGTCAGGAAGCTCAGAGGAGGGGGAGTATAGACCCTCACCTCCACTTAAACACTACCTGTAGAGCGCCCAGGCAGCAACAGTCGACCACCGACCCTGGGTAAGAGGGTCCCTACAAGCAAATCACTGGATTAAAATGAGTAAAAATGTAAAAATAAAAGATCTAATATGAATGATAAAAGTAAGAAAATAAATAATTAAAAACAATCATATGGACAGTAAAATAATAATATTATTTAAAAATGAAACTGTTTCAAACTAATGTTTGAAAGTTTTGAGCAATAAAAAACTGTTTTGTTACGTATTTATAACAGTTTCACAGAAGTTGACCTTTTAGTCGTTAATGACCAAAGAGGGTAAATTGAAATGATGCCTTGGGGGTAAATTTCGCTGTGAGACCAATCCAAACCCAGGAAGAATAAAAGGTTTAATCCCATGAAGAGTGTTCTCAGACTGAAAGGCCATCAGACGCCCTGCAGTTACCCTCTTCCAGTCACATGTGAGCTACATATCAATACCTCAGCTGCCCCGGCCACTCTGACACAAATGTAAACAGCCAGATGACCTACAGACAGGCTGCAGGCAGCAGAACAGCCCAAATGTTGTCAGTAAACTGGTCAGCTCCTCCCTCAACGGGCCGTTTGTATCTGGGTCGTTCTTCATCCAACTGGATTCATGCTGAGGTTTGTAGGCTGGATTAAATGTTGCCTCCTGTGGGGAGAAGGCTGCAAAAGGTGCTTGCAATGTAAAGGTCATCTAAAGGTCAGACTGAAGAGGCTTGCTTCAGGAAGGGACATGTGCACAGTGCAGTTAGTTTTCTTCACAAAGCTTTGTGTGAAAAGAGGAACTTAAAGACAGAAACTGATGTGTCCTGGCTCTTTGTTCACTGCTACAAACACGAATGTGCAGAAAAGCTGAGGAATGTGGGACTTTATTAACCCCTTAAATCGATAGTATTCCATTATTAAACAACACAACTCTAATAGATGGGGAAAGCTAGGATTTGAAAATCCTGACAGATCTACGTCACACTTTCACTTACCCATCTTTACTCACAATGCTATTGTTGGTCTAGCATTCAGGAAACAGCCGAGATCATCTCGGCTAGTAGAAGCTAACTGTTAGCATTAGCAACCCCGTCACACAGCAGAACTCCTCCAGGCTTGTGTTATTTGTGGAGATAAAACATCTGCGTTGCAGAGCAAACAGAGTCAGGGGTAGAGTTGTATTGCTGTTAGCCAATCATAGGGGAGATATCCAAATATCAGGAAATACGTCTCCAAATACTGCCATCCGATGTGGCTCACTTCTAGTTCCTGAAAAAGGCGCACTGGAGCTTTTTTCCCAGAGGATGGCTCACTAGGCCTTGATTGCTACCAGAGACCACTGCAAATGTATTAATTAAACCAGTTAACCATGCCTTTGAAGAATTAATTAACTTGGTCTTTAAACATTTCAGGCTTAATACATGTCATGCACAATAAACAAATGTAAATATTATTTTTGGATCTGGCCAATCACAGCGTTCTACATTTGTTGGGTGGGCTTAACAATAGAGTGTCTATGGAGACAAATTACAAAGATGGCGTTGACTTAGGAACGACACTCATTTGAAACAGCTTTGGCATCGACTTTGAACAAATTAGACTTGGACTCTTCTTTGAGACATGAACAGATAGAGGTACTTAAGTCATTTATTACAAAAAGGATTTGCTTCTTTTTCACGTATTCTTTTTCAGCCTGGTGGTCCTGTGGCTCGTGGCTATATTGGATGCCTTGCAAGGCCAGCACTTTATCACTGTATTGGCATTTAGTTTAGTCTCATTCTTGCCCTTAATATTGGATAATGCTTATCAATGATTTTCAAAGTGTTACAGTTTAACCAAACAGATCTAATAACTAGTTTTCAGGCATTTTTAAGGAGGCCTTGTGATAAAGTGATACAGAGTTGTTAATGATGATGTTTAGAACCTTTTCATTAGTTTATATACATTCAGAAGCTAAACTGTTATTTACGAAACATGCCGTGCTAATGACTCTTATCTGCAAACAGCCCCGGAGCTCGGTCAGGTGCTGACCGTGTCAGAAATTAGAAGCCGTTAATAACGAAGTCAATGAGCCTCATTTATGTTTCCATCTATTCTGTGTTCTGTGTTCTTCTGCTAATGAATCCCGTGTTCTCGTAAAGTGAAATCAGATGTTTCTGACTCGATTAGATAAAAAGACTCAGTAATTTCCATAAAAAGGCACAGAGCTGCAGGGCAGCTGAGGGATAGAGAGAATTCAAGAACGTTCAAACGTCCAAAGTCAAATTTTCCATCCAGCTATTCATTTTCTGAACCCGCTTGTCCGCGTGGGGTCGTGTGTGTGTGTGTGTGTGGGGGGGGGGGGGGGGGGGGGGGCTGGTGCCTATCTCCAGCGGTCAATGGACAATCAGGCGGGGTACACCCTGGACAGAGAGCCAGTCCGTCGCAGGGCAACACAGAGACACACAGGACAATCACACACACACACACACACACACACACACACACACACACACACACACACACACACACACACACACACACACACACCCCTAAGGACAATTTAGACAGACCAATTAACCTAACAGTCATGTTTTGGACCGTGGGAGGAAGCCGGAGTACCCGGAGAGAACCCACGCATGCACAGGGAGAACTTACAAACTCCATGCAGAAGGATCCCAGGCCGGAAAGCGAACCCAGGACCTTCTTGCTGCAAGGCAACAGCTCTAACCACTGCGCCACTGCGCAGCCCCCAAATTTTCCATAATAACCTTTATTTACTGTAATGTACAAGTTTCACGTTTTGAATGGAATTACTGAAATATTTTCAACCTTTTGATGATATTCTAATTTACTGGCCAGCACCTGTAGTTCGCCTCTGAAGTTGCGGAAATATTGTCAACAAAAATGCTTTTCACAGAATACAAAGTGGATCTACGGAGGATCATGAGAGGATTGAAGTAAGAGTTCACCCAGCTCAGGAAGCAAAGGTATGTGATGTAATGATCAAATCTGAACAGAAAGAAGAACCAGCTTCAAGGTAAGCACACATGATGAGGATGCGTCGCCACATTGGAGACAGGAACAAGCACTATTCAGCCAAAGTTTCATAATCAGGGAACATTTTCTAAGCGAGAAGTCTCTCTGAGAGACAGGGTTTGGAAAACACTCGCTTCAGTGGGAGGAACCTTCCCGCATGTGCTCTGGTTCTGCGATGCGCTCCAAGCCAATCTCCACAACTTCAGCTCGCTGTGCACATACGCGCTGACAGCGAGCTGCGCTGAGCAGTGTCCAGCTCAGATGTACAGATGGGAATCTTTTAGCTACACCTGCAATGTGCGTAACGAATAAAATGTCAGTTCGTCTGCATGCGTCAGGGTAATTCTTTCTATTCTTTCTCCGTCAAAATTAACGCTCAAATACGGGAACTGTTCGGTCAACACAACACAAGCCCTGCTTTTAACTGTTTTGTTTTCTTGTGAAAATTGTTGGAAAGAGATAAAATTTAACTTGATTACCACCAGAGCCTGCGCCGTTATCTCCGTGACGGTAAACGAGGGAAAAACAAATTGATCGGATCCTGCACGTCTTTTAACACATTGGTCAGGATTGACGCACTTTGTTTTCATTTAGTTGGTTAACAAAAAGTCGGGCTCGAGTCGGGCCAGAGAATCCTGAAAACCTTTTTGGACCGGGTCGGGCTGGGGCTCCACCCCCTCGGGCCGGACCGGACACGGGCTCAGATTGTAGGCCCGTGCAGGGCTCTACTCCTGAGGATCATGGGCCAGGAAAAGGTTGTCAGCAGCTATGTGAGAACAGGCTTAGAAGTGACTGGCCTTGGACATGATCATTTTTGTCAGTTACCCAAGACCTACACACAAGAGCACATGCCTGTTCACAAAGGAAATATTCCCAAACAAACGTATTTGGTGAAATGGCCTCATCTGAAAGAAGTTGAGCTCCCAGAGATGGATGCTGACATTGAGTTGCTGATTGGAACCAATGTTCCTAAAGTTTTGGAACCATTAGAAGTAATCTACAGCACAGGATATGGACCTTTTGCCATTAGAACCATGCTCGGCTAGACTGTGAGTGGATCACTGACAGGAGAAAGTGTAAATGAAGAAGAATGTCGACAGCCTGAGTTGACGGTGAATAGAGCTTCTGTGGAGAACCTGGATGACCTCTGGCAGAAACAGTTCAAGACAGACTTTCTTGAATGCAGCACTGAAGAAAAGCTTGGAATGTCTGTAGAGGATCAAAGGTTCATGGAACTGGTCATCAGTTCAACAAAGCTGGTTGACGGACGTTATGAAATCAGTCTGACTTTGAGAACAAAGGAATTCAACACGCCAAATAACAGGAAGTTGCAAAGTGTTGCAAAGTGGCAGCAGTAGCTCAGGAGGTAGAGCAGATTGCCTCATGATCGGAGGGTGACGGGTTCGATTCCAGCTCCCGCCAGGGGTATTCTGCTGTTGTGTCCTTGGGCAACACACTTCATCCATCTTGCCTGTGTTGGTGGTGGTTAGAGGGGCTGACGGCGCCAAATGGCAGCCTCGCCTCTGTCAGACCGCCCCAGGGTGGCTGCATCACTGGCAGTTTGTGAATGTGAGGGTGCATGGAAGCGTCTTTGAGTGTCCTAAAAGCATTATATAAGTTCGATGTATTGTTAAAGTAAACAGAGTAAGAGGTTAAATTGTGTTGCTATTATCCAATCAGAGGCTAGATGTCCAAATATCAGGAAATAAGACTCCAATTCCCACCATCTGAAGCTCAGCTGTGATGGGGCTCACTTCTACTTACTCACAAGGCATTCATTTCTACTAGAAACCACTGCAAATGTGTTGATGAAATAAGTGAACCAAATCTTTAAAAATCTGTGAAATTGGCTGACTTGCAGCCATTTTTGTGTTAGCTGATTCGAATTAGCTAACAACCACTGAGTCAATCAACAAAAGTCAATCGGCTTTAGATATGGGGCTTACATCCAGTAATTACTTTCTGAAAGTTTCATTAAAATCATTTTAATTTTAAATCAAATGTTTGCTCTAAAATTACATTATGAAACTATAAAAATACATCAAACTATCCTCAATATTTAAGAAATTACCTTTATTGGATTTGGTGTCATGTCTAATTTCCTTCATCAAGCTTTCCTCTGGGGATTCAGATGTGTATTTTATCAATAAACACTAGAAGGTTAAAGCAGAATAAGTGCATTACTCTGAGGTGGATGAAATTATTTTACTGTTATTAGTGTAGAACATATTGTAATTAACATCATCTCTCATTATAATTACTCCCATAAAATCTTACTGCACATATGTGTCTCGACCTTAGCTGTGATGATTTTCCAACACATGAATTAATATTGTAAATCAAAATCAGTCAAACAGTTCATAAATACATTATTTTCTATTTATGGTACATGGCCTGTATTTGTGTGTATACTATGTTAGAATGTTTGTTTTCCAAATTTGCTGCAGCAGCTTTAATATTTCAAACACAGGTTTAGTTCTGCCTCCCGTTATTCCTTCCTCCTGTGAGTCCTCGGAGGAAATCCCACTGTTTGCTGCACTCACAGCCTGACTTGCGCTACTGCTGATGTTTCTGCTGACGTGTGCCTCAGTGAACATGATGGAAATGCAGTAAAAAATAGGAGGGAGGACAGATGAGCGAGAGAGAGAAAGCAGAAGAGCATAGGACCTGAGGGCTTTCAGGAGGAGGGAGGGTGAGCTGAGCAGAGGAGGGGAGGGATGGAGGGATGTGACGTGAGCGAGCGGGAGTATGGAAACTGATCACTGCAGGCAGAACGACGTTGGATAACTCGCCTCTCCCTCATCCTCCCTGTTTTCTCTCTCTCTCCCTCCCTTTGGAGTCACCACTCCACATCCTCAGCGATGCTGCTCTGACCAGACGCCGTCAGAGAAACGCAAACACCCCACCATTCACACCACACTGACATGCAGCGTAGAGGGCTGCCGCTGCTGATAAGGATCACAAACACCCATCTGCCTCGCAGCTCAGAGAAGATCTAGAGACGTGAACAGCAGGAATGTGAGCGATGAGCTTCCCTTGAAGACATCTGCCTGGAAAACTCCTCCCTCATCTTGTTCTGTGGCCATCTCCATCCCTGGAGCAGGTTAGCAGAGTCTTGATCCCTCATTCCAGTGGCTACTACCTGCCTCCCTCTCTCTCTCTCTCTCTCTCTGTGTGTGTGTGTGTGTGTGTGTGTGTGTGTGTGTGTGTGTGTGTGTGTGTGTGGATCACAGCATCAGCCATGATCTCCTGTCAGTGGATGGTGATGCATGTCATCCTTCAGAGCACCAGCACTAGACATTGACAGAGCTGGGTTCCTGTTGTTGCCAGTGGTGTTTTCAGAAAATGCACTGCAGAAAGAGGGTGAGGAGGGTTGCGGTGCAGCGCACAGCACAAATATGCTCCATGCAACAATTTTACATAAGAAAGATGTACGAATCGTTGTTAGACAAATACAGTTTGTGCAAAGCATCACAACAACAACAGCACACACAGCTGAATGTTTCTCATTTCAGCTCCAGAGGCAGATCAAAGTTTAAGTACGGGAGGCTGATTTCACATCCAGGGTTGATGCAGCAACTGTGATGGAGTGTTCCTCATCTGTGCATTCTTGCCATTTTGTTAAGAGGATGCCCTCTTAATTTTTCATGAAGGTTGTGTTTCTGCAATCAGCCCAATCACAGTGAAAATAAAAATAATAAGGAAAGCCCGAGGGAATTCTTCACAGATGTGAGTTGAAACTGAATCAGATGCATTTGCAGCTTGTTTGAAATCTACCAACGAGGATTATTTACACACAACGACTCAGACACAAATCCATCCTGCACATGAATGAACTTCTACTTGTTGAGCCAAGGCTTCAGTCGCTAAATGGGTCAAATGCTTCACTGGCATCACTGGCAATAGGACACACACACACACACACACACACACACACACACACACACACACACGCACGCACGCACGCACACACACGACACAGGTGTAGCAGAATCTGGTTAAATGCTAAATCAGTCTAAAATAACAACAAATAAAGTTTGAGGAAATCACATCAAACTGCGATGATGAATGATAAATAACAGACAATTCTTCCAGGTTTATTTAAAAGCATAAATATGCTTATAGGTAGGTTTTGGGTTGGGTTAGACTGAAACACTGTCTAAACAAATGAACGCCTCATTTAGCTCAGCTGAAATGTTGGATTAAGCTCAGGAGTACTGGACCCTGTTTTTGGACTCTTTTAGTCTGAACTCTATTGTGGAAATCAGTCAGACTGATGGAGGAAGCAGAACCGCAGCAACATGTGATGCTTTCATCCAAAAGACGAGTTTGTTTTTCATTTCTCTAACAGACACTTTTTACTCAATTCAGTCTTAAACCAAACAGCATCTCCGATGTTATTTTATCTATTTATGTGTTTGTATTTTCAGTATTACATCAGAAATAAAACAAACATAATACACTTGTGTTCTTTACCAAACACATATCTGTAGTTCTATTGGTCATTACTCCAAACTGTGTTGCTCTTATGAATCACGTCAAAACACATTTGCAATTTGCAATAAGTAAAAGTTAGAGATAGACAAAAAAAGATGTCCACATTAGTAATGAAGTAGGGGGTTCCTTCTTGTTCTGATGGAACACAGTTGGAAAGATTCCTTAGAGCAGTGGAAGAGTATCTGTCGATACTGTCTGTGGAGGATGCAGAAGAAGTTACAATTTTTGGATTCATGACAACCTTCCTGCTGCCTGCTGCTTGGAGCTGGTGGGTACCTGGTGTATCGGAACATTTTGGAGCTGACAGGAACAATTGGCGGGTCTCCCAAGCTCAGAGAAGGAATATGCCAAGCTTTGAACTCTCAGACTCATGAGATGAATGGCAAGCTGGATGCTCTGAGCAGTAATCTGGCTGCGTTTTTTGAAATTGTATGCAGAAAGGAAACCAACAAAATGTTTAGCTCGGTTTGTTGGTAACCTACCCCGTTGATTCGGCTGTTTGGATGCTCTTGAGACCGGAAAGGACCGAAGGCAAAATATTCTCTTTGTCCTGTTCTAAAACATTAAATGTTAACTGAATCTGTTTTGTTAGGCCTTGAGGTCTGAAGAATTCAAAACTCCCTCTGGAGACAATACAGACAGATGCTCTTCCCCTCCCTCGCCTACTTCTGACATGGGACTGTAAACTCGTGAATCAGCTTGCGAGTTATCTGGGACCCACTATGGGGTCAATGCTCTCCTCACACTTTGACTTTCACGCCCAGGACTCATAAGCTGCAAAGCGCCGCCAAGTGGATCGCTCATGAAATTCTGTTTTTCTCCCTCATCCTTTCGCTCCCCTTTGTCTCACCTTTCTCTTTATCTCATCCTTCCCATTCACACAAAAGCGACTTGAAGGGGCTGCTCCCTCAGCCTGCCTGAACGTGTTGTGTCTGTGTGTTCTTGTGTGTACTCTTGGTCAGGTTGTGCTGTTAAGTCAAATTTAGTCGTACCTGGACTTGTAGAGAAGTTTTCTGGTTGAACTACAAAAGATGATTCTTATTCAGATAAATGTAAAGTGAAAAATCACATTTCACCTCATGAAGATGCTGTCTGGATTTTAATTATCCATCCATCCATCCATCCATCCATCCATCCATCCATCTTCAGCCACTTATCCGGAGCTGTGTCGCGGGGCAGCAATGTAAGCACAGGGGCCCAGGGGCCCAGACTTCCCTCTCCCCAGCTACTTGGGTCAGCTCCTCTGGGGAAGCCAAGAGACGTAGTCCCTCCAGCGTGTCCTGGGTCTTCCCTTGGGTCTCCTCCCAGTTGGACGTGCCTGGAAAACCTAACAAGGAAGGCATCCAGGAGGCATTCTGACCAGATGCCCGAGCCACCTCAACTGGCTCCTCTCAACATGGAGGAGCAGAGGGTCTACTCGGAGCCTCTCCCATATGACCAAGCTTCTCACTCTATCTCTAAGGTCAAGCCACCCTGTGGAGAAAACTCATTTTGGCCACTTGTATCTGCAATCTCGTTCTTTCGGTCACTACCCAAAGCTTGTGACCATAGGTGGGGGTAGGAATTTAGATCAACCCATAAATTTAAAGCTTCGTCTTCCGGCTCAGCTCTCTCTTTACCACGACAGACCCGTACAACCCCCGCAGTACTGTAGACTCAGAACCAATCTGCCTATCGATCTCACGCTCTATTTTGGCTTGGAAAGTTGGGCTTTTAATTTGGTAAAAAAATAAAAATAATAAAGTAACTTATTTGAGAAGAATCTTAACAGGCGAGGAAAATTCACCTAGATCAGGAATACCGGCTGTTTGGGTGCCAGGCTGGTGGAGGGGGGTGTGAGTACCCAGTGCTTGGACCCTTCATCCATGATACCCAGGGGCTCAGGTCAGTTTAAGTCAATTAAGAAAAAAAGATGAAACAGTCGGTGTGTGACAGGCCAATAATCGATATGGGCCGACCGTCTGCAAGAGAAGCCGCAGGGGTCCGGTGGATCTGGCAACAGTTTAAAGTGAAGGCTTGGTTTTCTAATTCCAGCCTCCAAAACTGGCTTTAGGGACAGATGTGACATTATTATTAGCACTAATGCTGTCTTTCCTGGACAGGGGTTTAATACACAAAGCAGTCATCTGGAACATTCTTGTCTTTTATTGCAAATAAGGAACAGATTATAAAGCTACACAACTGACATTTCCTGCAATGTGATTTTGACAATTGTAATTATAATGATGACGACAACGACAACGATGACGACAACAACAACAACAACAAAATACTTCTTTACAATTATTTTTTTTAAGTCTTCATTATACCTCAGTTTATTACACTGAATTCTCTCCAGCGTGTCTGACTTTGAGTTCCTGTGGTAAAGGTGGATGTTCAGAGAGACAATTCCAGCAGATTGAGAGGCTGTAGCAGAACAAAAATCAAAAACTAAAATAATTTGTCCAAATTTGTTTTGCTTTCACTCTGTCAGCAAATCTTGTTACCTTTAATTGACTCTAACAATGTCTCCAGCTGCAGATATGCATTTTACCTGCTTTTGTCTGTTTTCTCTCTGCTTAAAAACAAAGATGCTTAAAGATGGCTCCTGTTGTTTATGAAGCTGCTGTTATGTGTTTATTTTAAGCTGAGACATCCTGCTGCACGCTGCTGTTGTCCCGGAAATGCTCAGTGAATACCGAGACGAGGCCTGAACACGATGAGCACTCAGGACAAATGGGTCACTCTGACTCCGACTGAATTCGCCCTTCTACAGGAGTATGCTCAGTGTGAGTAGATGAGCTGTTCTCGTGCTATTTTCTGTGATGTCACAAGCTGCAGAAACAAAAAATGTTGCCAATGAACTGCCACAGCTAGCTGTGTTAAATCCTGGCTTTAAAACATCAGCTAATTGGTGTGTTGATGGTAGTCATGGCGAAAAATGGCAGCTTCGCCTCTGTCAGACCGCCCCAGGGCAGCTGTGGCTACATAGTAGCTTACTATCACGGCAGAGTGTGAATGTGAGAGTGCATAGAAAAGCATAATATAAAACCAATCCATTATTGTTATTATTAATTTGTGAAAAATCAGTTTCTTTTTCTTACATGCAGGCTGAACATGACAATAGGCCTCTACCCCTATTTCCTGTATTAACTTCTGATAGAAAAACAGATATTATGCATGGACTCACACATCTTGGCTCGTGACGGGGAATGCTGCTGTTGTTTAGCATCGAGGAGAGAGCAGAAAACATCTCAACCAATGGTCTCGACTATTAGAAGCTAACTGTTAGCATTAGCAACTCCACAACACGACAGGACTCCTTCAGGCTTGTGTTTTTTGCAGAGATAAAACATCATCATTGCAAAATGAAGACAGTGGTAGAGTTGTGTTGCTTTTACCCAATCAGAGAGATGTTCAAGTATCAGGCAATAAAACTCCAAATCCTGCCGTCTGACGCTACTTTCTCCTCTGGTTGATTTCTACGTCATCAAAAAGACCCACCTGAGCTTCTTTCAACCTGAGAACGACTTACAGGGCATTCATTCCCACTAGAGACCATTGCAGATGTATTGATCCAGAATTCTAAAATGTAAAATTACAGAAATTTACAGAATAAAAAAAATCTATTTTTCAAGCTTCAAACTTTTCCTCTCCCCCAAAATAACCAAATAAACTATGTTGGCAAGGAACCGAGCACCAGAGTCATGTTGTGAGCTGAGTTAATCCCATCATCAGATTCATAAATTCAAATCAAGTGTCGATGGAACAACATGATTAAAACTGGATTTCCTAAAATTGAATGGGAAATTTAACAATTGACAGCTGGGTGGAAATTAAACACTCTGATGTGAGATTTAACAAACAGATTGAAGCACATGGAGGCTAAATGATGTCATTTCCACCTCTACAGTTGCTGTTTACTAGTGTTTACTTACATAAGAGCCTCCTCTGCAGTCGGGGGTTTGAGATGAAGCACAACAGAGATAAAGGTGGAGAGTTCTTAGTCTTAAATCACACTTAAAAGAAAATTTCTTCTCCTATATTTTAAAAAGTGATTAATCATACTAAGTGAATTCTCTTGAAAGCTGTTTTTATTATAGAAAAGGCAGGTTTTTTTGGCAGTTTTTTTTTTTGGTGTTGCAATCTAAGGAGCTAGGATTGGGACAATATTACCTTGTACCAAGTTTTGTAACCTGTAACACATTTTGTAACTTTAATTTAAATTTTATAGCATGTAATTCACGTTGCTGCGCAGTGGTGCAGTGGTTAGAGCTGTTGCCTTGCAGCAAGAAGGTTCTGGGTTCGCTTCCCGGCCTGGGATCTTTCTGCATGGAGTTTGCATGTTCTCCCTGTGCTTGCGTGGGTTCTCTCCGGCTTCCTCCCACAGTCCAAAAACATGACTGTTAGGTTGATTGGTCTGTCTAAATTGTCCGCGCGTGTGTGTGTGTGTGTGTGTGTGTGTGTGTGTGTGTGTGTGTGTGTGCATGATTGTTTGTCCTGTGTGTCTATGTGTTGCCCTGCGATGGACTGGCTCTCTGTCCAGGGTGTACCCCGCCTGATTGCCCGCTAACCGCTGGAGATAGACCCCACCCCCCGCGACACCGCGTGGACAAAGCGGGTTCAGAAAATGGATGGATGGATGGTAATTCACGTTTTGGTACACATAGTTATTTTTGTGTAGCGCATATGTTTTGGTTTGTAACACGTAACTCTCATTTTGTAACATGTAACATTCATTTTGTAACTTGTAACTTTCATTTTGTAGTATGTATTTTTTGTTTTGTAGAGTGTAAATTTCAGTATGTAACATGAAACTTTAATTTTGTAACTTGCAGAAAAACAATCAATGTGCAAATTTCAAATCACAGCTCTCGTACCAAAAGTTACATGTTACAAAACAAATATTACTTGTTACAAAACGAAAGTTACGTGTTAGAAAATGTGAATTACATGCAAGAAAACAAAAGTTACAGTTACAAAACATGTTACAAGTTACGTAACTTGCTACAAGTTACATGGAATACTGTCCCAATCCTAGCTCCGTAGAACCTGTTATGGTTTCAATTGTTGTCTACAGCTGGGCTATTTTTAACATAAAGCTGTAATAAACACAGAGGACTGGAGATATTGATGGAGGTTGTGGAAAAAGTGAAGTATTTAAAAGCTGCTTGCCGTTTGTTGGAGGTAATAAAACAGACACTTGCTCTCTCAGCTGGAACATAGACATAAACATTTTTTGTCTTTAAGATCAAAAGAGTGTGTGAATATTGTACCAGCTATGACTCATGAATGAATTATTATTAGATGAACACTTCCTATATGTCACGGAACAGAGATTTTGCAATGTATTTCAGATTATTAAATAACTTATTTTAATAGCATGTCTTTATGTGAGAAACAGTTTTTTACTTGTTCTTATAAAAGTCATCACATACAGGACATGGTATAATGCGAAAACAATCAACTACCTCTTCTTCCTGCGTAAGCTAGTCATAGAAAGTAGATGGGGAAATGCTAATGTTAGAAAAACCATCTATCCATGTTACACTATAAATGAATTAATTGACTCACTCATTTTGACTCGACAGGGAAGGCTGCTGTTGGTTTAGCCCGCAGAAGAGAGCAGAGAATATCTCAGCTACTAGAGGCTAACCGTTAGCTTTAGCAACTTCACCACACAGAAGAACTCCATCAGGCTTGTGTTATTTGTGGAGATAAAACATCATTGTAGCAAAGCAAACTGAATCAGTGGTAGAGGTGTGTTGCTGTTAGCTAATTGTAGGCAAGGTGTCCAAATATCAGGAAATAAGACTTCAAATTCTGCCCTGTTCTGTTTCCTCCATAGAGCTTTTTTCCACATAGATGAACTCAAGTGGGACTCGTTTAGACTAGAAACCAATGCAAGTAAAACTTAGAACTTAGTCTTTAAAGCATATCCTGTGCAAAAATTCAATTTAATCCCTAATAAGTTTTTTTTATTTAACTATTAGTGTTTAGAGGGGGAAACACCTGCTTGTGCAGAAATACAAATATTGTGTTTTGCAATTAGACGTGGTTGTTAAAAGAATTTAAGATTAACACATCCTGCAGGTTGTTCCTGAGGCCGTTTCCTTCCACGACTTTGTAACGTTGGAAAGTTGGCAGGCTGCAGTGACTTTGGTAATCCTCCTCATAAATAAAAGTAGACATTCATGTGGTCCCTGCGTGCACCGTAAACACAAATTCACCCAGATAGCATCAAGACACTAAGGTAACAATAACAAACCAGCTGTAAGCTGCAGTAAAAAGAACATCACACTAAGGAACGCCACAGTACGGGAGCTGGAAAATAACTGGTTTTATTGGACTTTAAAGGCTCTCAGATTGACACAACTGTTGGTCCAATTTTATTCTGAATGAAATTTTTGTTTAAACACTTAAAAACATTTGAAATTATAATACAACAAACAAAAAATTTTGCAGAAAGAAAAGTGCAAAAATAATGAACACAATTTAATCAAACTGTTTTACTATAAACTGTTTCTTTATTAAGCACCAGTGTAGCGTTTGATACACAGTAAATTATATTATATTATATTATATGACATTATTATTATATTATATTATATTATATTACATTATATTAGAATCTTAATATTTTCTGCTTCTCACTGAGAACACGTTTGTTACTCAAAACCACTAAAATTCTCCTGTGCTCTATAGTGAACTCAGCTTGTTAAAAATTTAATAAAAAAAACATGCTTGAGAGACAACGTATTTTTTTCTGCTTACAAAAGTAGACGTATATGATAAAAGAAAATAATTGACAGGATAATCAAACCCGTGCTGATGAGTGTGAGAATGTGCACGAGGTGCACGGCAGAATTCAGATAATCAGGTTTGAAAAAGTTCTGGGCGCCTCTGCAGCCACCCTGCAGCTACGAGTCTAAACCTCCCGATCTTTGAGCTGCAACAACAGACGTATAATGCTTCAGCTCCACTCTTCTGTATCTCCCTCTTTCTTCTCATTAAATGGCGCAATGCACACTTTCATAACATCCTAATAGCCGCATGCCTGAGCAGATCTGACAATTAGCGTTTCCCTTTCAGCATTTTTATTGCTGATGCGAGTTTTCACAGCAATGGGGGATGCTTCTTTTAGCTTTATAGGTAACGGAAATGTTCATCAATCTAAATAACATGAGATGAGTTGAGTCACTAAACAACCGTTACCATGATTGCGAACCTGTAACAGGTAATCAGCGATTCATCCTCCTCCAGCTTTAGCATGTGAGGGTGTGATGGAGTGCTAATAAACACAGTCAGTAAAAATGACTCACTCGAATGTATCTTGAGTCACGTTTGGTAAAATTATTTCTGGAGGAAAAAAAACCTTTGGAGCCATTAATGCAGCAAAATCTCTTAAAGGCAGCAAGCCAAATATTAGCTAATATTTGACTTTTATTGTGTTATTATACAGTATTTGAATACAGAACAGTGTTGCAGCATAGGGTGCTTTAGACATATTAAGTTGAACTTTCAGTCTAATCCAATCATGGTGGCCAAAGTGTTGTACACAAACAAGGAAACATCCAAATATTCAGAGTACCAATAAAAATATAAAACAAAACGTGATCTGGATGGTAACCCTAACCCCTAAAAACACAGGGTTGACATTTAAAAGCTCACTTCAATCACTATAATTCTGCAAAAGAATCTGAATGCAGACCAGAAAATAAAAATAACAGATTAGAGCTATAGACACTAATAAAGCAATGACAATGAACTGAAAGAGAAAACCATGGAGTATTCATGCTAAAGGCAGAAAACAACCAGCTGGTGTAATTAGCAATTTTGAACCTGATGTGTAAGAAAGGCAGAAAGCTAGATTACCTGAAATAAATGTTAAATGGCCTGTATTTGATATAGCGCCTTCTAGTCATGGAACCCTCCAAGACGCTTTACAACACAATCAGTCATTCACCCATTCACGCACACATTCACACTGGTGGGGATGATCTACGAGGTAGCCACAGCTGCCCTGGGGCGCACTGACAGAGGCGAGGCTGCCGAGCACTGGCGCCACCGGTCACTCCGACCACCACCAGCAGGCAATGTGGATTAAGTGTCTTGCCCAAAGACACAACGACAGTGACAGACTGAGCGGGGCTCGAACCTGCAACCTTGCGATTACAGGGCGAGCACCTAACTCCTGTGCCGAAAATCAGGAAATGCATTAAGTCCCGAACAGCCTCAACAGCACTCGTGAGACACAACGGGAGACTATTAAAGTTAAAGTTAAAGTCCCATTAGTTGTCACACACACTGATGTGTGTGCGAAATTTGTTCTCCGCATTTGACCCATCCCCTGGGGGAGCGGTGAGCTGCAGACACAGCCACGCTCGGGAACCATTTGGTGGTTTAACCCCACAATCCAACCCCTTAATGCTGAGTGTCAAGCAGGGAGGCATTGGGTCAAATTTTTTCAAAGTCTTTGGTATGACCCGACCAGGAATCGAACCCTGATCTCCCCGTCTCAGGGCGGACACTCTACCACTAGGTCACTGAGCTGGTCAGTTGGTAACTTAATGCTGATCTGCATTATAAAAGATGCATGATAAATCTGGGAGAGTAAAACTCAGAGGACAGAACAGAAAGGAGGATGTTTCATTTACAAAGTTAAGAAGTGGTTTGAAATTAATTAAGCCGGGCGTACACTGTGCGGCTTTTTCACTCGTAGCACTCAGCTTCAGCTCAAACTGTACGACTTCCTCGCAGGGCAGATCTCACGAGTCATGCGCTCACACTGCACGACCCAGTTCTCGGATGCGACCTGACTGCTCACACTAGTCTGGTAGCAACACGTCGGCCCTAAAAATATGCTAAAAATAGCAGTTTTTACTCAACACGTCAGACCTTTTTGTCTTGTTTTGCCTGTTGTCCTTCAGGAGTGCTGCAGGAGGACACACAGAGATTTATGGGGGTTGGATGAGGAAAACGAAATAAAGAAAGTAAATCTGTGTTTTGTGATCAGTTCAATTTGACATGAACACAACAAACACGCTTTCTTGACAATCTTTGTGAGTAAAAAAACATGTAGAAACAAAAACGAACAACAAGTGTTATTAGGGAAATAGCGGGTGAGCAGTGTTGATGCAGGATTGCGCATGCGCCGTGAGCGGTTCTGATACATTTTGGGTCGCAGCTGCTTGCAGCGCCGCTTCAACAGTGCGATACCCTCACGAGGGACGAGCAAAATATTAAACACGCCAGAAGTCCGTGCGAGCTCACGATTGCCGATCGTTAGCTGGTCACGTGGTGTTAATCGCCTCTCGTAACCCCCTGTACACTACACGATGCTCGGCGCAAAACTCACCCCGATCTCGTGGATTCTCGCACGAGTGGAAAATCGGCTCAAAAAAGTGAAAAAGCCGCACAGTGTACGCCCGGCTTTAGTTAGATCTGAAAAAAACGTAAACCTGTTGTGTAGGTGTAGCCAAGAAGCATTAAACAGGGTCTAAATACAAAGGGCAGGGGAAACACTAAATGTTAAACTTCAATATTTTATTGAAGAAGATTTTTAAAATGTGAAAGTAGAACTTTTAATATTTTTTTTCAGTGAAGTATTTGTAATATTGAAATTACCAAATATATTCTTTGGACACCATATTAACACAATGAAAGTTTCTCTCTCTCTACACACACACACACACACACACACACACACACATATGTGTGTGTATGTGTGTGGCGTGTGGCAGTTTTACAGTGAAAAACAAGGTCGTTTTAGCTTTCTTGGTTTGTTCATGATTAAAAGAGCTCAGCACCACCAACAATCTGAAGACACAACATTCAGCCTGCACATGGTGACCCACTCACACAAACACACCCATACACACTCATTCTTGAGTAACCAACAAAGAATGAGTGCGGAGTACCACAGGGTTCAGTTTTGGGACCCCTATTGTTTTTACCATACATTCTTCCCCTAGGAGCCGATTATCCTCAAATACAGCAATATACCATATCTCTTGTATATGGGCAATATTTAATTGCATGTTTCCTTCAATGAGAATGATTGACTTTATTGTCTTCACTCATGGACAAATCAAACGTTGGCTGAGTATGAACTTTTAACAAATTAACCCTGGTACGACTGAGATCTTAATTATTGCTTCTGGGGTAAGGTCTAACTAATCAAAGACCACCTAAGTACATCGGGCTCTTCAGCTTGATTGAGTGTCTACAACCTTGGTGTTGCCTTTGACTCTGAGACGTTAGACAAAAACTGTCTCCTCCAATTAAGAAATAGTTAGAAACTTAGGGCCATGCTTTCTAAAAAGAGCTAGAGATGATAATACATGCTTTTATCTCCTCTCAATTGGATTACTGTAATAATGTTTTACATACCTAAGCAAGATGGATCTTTGACATGTGCAGTTTGTACAAAACTCTGCTGCCAGACGTTTTTTTGCAACAGTAAAAGAGCTTGCATAATCTGTTTTAGCGATACTATACTGACTCACAGTTTTTACAGTGTTACATGTTCAGGCACCTGATTATATCACTGATCTACTGAATGTCTTCAACCCTGGATGCGCTCTCAGATCTTCAGGCCAACAGCTACATGATAGCGCCCCAAACTAGGTTTAGGACCAGAGGTGATCTGGCCTTTCAGGCAATATTCCCTTCACTGTGGAACACTCTACCACCAACCCTGTGTCTTTTTTATCAGGCTTTTTATTGATTTTGTTGAGTTTGATTGCTTTTCATTTGTGTAGCTTTGTTTTTATGCTTCTATGCTGTATACGCCTGTGTTTCTATTGATTGCACTTCTTTGAAGTTTCTTTAATGCTTTTATGTGGTTTGTGATTATATTGATTTTATGGTAGTCACCCTCTTTCGCATTGTCATGATTGTTGTTCTATTACTTTGCTGTTGTGAAGCATTTTGGGATTCTTTCTGCGAAAAGGGCTATAAAAATAAACATTACTTACTTACTAACTAGTTGAGACTTAGCTGTGATCCCAGACAATAACTCTGCCACCTAAGGTCCGTTACATGTTTATCACCCCATGGTGGAGGATCTACAGGTGGCAAGGGCCAATTTTATTTATTGTATGTATTAATGAATTGCATAATAAAATTATTCCATTTAACACTAGATAGTTCGGATGTAAATAAAAATATTCTTCTTCTCCTTCTTATAATAATAATAATAATAATAATAATAATAATAATTATTATTATTATTATTATTATTGTTATTATTATTATTCTTTTAGGTTTTAATGGGTTAAACCTAATGAAGATTTATTACAAACAGGACAATAAAAATGGTGGCATGTTTCTCATCAGACTCAACCAAGAAGCTGAAGGACGTGCTGCAGGAGCTCCATGGAGACGGCGTGTTGGCCAAATACAATTCAGATGAGGTGTGTTCAGTTTACATTGTGTCATACAGCAGATACTTTATGGTCTGGTTTCTCTTCCATGTGTTGAAGAAAATCCTAACATGGATAAGTTACTTAGTAGGTGAGTTTAAACAAACACGGATCTGCAGCCAATTAAACGTGAGATGGGATTAAGGGTTAAGAACTCTGAAGTTTGACTAATAGCTAAAAGCAACAATATCAAAGGAAACAGATATTTTTGTTAACAAATTCTAAAATAAAACAAGCATGAGTTTATGGCTGTGCTTAATGTCTTAGAACCATTTATTATCATGCTTTTATTAACAGTTTTTTATTTTATTCTTTCATGCTCTGGTTCATAGAAGCAGGAAATCCTCAACCAGGTAATTGACTTCTCTCACTCTGACTATTTCTGTGGATTCTTGTCACCTCCATCTAATATCAAGCAGAAATCAAACATTCATTGAAAAATAAAACATTTATTATCCAATTTTGGGGCTAAAATCAAGATTCACAAGTAAACACTTATATATATATATATATATATATATATATATATATATATATATATATATATATATATATATATATATATATATATACATACATATCTTACTTGCAATGTATTCCACAAAATGGTAATAAACATGTATAGCAAATTATGAATTTTTTTAAAGCTCTAATACCACTGCTTCTTTATGTTTAGTAAAAGCATGATGATTTATTTATTTTTTGCTTTTAATAATACACAATTAACACTTATTAACTTATAAATGGTAACAGATAAATTAATAACATATCCATAATGCTATTGTAACTTTATTAGAAAGGGTTTGCAATTTTTTAAACTAAGGGATCTGTCTTTTTATCCAACTGTGCACCACATTTATATATTGGCTGCAGTAGTTTGCAGTCAGAGATATTTCAGTTTAGATAATCTTAGATTATTTCTCAGGAGGGGGTGGAGTTAGCAGCTACTGAAACACAAAAACAGCTTGAACATAAAGGAAAAAACATGAAATGTTTATTTTTTTTACAATTCTGCAGCAGATGACTGTTTACTTTTTCATCACTTTCTCAGCTGAGCGTCTGTGTTTCTGCTCAGTGATCAGCTGGTGTTTTAATCCTGGAACAACAACAATGAGGCATCAAATGAAGTGATTCTAGCATCAAATATAAAAAAATAAAATTTATTATGTTTCAAACCTCAACAATATACGGGAAGAGTCCATTCAGGAGGAGTTGTGATATTTTCTTATTTTCAAAAGGTTTTTAAATTTAGTCAGAGGAGAGTTTAGAAGATGATTAGAAATCTTTTTTTTTAAATAAACTGGTACTTCATTAAAAACCTATTTTTTAATTATTATTTCTGATTATAATCAGTCACTCTGAGTTTAACATGCAGATTAAACATGTGGATATTAAACATGAAAATGTCTCCTGCATTCGCTTCTGATAGAAAATAGAAGGTGAAACGCTAGGATCTGAAAAGCCTGACAGATCCTTCACGCTGTCACTTAACATTCAGTGACTCACCCATCTTGACTCACGACTAACTAACTAACTAACTAACTAACTAACTAACTAACTAACTAACTAACTAACTAACTAACTAACTAAAACTTTATTTATATAGCGCCTTCACATGGCCCAAGGACCAAACAAAGCGCTGCAGAGCAGAAATGAGCATTAAAAAATTTAAAAAAATAAAATAAAAAATAAAAGCATATAAAACCATTTAAAACCAGCAAAAACATGCAGATAAAATCTAGGTGGGGCAGCAAAAAGTGCAAAGCCAACAGTTAACGGGACTCTTCCTGAATAAAAGCTAAAGAATAAAAGTGAGTTTTCAGCTGGCTCTTACACTTGCCGAGCGTGCTGGCCTGTTTAACCCATGCAGGTAGCTCATTCCAGAGCCTCGGCCCCAGCACCGAAAAAGCACGACCCCCTAAAAACAACGGAAGGGTATTGTTGGTTTAGCTTCCAGGAAACAGCAGAGAATGCCTCGGCTAGTACAAGCTAACTGTTAGCATTAGCAGCTCCACCACACAGCAGTAGTTTCTCCTGGCTTGTGATATTTGTGGAGACAAAACCCTAAACCAAAGCAGGTGGAATCAGTTGTCAGAGTCACGTTGCTGTTAGCCAAACAAAGGCGAGATGTTCAAATATCAGAAATAAGACACCAAATCCTGTTTGATTGCAGCTACTGGACTATTGAGCTAGGATTGGGAGAATCTTACATGTAACTTGTACCAAGTTTTGTAAATGTACCTTTTATTTTTTTAGTAGCATGTAATTCACATAACACGTAACTTTCGTTTAGTAACACATACATTTTGTTTTGTAGCACACGATGTTCTTTTTGGAACACGTATTTCTTGTTTTTAGCACGAAACGTTCATTTTGTAACACATAACTTTTTTTTGTAACATACAATTCTTGTTTTGTAAAATGTAACTTTTGGTAACGAGAGATGAGATTTGAAACTTGCACACTGATTTTTTTCTGCAAGTCACAAAATTAAAGTTTCATGTTACATACTCAAAGTTACATGTTACAAAACAATAAATACATGCCACTAAACAAAAGTTACGTGTTACAAAAAGAGAATTATGCATTACAAACTGAAAGTTACGTAATCCAAAGCATGTTACAAGTTACAAAACTTGGTACAAGGTACGTGTACTATTGTCCCAATCCTAGCTCCGTACTATCCCCTCTGGCTGAATTCTCCATGCTGAAACAGGTGCATCTGAGACACCCTCCCCCCAGTATGGCTTGCAAAGCATTCATTCATATTAGAGACCAATTGCAAATGTACAAAAAATAAGAGTAAAGTACCAATTTAAGTAAATCTAAAAATGTCTGAGCAGTTTTGCTTTCAGAAGAAGAACCTAAAATAAAACCTAAACTCATGCACAAATTCTGCAGCATTAAATTAATCACAGATGCAAAAATCTGATTATTTGACCCAAAGTGAGTCAGCAGATTAAGCTGTCCTTACTGGAAATTATCTGTAAATCTCCAAAACACCACAATCTGTTTCTGTCTCATTTTCTTCAGGAGATTGACTTTGAAGGTTTCAAGGTCTTTATGCAAACATTCCTGGAAAGTGAACTCCCTGAGGAATTCTGTCAGCACCTCTTTATGTCGTTTAGCAACAAGGGACCCAAACCCAGTCCTTCATCGTCTGACAAACCCAGAGTCTCTGGTAAGTTTAGAGAGACGGATTTCTGTCCGAGTGTGTTTATAGCCACTGTTGCATATAGGAAGCATCTAAAGCTTTTTTTATTGCAACACTACAGCCAAATCTCTGCCTTCAAAGCACATATTCAGTGAATTATGACTATGATTTCATTTTATTGATTTGAAGAATGTATCAATTCCAGAAAATGAGTACTTTACATTTGTACTTCTGTTTGGTGCCTTCAGATGATTTATCCCTGTCGTCCAGCCTAGTGGCACAAAATATAAATGATGGAGTAAAGTCTGCCAGTCGTGTTGGCGGGAGTTTTGTTTGTTTACAGCTTTAACGCTAATATTTCCTTCTTGTGTGGCAATGGCTTACTGATAGAAAAATGAAATGGTAACACATGAAACTGTAAGTGTTAATTGCTTTGTTTTTGTTTTTAATCCCAAACTTAGTCTAACCAGCCAGAAGGTTTTTGCTCCACTCCCACAAATGTGGACCATGATGTTTTTGCCTGTTTCTGTTAGCTTACTGCCTCATCAACCTCTTGACAGACTTTAAATATAACCAAAATATAATATTTAGCTCTAGAACTGATTAACCTTTTCAGGCAACATAAATGAAGATACAGGCAACAGCTAAAGCACAAAGGTGGATCTTTGTTCATTTAAAAGACCAATTTCACAGAGAAACCAATTTTTGTGATATTTTTGAAATACGATTGGCCAGGTTGAAGGTGAACATAGGTTTTTACACCTATTTCTTGCATTAGTATTAGCCACATTACTTATGGAGGGAAAGATGGAAATAGACATAAAACTCCAGGAAATGTCATTTCTTAAATATTGGGGATTTTCTGATGTATTCTTATAGTTTTGTATTGTAATTTTAGGGTAAAAAGCAAAGTGTAAGCATTTATTAATCACTACACTGATTTTATTGAAACTTTCCAATTTACCCAATGTAGACTTGATGTACAGTTAATTGACTTTTGTTGATTGACTTGATGGCTGCTAGCTAGTTGAAATCAGCTAACACAAACACGGCTGCAACTCCGTCAGTTTTACAGATATTTAACTGAAACTTGAAACTTGTGATTTTAGTAGTAACATTAATTAATTAGCAAGTTCTCTGAGAATCTGTGTTTCACTTGTTATTTTTTAAACACGGTTGATAAGAAAAATAATAATAAGAATGCCTTTACTTGTCCCTCAGTGGGGAAACTGCATTATTGCAACAGCTCAAGGACAGAGGATTGCAGCAGTAGAACACAAAATATGGCTGCATGGTGGCGCACTTGTTAGCGCTGTTGCCTCGCAGCACGAAGGTTGCAGGTTCGAAACTCGGCTGCGGCCTTTCTGCGTGGATTTGCGTGTTCTCCCCATGCATGCGTGGGTTTCCTCCAGGTTTCCCCCACAGATCACAACATGCCCTGGATAAAGACGTCTGCCAAATAAAAATAAACATAAACATAAACAAAATATATCACTTAAGAGTATACAAGTTGTAAATTAGAGAATCAAGATAATAGTAGTAGTAATATTGCACATGTCGATGATGATAGTTGTAGTGGAACATTATAGATGTATGGGTTCCATGTTAGCAGTGACCATATAGTCTAACAGCAGGGAAGACCTGCAGTATCTCTCCTTCACACAGCGAGGATGGATCAGTCTGTCACTGAAGCTGCTCTCCAGAGCAGACAGGGCGTCCTGCAGGGGGTGTGACTCATGGTCCAGCATTGATCTGAGTTTGGCCAGCACCCTCTTGCCCTCCACCTCTCAGAGTCCAGAGGACAGCCCAGGACAGAGCTGGACATCTTTATCAACCTGTCCAGCTTCTTCCTCTCTCTCTCTCTGTGATGCTGCTGCTCCAACGGACCACACTGTACAGGGTTTCCGATGCCACCACAGAGTCATAGAAAGTCTTCAGGAGTGTCCCATTCACTCCAAAGAACCGCAGTCTCCTCAGGAGGTAGAGTCTGCTCTGGCACTTCTTGTACAGTGCGTCTGTGTTGTGAGACCAATCAGGTGAACACCTATGTTCTTGTAGGATTCCACTCTCTCGATGTGAAGGAACAGCAGAAGATCCACCACCATCTCCTTAATCAGAAGGTTAATCAGGAGGTGGTTTTGCTGGCACCAGTCCACAAAATTCTGCGTCAGTCCTCTGTGATCCTCAGTGACCGGTTCGACAATCGCAGTCATCTGATAAATGACCTATGAGGCTCCCTGATGCCGCTATGGCATTGTGGCAAATTGACGGCATTGTTTGTTGAAAAATGACTTGTGTCTCAGCTAGTAGAAGCTAACCGTTAGCATTAGCAATTCTCAACATGGCAAAACTCCTTGTGTTATTTTTCTAAATTAAATGTTAGTGTTGGAGAGCTAACCGAGTCAGCGATAGAGTCATGTTGCTGCTGGCCAATCAGAAGAGAGTTGTCTGACTATCAGGAAATAAGACTCCAAAACCTGCTATTTTCTGCACCCCTCTTCTCTTGCTCCATTCTAGTTACTGAAACAGGAGCACCAGAGCTGTTTTTCCATGGAGACCAACTCACAAGGCATGTATTTATACTTGAGACCACTGCAAAAGTGTTGAAAACATCAGTGAACTTGGTCAAATAAACAAAAAATTGTTGTGTTAGTAGCTGATTTACATCTGCATCACTCACACCAAGTGTTGGATTTCATCTGTTCTTGTGATTTTGCCTGAAATCTTTATTTTCATGCTTTCACCAAAAATGGCTAGGATGTCTTTATCCCTCAACTTCAGAAGATCGGACGTATATTTCTGACATTTAAGTCATCTTCACTCCCGTAGGTTTGCTGTTTTGGGTTTCATGTTTGTTTTTTTGGTGGAGTTAAGAATGTTGAGGAATGTACTAATCCTGTTAACTAGGCAGAGGTCTAAGATACTTAGGAACATGTGGATCAGATATGACATAATTGGCTTGTCGATTGAAACGGGATTGAAAGTTATTTGCTTAATGAGCTGCTGAAAGTTTCTTTTCCATCTTCTTACTCTAACCACTCTAACAGTTTTTCTTATTTGGTAAAATGTAGTCATGCTGTGATTTTACAAAGCAAATGACTTCATATGTGTTGCAACACATACTTTGGTCTCATTCAATTTTAAATGTATTGGTTTATTGTGTGAAATCACACAAACACTCATTTTCCTTATGTTAGTGAAGTGATAAATCCGGGCTCTGATATTTTAGGTGTTTGACAGAATAAGTGTTGGTGTCTTCTTAAACTTTATTGTTTAAAACAGCCAGAAGACACCACCATGCTACTTTTCTGCATTTGATTCACCACCCATAAGAGATCAATAAATGAGTGATGCTTGGCATCCTAGCAGCAGGTCCTGGAGCTAACAGAGGTATCATGGAGGATGCTTTGACCTTTTGTTTGTCTCCCTGCAGGCCTGAAGCTCATGAAAGTAAACTCGACCCCTCTGAAGACAGCTGCCCTGCCCAGGCCTCTGGATACGGTGCAGCTCAAGGACATTGTGTGCTACCTGTCGTTGCTGGAAGGTGGGCGCCCTGAGGACAAACTAGAATGTGAGTTTTCACCAAATCACTCCTGACTGGTCCTGCTAAACCCACACTAGGTGAAAGCTATTTGTCTTTAAGGGCCAGATTTATGGATAGTAGAGATTTAACTCCTAACTTTACTAATGCTAAAAAATGTGATTATGAGTTGAACAAACATTATTAAGCTGTAAACAATGAAGTTGGATATGCTGGTGAAGGTTCTCAATCATCTGTTGTTGATATAATGAGCTGCAACTACCTATGAATACCCCCTCCTCCCCACCCCCTGAGGAGTCATTGGGCTCTATTGTGTGGGAATAGCTGTTTGGATTAGTTTAAGACACAATAGACAGCTACAGTTTATAAGCTTGACCTTCCCATATTCCAGTCAGAATTGATGAAGCTCCTCGGATGAGAAGCGAATCAGAAGGGGTTTATTGCCATATGTGTGAGAATCACAACATTAGGAAATTGCTGCAGTACTTGCTGAGGAAATGTCTTCAAGAAACCAAAGAAGTCCAGTTTCCTTCATTTGAAGGAAGTTAAATTTTATCTCTTACCGAAATTTTCCTCTGAACACATAATTGTCATGTAACGTCCACAAAACCTGTGAAACTCATTTCGATCAGCCATGAAGTGTTTATGTCTAACATTTCTTGCACTAAGCTCCCAGAAGACGTCAACCTCAGTAGTTCCGATTGCGTGTTCTGACTCAAAATGGCGTTACCCCTACTTCACACTGGAAGCATCAGCTAAGCGGAACGGCAGCTGAACGTTTTACACACGACTTTCGCTGTGTGCAAGTACACACCCGGAAAATGTTAGCCTCGGAGCAGCTTCTCTGCCGTGCTCCACGCTGCACTTGCCAGATCACAAAATCCCTCGAGTTTATACCATCCACCATTATACCAAAAAGAATTAAATCACATGTGCTGGGAGTAGATAAAGTCCCATAGTCATCATCACACACTGGTGAAATTCCTCTCCACATTTGACCTGTCCCTGTGGTGAGCTGTAGTTTAACCCCCTAATCCAACCCCTTAAACCTCAGTGTCAAGCAGGGAGGCACTGGCTCCCATTTTTAAAGTCTTTAGTATGACCCAACCAGTTTTGAACACAGATCTCACACTCTACCACTGGGCCACAGCCATTAGATCACTTGTATTGACATAACCTACATAGATTTGGAATCGCATTGCTGCAGTAGTCTTTTATTTTGAAATTACTGTGGGTTTTACACTAAAACCATATGTGATTTCCTGTCTAGCTATAGGTTAACTATGGAAATTATTGTGTCCCAGAAGTGGCTTATGACTGAAAATTGTGTCATCACAGCTGGTTTGAATCACCCCCATTGACTATAATGGATTCTATTTGAAGCAGTGACGCTCTACTGCTGTTCCGCACCACTGATGATTCCAGGGGAAGTAGGGTTGAAACATCCGGAAACCTTCAAAACAAAACTTGTGTGCATATTTCCTTTTGCTTAACTAGTGAATAAAATTACATGATTACCTGTGAAACCTCTGGAGTCGAGGTAAACAGAACAGAAAATAAACCAACAGGCCTTTTTGGATGCATGCAGCTGTCTCTCTCCTTGCTTGTTTATCGTGTGAACTGTGCTGACCAGCTCAGTGGCATAGTGGTAGAGTGTCTGCCCTGGGACTGAGAGATCAGGGTTCAAAACCAGTCGGGTCACGACAAAGATCCAAAAATGGGACCCAAAGCCCCCCGTTTGACACTCAGCATCAAGGGGTTGGATTGGGGAGTTAAACCACCAAGTAGTTCCCGACTGCGGCCACAGCTGCTGCTCAGCGCTCACTATGGGGGTGGGTCATATATGGAGATGAATTTCACCAGTGTGTGATGATGACTATGGGACTTTAACTGCTGAAATCACGCATGGCGTTGCAATTCTCTGGTGTTTTTGTGATGTTGTGGGACCAGCCGTATGGAACACTTTTGCTGCCGCTTCATATCTGAAACGCTCCCGAAGGGAAATGTTTGTAAGAGAATGTGTCCATTACATCACGTGTCGCCAACACATCTACATTGCTGTGTGATCAATCAGCCTCATAGCTTTTTTTGGCTACTTTATTTTTCAGTAATGTGCAAATGATTAGATCCAAAATGTATTTAATCATCTTGTTTTGGTTTTACCTGAAAATGTCTGTGATTAGATTAACCAAGTATCTGTTTTTCCTGAGTTTGAGCATCAAAAGTGATCAGGTCAGATGAAGCTGCAGAGATAAACACACTATTTAAAGACCATGAAGACACAGAAACTCCTTTAGCTCATCACTGCCTCCTGTTTTAATAAGTTCTGCACACACTCATCTAAAAATAAGTCTGTTGTATTCGTTCTTATACTCTAGAGTCACCTGACCAGACACGAAATGAAGGCACTACACACTATTTAAAAAGTTGTTTTGAACCCAAATTGTCTATTTTTTTCTGTTGCTTTTACTGCAAATGTCATAATGTTCTTAGACTTCTCAGTTATAATCTTGACTATTAGTATTTAGGACGTTGTCACTTTTTGTGGGATTAAGCAAGGCGGCTTTATTTATATAGCAGGTTTCATACACAGAGGCAATTCAATGTGCTTTCCAGGAGCAAGAAAAGCTAAATCAACGTGACAGCATCATTAAAATGCACAAATACATTTAGAGCTAATTAAATACACAAATTAATGTTGGATTCAATAATCAGAAAAAACACAAAGCTAAAGGGTGAGCAGTTACAGTGCAAAAGGTGCAACATCGGAAACATTCATCCAAATGCTGATGAATACATGAAGGTTTTCAATTTCTATTTAAACATTTCTAGAGTTGGTGCACATTTGAGGTAATGAGGAAGCCGGTGCAGCATAGTAGCAAAAAGCAGCTTCACTCTGTTTGGTTCTGACCCGGGGTTCTAGCTGACTGTTTCCTAAGGATCTCAGAGCCGTACAGGGTGTATGTACAGGAAAGAGGTCTGACCTGTATTTGGGCCCTGTGCCACTGAGTGATTTATAAACTAGTAGAAGCACTTTGAAATGCATTCTGTTGTTTACAGGTAACCAGTGTAGAGATTTATGAGCAGGAGTGATGTGCTCGGTTCATTTTGGTTCTTGTTATGACTCTCAAGACAGTTTTTTAATATGAATTTGTTAAATTTAAATATTTTTGATCAATTAGTTTCAGATTTTCAGCATGTTCTCTGATTTGATCTGATTTTTAAATTTGTTATTATTATTATTATTATTATTATTATTATTATTATTATTATTATTATTATTATTATTATTATTATTATTATTGCAAAAGACCTAATGTTTCTAAGACACAAATTTGTTTCATGTTTTTTTCCACTTTCTGTCTCTTTTTGAATCTCATGCAGACATCAACTGTTTGATGCTCCAGTTCAGCAGCTTATTGACCCACTTTTTAAATTACATCTATACTACCATTTATTCACACGGTTGCACTGTTTAATTGGACACATCAGTCTTTGTTCTGTCTCGCTCCAATCCTCTTTCATCTGAATTATTTATTGGAGAAATCGTTAAGCACAGAGATTTCTGAATAATTCACAGACTCTTTCTGCACGTGTGTTTCTGAACACATTATGGACCTAACTACTGTCTTCTGAAACACTTTGCCTCTTCTGAGATCAGCTGTGGTGTTGTGAATGCAGCAGACAGTGCCCTCTGCTGGTTAGCAGACAACTTTCATAGCCGCTCTTTCCTGAGTTTCTCTTCATTGTTTCAAATTGTTTTAGAGGTTTTAACAGAATCTGTGTGAACTGCAAAATGCAAATATTCACTCCAACTGGCTAATTTACTTTTAAAAGATAAATGACACTTCTGAACTGCACATATTTAACTTTCAGTGGAGGTTTGTTTTATTTTGAGATGCTTTTGTTTTATTTTTCTTTTCAGAAAAATTGTGCAATTCATTCCATTTAATTTATCTAAACTACAAAAAATGAAAATGTCTAAAATTATTTCATAAAATGTGAATACTTAAATAGAATTAGTGGATTTATGACTTTTATCTTTAACATCCTGGTTTTATTGGTAGTGTTAAAATAAATGTGCACAATCTGTGGAAGATATTTAAAAATTAAGTGGTTACACTTTTACTACTTTAAAGCTGCTGATGATAAAAGTACCAAAATTAAAGGAACAGATTAATAAAATAAAAGGTGGAAACGTTGACTGTTATATGAAGTTAGCTAGAGAGGATATTTACAGTTTATCAGTAAAATATTTAGTGAATTTCTTCTGTTAACACGTTTTAACACCATCAATATAGCAGTGTAGACACTGACATTTAAATAAATTACAGTTTATTTAAATGGTTTATTTTCATAATTCGAATTTAACATAAATTATTAAAACACTGTCAATGATGTATTTTCTGAAAATGTTCACAATGCTAGAGTTTTAACTGTTTCTCATCTGTTATCCACAGAATTTAGCTCCACCCACTAGTAAAATTATGATCTTTTATAGATTCTGCTGTTTTAGATTCTTATCTCAACATATCCTGCGGTGTTTTAACGCCAGCACCTCGTGATGAGAAGGATCCGAGCACGGGCCGCAGACCCGCTGGTGGGTCATGGCTCCTCTAGATTTAGGCGTCTGCACTCACGTGATGTGGTCGCATTCAGATTTTATTATAAGGTAAAAAGCTGAGAAACAACAGATCAAAGCAGTGATGATCACTCTGTTTCCATGGCGATGGGTTTGAGAGGTAATGAGGGAGCACTTAAACGCTAACAGCTGCTTGCATTTTTCTCTTTAGGCCGTTTTCATACAGCAGAGAGCATCGTGACATTCCCGCTGCTGCTGCGTCTCCTGAAGCTGCTCTGATGCTTTTAACGATTCCTTCAAAGGTCGACGGATGTAGAGTTTAGATCATCACTGTCACTGGCTGACATTTTGTTTTTGTTTTTTCCTCACAGTTATGTTTCGCCTCTATGACACGGATGGAAACGGGTCTTTGGACAGCTCGGTAAATATTCTGCCGAACTCCTTCTAGATTATCGTTACAGGTCCCATCAAACCATTTCTGTTGTTGAATAAGCATCAGGATTAGTACCTTCATCTTAAACCGGCCATATCCAGATTTATGCATGCCTACTGCCCCCCTGGTGGTGGATTTACATGTGGCACGCGCCAGTTTTATATCACTGTCGTTGTTTTATTGTTATACACAATACAATATTATATAATGGTTATGTTAATATTAGACCAAAAATTGTTTCATTTTAAAAACTTTGTTTATTATTTCTTTTTTCAGGGTTTAAATGATTTTCAGAGAGGAAAAATCTGATTATTTAAAAAAATTGTATTCCATATTTTACCAAGTAAAACAATTTTTCAAGAGAGATCAGGCAAATAATGCTATAAATACAACAATTAACTCTTTCAATTGCCATTCAGTTCCTCAGTGGAGGATATTTCTGTGCTGTCATTGAAATATTCTCCTGACCTAAATGAAGTAAATAAACTAAACAAAGAAAAAGCATCACTAAACCATAAAAAAATTCCAACAAACATGGAGATTTTTCATAAACACTACATTACATCGTCGTCGTCGCCTTCGTCTTCCTCCGCTTATCTGGGTCCGGGTCGCAGGGGCAGCATCCCAACTAGGGAGCTCCAGACCGTCCTCTCCCCGGCCTTCTCCACCAGCTCCTCCGACAAGACCCCAAGGCGTTCCCGGACCAGATTGGAGATGTAACCTCTCCAACGTGTCCTGGGTCGACCTGGGGGCCTCCTGCCGGCAGGACATGCCCGAAACACCTCCCCAGGGACCTCCCCGAATGTCCGAGCTCCTCACCCTATCTCTAAGGCTGAGACCGGCCACCCTACGAAGGAAACTCATTTCGGCCGCTTATATCTGCGATCTCGTTCTTTCGGTCATTACCCAAAGCTCATGACCATAGGTGAGGATTGGGACGTAGATCGACCGGTAAATCGAGAGCCTGGCTTTCTGGCTCAGCTCCCTCTTCCCCACGACAGATCGGCTCAGCGTCCGCATCACTGCAGACGCCGAACCAATCCGCCTGTCCATCTCCTGATCCCTCCTACCCTCACTCGTGAACAAGACCCCGAGATACTTAAACTCCTCCACTTGAGGTAGGACCTCTCTCCCGACCAGGAGTTGGCAAGCCACCCTTTTCCGGTCGAGAAGCATGGTCTCAGATTTGGAGGTGCTGATCCTCATCCCAGCCGCTTCACACTCGGCCACGAACCTACCCAGCAAGAGCTGAAGGTCAGTCCTGGATGAAGCTAGGAAGACCACATCATCCGCAAAAAGCAGAGACGAGATTCTCCTGCCACCAAACTCGACACACTCCACACCACGGCTGCGCCTAGAAATTCTGTCCATAAAGGTAATGAACAGAACCGGTGACAAAGGGCAGCCCTGGCGGAGTCCAACCCTCACCGGGAACAGGTCTGACTTACTACCGGCTATGCGGAGCAAACTCACACTCCTCTGGTAAAGGGTGTCATGTTGTGTGGTAGATGCCTAACCCACGACATACAGAATCAGTCCACAGAGTCAAAGAAGATCGCAAACAATAATTTATTAGAAAAGGAGAACAGAAGGAGCTGCTAGGAAGTCTAGCAGTATTCGGCAGAGAAGCGAGGTTCGGGTGTGGAGAATCCTGGAGGAACAGGGAGAGTTAGGTCTGGCACTCGGAAATCTGAATGTTGGATCTGATGGAACTTACAGGTTGGAGGTGAGACCTCGTGAGAGAGGGAGGAGGGACCGGTCTGGGGAGGGCAGGAGGCTTACTGGAGGCTGATGAGCTTGGAGTCCAAATGAGGAGGGAGCTGAGCATGAAGGGTAATGGTGATCCAGGAGGGAGGGTGGGCAGCCTGGAGTGGGAAGACCAGAGGAGGACGCTGAGAGACGAGTGGACAGTGAAGAAACCAGGTTGGTAGCAGCAAACGAGGTGAACTGATAGGTGATATCTGCAGGAGGCAAAACAAGCAGTCAAAAACACAGAGATCTCAAAAATCAAAAATCCATTACCCAGAAATTCTCAAAATCAAAGCTTAGTTTGGATTTGGCTGTTAGGAGAAATACCCAAGTTGAGTTAATCATCCAGCGAAGTGAAGGCGTCTCTCAGGAGCTTAAATATCCCTGGCCAGCTAATCAGCAGATTACCTGCAGCCTCCCAACTTCCAGGCACGCCCACCTGCAGAGGAGAGATGAGACTCTACACCAATTAGTGTGTGAAAAAAAAACCCAGACCGTGACAGTACCCCCCCCCTCAAGGGACGCCACCCGGCGTCCTGGCAGAGGAGGAGGAGGCGGAGGAGGAGGCAGACCGGGCAGCCTCAAAATCCCTAATGAGGGAGGGGTCGTCAATCCAGGACCCCGGGACCCATTGCCTGTGCTCGGGCCCATAGCCCTCCCATTCCACCAGATACTGGAGACCTCGGCCACGACGCCTAACGTCCAGGAGGCGCCGGACCCGAAAACCGAGACCCCCATCAGCCAACCGAACCGGAGGAGGAGGAGCAGGAGGAGGGCAAAGGGGACTGGAGGAGACAGGCTTCAGGAGGGAAACATGAAAAACCGGATGTACCTTCATATGAGGGGGAAGCTCCAAACGGACAGACGAGGGATTGATGATTGAGGAGATGGTGAAGGGGCCGATGAACTTGGGGGACAATTTCTTGCAGTGGCCCTTCAACGCAATATCCCGGGTCGACAGCCAGACGCGCTGACCAGGCACATAGACTGGAGCCGGCCTCCGGTGACGGTCGGCCAAACGCCGGTTACGGTCAGCAGTCCTTTGCAGGGCCTTCTGCGTGGCTGACCAGGTACGCTTTGCACTCCTGAGGAACTGGGGAATGGAGACGACTGAGGAGGGAAACTCAGAAGGGAACAGGCAGGGCTGAAAACCAAGGGAGACCTCGAAAGGAGACAACCCGGTAGAAGAGGAGACATGTGAGTTATGGGCGTATTCGATCCAGGGTAGTTCTAAACTCCAGCGGGAGGGGTTGGAGGAACATAAACAACGGAGCATGGCACCTAGTTCCTGATTCATCCTCTCACACTGGCCATTAGATTGAGGATGAAATCCGGAGGTGAGGGCGACCTTGGCCCCGAGACAGGCGGCAAAACCCTTCCAGACTCGAGAAATGAACTGGGGACCTCGATCAGAGAGTATTTCGAACGGAATGCCATGTAACCTAAAAACGTGTTTCACCAAAAGTGCAGCTGATTCTGCAGCTGAAGGGAGGGCCTTTAAGGGGATGAGATGGCAAGCCTTAGAAAAACGGTCAACTACTGTCATGATTACTGAGAAGCCACGAGAAGGAGGCAGGCCAGTTACAAAATCCATGGCGATGTGGGACCATGGTCTAGACGGAACGTGTAATGGGTTGAGTAAGCCAGAGGGTGATTGATTACTGGTCTTATTGCGGGCACAGGTCTGGCAGGCGGCAATGTACTCCTTAGTGTCCTTAAACATAGTTGGCCACCAAAAAGTCCGTCTGATCAATGCTACCGTACGACTAACCCCAGGATGGACAGAAAACCTAGCTGTATGCCCCCAGTGGATTACCTTGCTTCTGACCGAAGGGGGAACAAATAATGTGTTTGGGGGTACCTTGCTTGGGCCCGGAGTGGTCTTGAGGGCCTCAAGTACTTGGTCTCGGACCTCCCAGGTTACGGACCCAATGACACAGTCAGGAGGGAGAATGGATGCTGGTTCTGGATTGGAGTCAGCCGAAAACTGTCGGGATAGGGCGTCCGGTTTGATGTTCTTAGTGCCTGGTCTGTAAGAGAGGACAAAATGGAACCGTGAAAAGAACAAGGACCACCTAGACTGTCTGGGATTCAACCTCTTTGCCTCCTTCAAATAGGCGAGGTTTTTGTGGTCTGTCCATATGATGATGGGGTGCTCAGCTCCCTCCAACCAGTGCCTCCACTCCTCCAGGGCGAGTTTCATGGCCAGGAGCTCCCGGTCCCCCACATCATAGTTTCTCTCGGCTGGGGAGAGGCGCCGGGAAAAAAAAGCACAGGGGTGGAGACGGTGGTCTGAGGGAGAAACCTGGGATAGGACGGCACCCACACCTGTATCCGATGCATCCACCTCGAGTGTGAATTGCCGAGAGGAATCTGGTCGGGTAAGAACCGGTGCTTGAGTAAACTTGTCTTTGAGTGCAGAGAAGGCACTCTCGGCTGTGGAATCCCAAACAAAAGGTCTCTTGATGGAGGTTAACCGAGTCAGCGGACTGGCAATCTGGCTGTAGCCCTTAATGAAACATCTGTAGAAATTTGCAAAACCCAGAAATCTTTGCAGCTCCTTACGTGTTGTGGGTGTTGGCCAGCTCTGTACCGCTTGGACCTTCTCAGGATCTGGTCCCAGTCTCCCACTCTCCAGAACAAAACCCAGGAACTTCACACTCGGGACATGGAATTCACACTTCTCCGCTTTCACGTAGAGGCGATTTTCCAAAAGGCGGTGGAGAACAGCACGGACATGTTTGGAATGCTCTTCAGGTGTCCTCGAAAAAATCAAGATATCATCAAGATACACAGTAACAAACTTGTTCACAAAATCAGCCAAAACCGAGTTCACCAAAGACTGAAAAACAGCTGGGGCATTGGTGAGCCCAAACGGCATTACCAAATACTCAAAATGTCCCACTGGTGTCTTAAATGCCGTCTTCCATTCATCACCCTCCTTTATTCGGACGAGGTGGTATGCGTTCCTCAGGTCGAGTTTGGTGAAGATGGAGGCATCTTGTACAGGCTCAAAGGTTGACGATAACAAAGGTAATGGATATTTGTTTCTTACTGTTATCTGGTTGAGTCCTCGATAGTCGATACATGGTCGGAGAGTGCCATCCTTCTTTGTAACAAAGAAGAACCCCGCTCCCAGAGGGGATGTAGACGGTCGGATTATGCCAGCTGAGAGTGATTCTGAGATGTATTTTTCCATACACTCACGTTCTGGTCTTGAGATGTTGTAGAGACGGCTAGATGGAAGAGGAGCTCCAGGAAACAAGTCTATAGCACAATCAAAAGGCCTATGGGGGGGTAAGGAGGAAGCTTTATCCTTTGAAAATACCTGCAGTAGGTCGAAATATTCCTTGGGGACACCAGTGAGATCGGGAGGTGGTTGTTCAGGGGTTCTGCACTCAGAGCGGATCTGAGCTGTGCCCAGACAGGAAACGTGACATTGGTTGCTCCATTCCTCCACCCTGTTAGACACCCAGTTGATGCGGGGATTGTGGAGACTTAACCAGGGATGCCCCAATACGATTTCTGACTGGTGACATGGAAAAACAAAAAAGGTCAGTGATTCATGATGATTGCCAGAGATCGAGAGGTTAACCGGAACAGTTTTATGGGTTATAGAGGTTAGGAAGCTGCCATCTAAAGAAACAACCCTCGTTGGGGCCTCGAGTGGAATAGTGGTTATGCCGAGCCGATCAACTAGTTGGTCTAATAGGTTCTGTTCACATCCAGAGTCAATCAGGGCTCGGGTGGATATTGAGGTTTTACTGAAGGTTAAAAAACAGTCTAAAGCACACCGAGACTTCATGAGTGCAGATGAACCGCCCACCAGTATCCTAGGTTCTACTGGTGGGCTCTGGAGTTTAAAGTCTTGGGACAGTCAGACACGAAATGGCCAGCTAGGCCACAGTACAAACAAAGACCAGATCTCATTCTTTTATCTCGTTCCTCCTGGCTTAGTCTAGCCCGGCCCAACTGCATGGGTTCGCTGGGGAGAGAGGATGGTGCTGGTTGGGCCGCCCTGGACTGAGTATGGGTCTGAAGATGAAAAAACGAATTGTTACCTTTATGACGGTCATTCAGTCTCCTCTCGATCCGGTGGCAGAGCATTATCAAGTCCTCCAGGTTTGTGGGTTCCTGGCAGAAAGCCAGCTGGTCTTGGAGGCGCTCGTTTAAGGCTTGTGAAAACGCCCCTTTTAATGAATCCTCGTCGAGAGTGGAAGCCGATGCCAGGGTCCTAAACTCGATGGCGAAGTCAGCCACTGATTGCTTGCCTTGTCGGAGGTTCCAGAGCCGTTTTGCTAGCTCTGAGGCGGGCTCGGATTTGTCAAATGTCAAGTTAAACTCGGATAAAAACTCAGTAAATGGGCCCGCAAGGAAGTTCGGAGAGCGGCTCTTGGCTTCTGCCCACCTGAGGGCCTTGCCGCGCAGTAATCCGACAATGTAGGAAATCTTGGCTGCGTCGGTTGCAAAAGATTCCGGGGAGCGTTGGAAAGCCAAGTTACACTGGAGGAGGAAACCTCTACAAACGTTTCGATCCCCGTCGAACGTCTCGGGGGGAGGAGACAAGGCAACCCGGAAGTTGGGCGGGATGGATGGTGCCGAGGTAACGGGTCCGGGCGGACTCGGAGCAGGAGGAGCAGAGGGTTCCGGATTGGTGAGCTGTTCACTTAATTGTTTAACCATCGCACCCAACTGAAACAGAGTCTGGTTAGCGTCTGACAGTTGTTTGGTGAGGGAATGAAGGGCTAAACTGCGTTGTGATAAGGTTTCGGTGATAACAGGTGGAACTGATTCGGTACTGAGGTTAGGATTCAGGCTGGATGATTCTGTCATGTTGTGTGGTAGATGCCTAACCCACGACATACAGAATCAGTCCACAGAGTCAAAGAAGATCGCAAACAATAATTTATTAGAAAAGGAGAACAGAAAGAGCTGCTAGGAAGTCTAGCAGTATTAGGCAGAGAAGCGAGGTTCGGGTGTGGAGAATCCTGGAGGAACAGGGAGAGTTAGGTCTGGCACTCGGAAATCTGAATGTTGGATCTGATGGAACTTACAGGTTGGAGGTGAGACCTCGTGAGAGAGGGAGGAGGGACCGGTCTGGGGAGGGCAGGAGGCTTACTGGAGGCTGATGAGCTTGGAGTCCAAATGAGGAGGGAGCTGAGCATGAAGGGTAATGGTGATCCAGGAGGGAGGGTGGGCAGCCTGGAGTGGGAAGACCAGAGGAGGACGCTGAGAGACGAGTGGACAGTGAAGAAACCAGGTTGGTAGCAGCAAACGAGGTGAACTGATAGGTGATATCTGCAGGAGGCAAAACAAGCAGTCAAAAACACAGAGATCTCAAAAATCAAAAATCCATAACCCAGAAATTCTCAAAATCAAAGCTTAGTTTGGATTTGGCTGTTAGGAGAAATACCCAAGTTGAGTTAATCATCCAGCGAAGTGAAGGCGTCTCTCAGGAGCTTAAATATCCCTGGCCAGCTAATCAGCAGATTACCTGCAGCCTCCCAACTTCCAGGCACGCCCACCTGCAGAGGAGAGATGAGACTCTACACCAATTAGTGTGTGAAAAAAAAAACCAGACCGTGACAAAGGGACTGAATGGCCCTTAACAAAAGGCCACCCACCCCATACTCCTGGAGCGTCCCCCACAGGGACCAAAAATTGTTTCATTTTAAAAACTTTATTTATTATTTCCTTTTTCAGGCTTTTTAATGATTTTCAGAGGAAAAATCTGATTATTTTAAAAAATTGTATTCCATATTTTACCAAGTAAAAAAAAAATTTCAAGAGAGATCCAGCAAATACTGCTATAAATACAACAATTAACTCTTTAAATTGCCATTCAGTTCCTCAGTGGAGGATATTTCTGTGCTGTCATTGAAATATTCTCCTAACCTAAATGAAATAAATAAAACAAAGAAAAATCCTCACTAAACCATAAGAAATTCCAACAAACATGGATATTTTTCATAAACACATTACATCATAACACAAAACTTCCAATAAAAAAAGATAATGCAGTTTTCATTTCTATTACTGATGGTTATTAGTTCTATTTATATTGAAAATAATCTTTTTGAAGTCGTTTTTCTATTTTATTCCCTGAAGCATACAGGGCTGTGAATTTTTGCTTCAGTCCTGATCAAAAGTTTAAGACCACTTGAAAAATGGCCAAATGTTTTTTTTTAAGTTTAAGATGTTTTCTACTCGACCACAGTGGAGGTGGCGCCATAATGGGCTAGGGTGCTTTTTCCTTCAGTGAAATAATGGAGCTTCAGGAGGTGCAGGGGCATCGACAGGCCCAAAGTTAAAGTGCTGCTCAGAAAATGTTTTGTTTTACTCCTGTTGTGTCTTGTTGCACATTGAGGCGCTACTTAGAACCTTGTTAAGATTACACCATGCAAAATATGATTTTTGACAATAGGTTTTGTTTTCTTTTTCAGAATAAAATAATCATTGTGTAAGATATGTGGCATTATTTGCACAAGCGTTCACTTCTATTCACAATTCTTGTTCCAGAGTTTCCAATTCAACGAAGAGAAAAAAAAATTTATTGGCGTACTTGAAAAATGCTAGTTTCCCTGGATTGTACAAAATATGTTAACCTGGATTAAATTTCCACAGTAAAACTTGCAGATATTCAGGTTTGCTGCTCCTGCTTTGCCTGAGAAAAACAGATTAACACCAACAATTACCAAACCAGTTTGTTTACAGTAAAATACGACCATATCAGACAATAATAATAATAATAAAGACATAATGGTTGCACAAAGCACATGCTGCTTCTATGAGAGTTCAGAATTGCAGCAATTTCTTTCTGAGAAAATGCATTATTAGTCATTTTGAGGAGTAAAATGCCGATTCCAGTTTTCTTATTTTGTTGTTTTGAGTTTCCAGTCCCTTCAGGAAAACCTTTAGGGATTCAGCCCTGCATGCTGTAGTCTGACATTCATAGTAAACAGAGAGCATAGTACAGCACATGACTAAAAAACAAGCAGATCATGTAAGGCGTGAACCTGTTTATGAATGAAAAACACTCGTGTGTAGGTGTTATGATGTACGACAGGGCGGAGGGCTGCAATTAAAGGCTAAATCAGAGCGAGAGAGACAGATGGGCTTTCTGATTATTGCTAATCATTCCTTAACCATTAAAAACAGAACAGAAAAAGTATCAATGGGGCACTTTTTTAACCAGAATCTTAGATGTGATTTTAAAAGTGCATCATAATTCAGTCTGCCACCAGATAAAAATGTGGCTCCTCTCTGCCCCTGAACAGCAACCATTGTAATTAAGCCATCAGGCTGGGAACAAGTCCCACATCGCCTTTGTTTCCCTCTGCTGCTCACGTTCCCAACCTGCTATTACTGGCTGCTGATCAGTCGGTTTGCTCCCCATAAAAAGGTAAATACAGTGTTTTTGTGCCTGTTAATGACTGTCTGTGTTTTTTACTGCAGGAGCTGGAACAAATTATCTCTCAGATGATGCGTGTGGCGGAGTACCTGGAATGGGACGTGACTGAACTCAAACCAGTGAGGGTTTCACGGACACACAAGCTACAAAAATAGCATGAAATCAAATCTTCCGTCACCTGAATGTGATCGTTTCAATCCTTGTGCATCACTGTGGACTTTGTTTCCTATTCACCGCTTTTGTTGGAGCACATTTTATGTAACAATTCAAGTTTATTCATTTATTTCGTCCCAGTTCACAACAAGAGTCATTTCAAGGCATTTTACAAAGCAGACATTCCAGTTGAGCCAGTTTAACAGTGCACTGAGTTCAGATTATGCCAATTAGTTCAATGTTTCTTATCTAAGGAAGTCACTGGCTTGTGTCAGAGACTTTACAGCAACCCTCACACTAAGCAAGCATGTGCAGTGGAGAGGAAATCTCCCCTTTAACAGGAAGAAACCTCCATGTGTGCTCCAGGAAACTGCCATAAAAGATATATTTTACAATGTAGACAGTTTTGTCCCTGATCGTGGCTGAGGGGTAGAAACATATCTATAATTAATACACAATACGTTCAAATCTGACTGAAGCTTTTTGGTTTATAATCGGTTCTTATTTGAACTGTAGATCCTTCAGGAAATGATGCAGGAAATCGACTACGATCGCGACGGCACAGTGTCCCTGGATGAGTGGATCCAGGGAGGACTGACCACCATCCCCCTGCTGGTTCTGTTGGGTCTGGAGACGGTGAGTCCACGAATAGCTGACATTACTGAAACTAATCACCAACAAGTAAAAAAATAAGTTAAAGGCACTTCAGCACTTGGTAAAATGTTTTCATCAGAAGAAAGTTCAAGTCTCTGCCGTGTTTGGTTAATCGCTGCAGGAATTGAGAGATGAACTTTTGAGTTTGGACTAAACCTGAAGTGATGAAGACGCTGAGTTGAAAGGCAAAGCTTTTGATTTGTTGGCCTGTTAACCTTCCAAATCGCAGGTCATGACATTTAAATGGAGACTGAAAGGATGTGATGCTGGAAGCAGGTTTTTAGCTCCAGAAGGAGCTGGAGATATCACCAGAACAGGTCTTTTTGGGCTTCCTGTCTGATCTGTCTGTGGTTACCCATAGTTCTGGACGATATTTGTTGTCTTCTTTTAGTCGTCAATGAAAATGTTGATCAATATTCATCATAATTTAGTCTTTACACAAATTTACTAATTTAACAACAACAAATTTCTTTTCATTTTGTTTTTGTTCACAAAAATTCATTTGTCACAAAAAAGAAGAAAACGAAAATATTTCGTCAACAACACCGATGGGTCTGACTTTGGTTAATAAAATATTTTATACTTTCTCAGTTATTCATCCTTTTTCAAATTTTCAGCCCAATGGAAATCCATCCATCCATTTCCTGACCCGCTTGTCCACGTGGGGTTGCCGGGGGGGGGGGGGGGGGGGGGGGGGGGGGGGAGTGGGGGGGGGGGGCGGGCTGGTGCCTACCTCCGGCAGTCAATGGGCAATCAGGCAGGGTACACCCTGGACATAGAGCCAGTCCATCGCAGGGCAACACAGAGACACACAGGACAAACAATCACACACACACACACACACACACACACACACACACACTCACACACACACACACACACACACACACACACACATACACACACACTCACACACACACACACACACACACACACACACACACACACACACACCAATTAACCTAACAGTCATGTTTTTGGACTGTGGGAGGAAGCCGGAGTACCCGGAGAGAACCCACGTATGCACAGGGAGAACATGAAAACTCCATGCAGGAAGATCCCAGGCCGGGAAGCGAACCCAGGACCTTCTTGCTGCAAGGCAACAGCTCTAACCACTGCGCCACTGCGCAGCCCCCCCAATGGAAATACATGCCAAAAATAAAAATACAATCTTTAGCGATTTGAAATTTAACTACTTCACCACACATCCACCTGGAGACAGTCACAAGACATCCAGCTGTTACCAAAGCTGAACTCATCAGATAAATGCTAAATGACCTGTATTTGTATAACGCCTTAGGGTTCTACAATCCTCCAAGGCGCTCGTCACACAGTCATTCACTCATTCACACACACACACACGCACGCACGCACACACACACATTCACACGTTGGTGAGAATGAGCTACAATGTAGCTACAGCTTCCCGCTGTTGGAGAACCAGCATAAAACAAACATGCACATGAGCTCCAATCTCTTCTGCGCAAATGAGATGTGCTTCTTTTTTCTCTTGTTGCCATTTTGAGTGTGTTTGTGTGTGTTGTGTGTATTTATTTTATTTACGTACAGAATAACTTTGCCGAGTTCAACCTTTGCAGTCTTCTGCAGGAATGGAGGCCCGACTGACTGATAAACTAAAAACAATGCTTCATGAAACACCTGGACCTGCTCCGCCACCAAAATAAATAACGTCACATGACCTGCGTTCCTCCTGAAACCTGAAACAAGTAAATCACTCCATCTGCAACGCACTGATGGGAGGACTTAGGCTTATTAAATGTGTTTACACCGTTACTGACACAGACGTCAACCTCCATACTTGATGTACTTTTACTTCATTAGATTACTACAGGTAACATTTTATATCTAGATTACAGAATTATTTTGAGATGATTAAAAAGGAAGAGTTTGGATATAAAGTCTCAAGAAAAGATGCAGCAGAATTGTTTCCTGGGAGACTTGGCAGTTTTACGTGATTCAAAGACTTGTTTTATAGAAAGGAGAATAGTCAATATGAGAACAAGTGAAACGGGTTTGAACAAGAGAAGAGACTAGTTCAGTGCAAAGTGTTGTAAGAAAAAGCAGTACGAGATCTGATCAGGAAACCAACAATTAAAGCTCTCAAATGGACAAAATACATCCAAAGTCTTTTTAGCTGCAGGGGAAAATCCACTGCAGAAAATATGGCTTTTATTTATTATTACATTTATACAAATAAACTCTTGAACACAGACATGAGTAGTAGAGGTCGACTTAAACATCGGGCCAACATTTACTGTTTTCATACCTTGGCCAATATTTGTCCTTAGTAAAGCTTATTTAAAGTCAGGCACATCCTCCGGCAGCCCGATGACGTTCACTAATAACATCTGCATAATAAATACTCTAATTTAACTTTATTTAGATGTCTGACTTTAACACTGAGCAGTGCACAAAGTTCAGATTTAACAGTTATTTAAATTCAGAGTTCAAAACTGATTCAGTACCAGAAAGTTTGTGCATCAGCTGTTGTTATTAGTGACATTTAGCATGAAAATAAGGTGGAAAATGTTTAGATATCCGCCATTAAAAATGGCCTATAAAAATCGGCTGTACACCTTGTTTCCTACATGTCGGCATCAGTAATAAAAAAAACAATATCGGTTAAGCTCTAATGAGTAGCTGCACTAGAAGCGTGGTTACATCCACCAAATGATGAGGTTACTCTAACTCCACCCAGCTAGGACCTCTGGCTTGTTACCCAAACATGTTTTGGCGGCCGAAGGATCAGGTCTTCTTTTTGCAGATGATACGGTCCTGTTGACTTCATCATAACATGATCTTCATGCTCTCAATCGAGCGGTTTGCAACTGAGTGGGAAGCAGCTGGGATGAGATTCAGCTCTTCTAAATCCAAGACCATGGTCTTGAGAAAAGGTTAGAATGCCTTCTCCAGGTCAGGGATGAAGTCCTGCCTCAAGTGGAGGAGCTTAAGTCTCTTGAGGTCTTGTTCACGAGTGAGGGAAAGCTTGCTAGGTGGATTGGTGCTGCATCTGCAGTGATGCGAGCATTGTAGCGGTCTGTCATGGTGAAGAACTAGCTCAATTCACCTCAAAGGTCCTAGATGTTTTGTTAAACCTACTATTTGCATCTTATTCTTAGGTCCGATTTGTTGCTAAACGTACAAGGTTAGCAGTTGTGTCACATCCGAGCATTATGCGAGCATGACTCGTGGGCTTTGCTCTGCGAGGATATCGTACTCTTGCTGAATGCTATGAGTGAAAAAGTCGCACAGATGTACGAAACAATAGCAAAAGTGTCATGCTACCAAAACTACAGTACAATAATAATGAGTTTGTTTTTTGTGACGCTGTTTGCATTGCAGCACAATATTAAACCATCTCAGTTAAAATTAATCTGCACAATGATTGTTTCATTACTTTATCCAAAACTTGCACGTTTCTTCCGTCACTTCCTGCAGGTGTAAATTTACTTTATCAGTTTCCCCTTTAATCTTTATTTACCGTCATCTCAGATGACTCCAGGAGGGGGATTCAGCTGATGCTGCAACGCGTTTATGTCTCATCTCTAATGATTGACTAGCTGTTAATTATTGCACTTTTCACTTTTACTGGTCAGAAAACTGTGATCCGAAGACAAATGAATGAAAGATCTTTTGAAATTCATGAATATCTATTTTGTTGTTTTTGTTTGTAAAAAAAAATCTGTTTTTTTTTCAAAATGAGTTTCTGATTGAAATGTTTCACAATCCTTCCAAATTATTGTCAGTTCATATAAGAACCACTAGGTGGCAGCATTTGAAAAGATTTTTATGAAAATCTCTTCCACTCACAAGTAGATTTTCTTTTAAAAAATGTAATTTTCCCGTAGATGTTGGTGAACTAAATCACTGAAGTCACCTGATCCTTTCTTGTCTCTGCAGAATGTCAAAGACGACGGTCAGCATGTGTGGAGACTGAAGCACTTCAACAAGCCAGCCTACTGTAACCTGTGTCTCAACATGCTGATTGGACTGGGGAAGCAGGGCCTCTGCTGCTCATGTGAGTCATCATTGCAAATAACTGAATCACCATAACTGCAATATTATAAAGTTTGCCTTATTTTTATCTTTTGTTTCTCCCTCTGTCCCAGTCTGTAAGTACACAGTCCACGAGCGCTGTGTGGCCCGCGCTCCACTTTCTTGCATCAAAACTTACGTTAAATCCAAGAAGAACACAGAGGTGAGTCCATCTGAGGGGTTTGGATCAGCGACGCTCAGAGCTTGTCTGAATGAACTCGGTTCACTGCAGCATGACTTATTACCAGAATAATCCCAGTTAAAGACACAATCATTTGTCAGGCCTCTTTACTTTTTCTTCCTCACTTTTTTTTTGTTAGTTCCCACTTGCTTGCTTTCTTTAATTGTTGTGTCACTTGCACCTTTGGATAGATCTTGTTTTTCTGCACCGTGTTTTCTTTACTCGCTGCCTTTCCTCTCAGCGTGTCGTCTCTCCTCCTCTCTGCAGGTCATGCATCATTTCTGGGTGGAGGGGAACTGCCCCACCAAGTGTGACAAGTGTCACAAAACCATTAAGTGTTACCAGGGCCTGACTGGCCTCCACTGTGTGTGGTGTCAAATCACGGTAAGCCGCCTCCCGCGGAGAGGCAGCCAACTCCTCATTATCCTCCCACTGCTTGGTGTTGTTTAGGCTTCAGTTTTTGCACCTCTGATACCTCACCAGTCATCGCTCCAATTTACACTCAGAAAACACTTGTTTGCTGTTGCGAGTTAATAGAAAATAAAGCGGAGGCATTGACATGTGCATTGCAAATAAATTCTGAAAATACCCCAGAAACATTTATTTCTGTTACCGCTAGCTGACTGTTAATAATAGTTGCCACCTCCTCCAGCTCCATAACAAGTGTGCCTCCCACGTGAAGCCCGAGTGTGATTGTGGACCCCTGAAGGATCACATCCTGCCCCCCAACTCCATCTGCCCCGTCGTCCTGGTAAGACTTTACCTTTCTCCGGTCAGCGGAGTGAACCTGACCTCGTTTGGTACCTGAGGGATCCAATCATCAGCTCGTGTCCTCCTACTGCGCTCTGCAACAGCAGCAATTTCTTTGTTTCCGAAATTTACTTCCAAAATTGAGCAAAAGGTAAAAGTGGGCTCGAGGATCGCCTCAAAGCCTTTCACGCACAAAGACGCAGCGCAAACATGTAAGGAGTAGATGTCTTAAAATGCAGTGGATGTTTTATTTTTCATACCTTTACATTCAGTTACAATTTAAAAGTTGAATTTCTTAACAGAACACCCCCCGGAGTTCAGAAAGTGCAGCGTTTTGATTTGAATAAGGAAACAAATGATGACATAAACAATTGACAATTTATTCTTGAACTTTTTTCATGCTGCTTGGAGAAAAATGACATTGAAGATGAACAAAATAAGAGCCGGATATCTTCGTCAGTCAATCATAGCTGCTGACTGCCAGGCTATAGAAAACAACAGAGTCTGACCTTTACTAAAGACTTTTGTTTTTCCCTGTTTACATCTACGTTTTTGTTTTGATGCTTTCTGGATTCAAACTTGAATTTGGATCTTCGACCTCAGGAAAGACAGTCGACGCTGAGGAAAGACTCGCGCTCAAGTCAGTCGAGCCGGGGAAAGATGCAGAGAGCCAACTCTGTCACGGTGGATGGCCAAGGACTGCAGGTTAAACAGATGTTTTTAAGCGTTTTGCTCTTACTGAATAAAACCCCATATCAAATCCACCCTGTCCATACCATAAGAACACATTTAAGTTTCTGTTGTTTTAATTTCCTGAGAAATTCCTGCTTTACATGTTTTTCTTGCTTGTTTTTTAAATTTACTGTAAAAGAAAATAGTAATTTTTAAAATGAGTAAACAAAACTTTACTGAGTTCACCCTTAAACAATGAAAGCAGAGTTTAGATCAACACCTGTTGTTGTTGGAGCATTTTGGAGTTTCATTGGACTTTTGTAGCTGCTTGTGCATCGAGCGTAACTCTAACAGAACTTCTTTATTGTTGACTAATTAATATTTAAAATGTGTCTGTATAGCTGGAGGCCTGATGGGACTTTTCCAGTCCTGCTGGTAATCAGAACCCCCCAGCAGAGCTGGGTTGGGCCAGATCCTCTCCTGCATCAGGCTGCCAGCACGCAGCCGATGGAAACCTGCTGCCTTCTGAGGCGACTGCTCAACTGTTAGCAGCTGAGAGACAAAAATGATGAATCATATCCCGGGCAAATCCATCTCTGCCTCTCGCTGGCTAACCAGCATAATAATCAAGATTATTATTTATAATTACAGGAAGTAATGGATCACTCTGGAGTGGACAGGGAGCTCATTAATTCACCCTCGGCCTGCTGGGATAGCAGACAGGGCGAGTTAAGTGCTTCATCTGTGTCAGGGAGAGCAGGGGGAGAGTTGTGACTGACCGACCGCTGGCAGGACGGTCCAAACAGCCGCTGGATCTCAGATCCTGGAAGTGGTACCACACAAGCTCCGGCCTCCGGCACCTCAGACAAAACCCGTTTCAGCTTGAGGTCAGACAAATGGAAAATTCACAAAATACCCACCAATCAGGAAGCAGAGAAAAACATGCATTATGACCTTTGACCCTTCCATCCGTTTAATTGTATTTTTCTGCACCTGAAGAAGGTTAACAGTAATCGTTAGCTTTGCTTTATCCATGCTGAGGCTGCAGCCGGTTGTTGAACCTGCAACCTTCTTGACACAAAGCAACTGTATTACTGACCAGCCCTTAATAATAATAATAATAATAATAATAATAATAATAATAATAATAATAATAATAATAATTATTATTATTATTATTATTATTATTATTATTATTATTATTATTATTATTATATCATTATTATTATTTCTAATAATCTTACTTCTGAACCATAAAATGTGAGATTCCAAAGAAATATGATATATCAAGTTGATGGATCTTTGACTATTTTAACCAGAAGATCAGAATTTTTTATTGCAGGGATTAAGCAACACTTCATATTAACGCCAAGGAAAGAGAGAGAGTCAGGTTTAAAATAGTTAAGAAATGTATTTCTACACAATTTAAACAAGACTAACTTAAACACTCTGTGTACTGATGGACTAAGGTGGAGTGAGACGTGATGAATGATGATGGTGTGTGTGTGTGGAATGTCATTCAGAACCAGCGGATCCGGAGAAGCAGTTAGTTCTGAGTGGGAGTGAATGTTTCGCTCTAAACTTTAGTAGGTTTATAACACACATGAACTACCATCTGTCGGTCTACGTACCCAGGGAAAGCCTCCGTTAGATCCAGAATGCTGAAGTCCTCAAGGACCCTCCTTGGTACCGAAGCCGATAGAAAAGCAGTGGTCCCGACCAAACTAGTCTTGGAATGCTTCCAGGTCACGACAGGTTATCACTGGCATCTCCGAGACCCTGAAGGGGTCGTGAGGTTCAGCTTTTATTCTGAAGGAACCGTTGCGGTCAGGTGTAACTTGCAACAGATTTTATCCAGCTTGTCGAGGTTCTTTTGGCTGAAGAGGAAGTCTGGATGGCCTGTCCGAGAATTCTCTAGAATGCTTGAACTAAGGAAAGGTGGCATGGGATAGTTTTTATAATTGTCATTTTTGGTTTACTGGCGAATCAGAATTTGACATGCAAAAGACGGTTTATACAAACATCATAGATAACCACGCCTAGCCAGAAACGAAGGTTCTGATTGGATCAGACAAAAGGAAATGTGTCGTGTGACTTTAGCACTGAGTGTCATTAGAGTCTAGTGCAAATGCCCAAGATTATAATTACTTGTAAAATACTACTGATCACAGGATTATAATATCAAGTAATAACATTGTCATTTCACAGATTGATTGAACATTGGGCTCACATTATTATTGGTAATAACAAAGTTGTTGATTATGTATTTATCAAAATAGTTCTTTGTCTTTGTCTTGGTAACAAAGGTGAAGCAGTTCAGATGGGCAGAGTGCATGAAAGACCTTGGCCACTATCTCATGTAGATTAGCCTGTCAGAGACTTTATGTCTCTGGTCGAGCAGACGCAGCAGATTATGACCTTTAGATCAAAAACAGGACATTCATGCCACTACACTAATAATAATAATAATAATAATAATAATAATAATAATAAATATATATTACCAGGAAAGTATTTAGTTTATTTTGGAGTTTTAGATTTGAAAGGGTTTGATTATTTTTTCCAAAATGTCCATTTTTAAATAGTGAAATTTTTTATTAGTTTATAAGAATAAACCCTTTAGTTTTTAAATGTCCCGTTAAACTACATTATTTACAATAAACCCATGTTTTCCTCTTTTCATTTTGCATCCAACATCCCAACCTCCTCCCGCTGTTTAAGTCCGCTAATGACTGCACTATTTTGTTATATTACGTCCATCAATATTACCCAGCCTTTATCTATATTATTGTCATTTTTGTAACCAGTTTATCCTTTCACTCATGCAATTCCGCATAAACTGTCCCGCTGCTGCAGACCAACCAGCATCAGTTCCGTCTTCTTTTTAATCCACTTCAAAGGCGAATCAGAAAATCAAGAGAAAAGTTTTTACTCAGTGAAAGAAAGCAGATCGCTCGCCCCTTTTCCTCGGCCAGCTAACAGGAAATGTGTGCAGATGGCAGCCGCTGCTTGGAAGTGCCTTATCTACGTGATAAAATGTCTGAGGAATATGGCTTGAAAGTGAATTCCTGTGAAGCAACCTGCAGTCTCCAAACACCAAGGCTTTGTTTTGACATCTTCCACACAGATCACAACAATAGAGGGCACTCATCCTCTGCTAGTGTTCGTCAATCCGAAGAGCGGGGGCAAGCAGGGGGAGAGGTAAGTACACAGCCTGTCTCAACATGCTACAAGAGCCTCTAAAGGCCCACTGCTCAGCTACGGGGGGATGGATGCAGCATGGCCGCTGACTCACAACAGCTTCTGGCTTAGTCAAATAAATACAACATAACGTTTACCTAAAGCGCCGGCCGCCCCTCCGCTGTCCTCTCTTCTCTTCCTGTAAGGGCCCGGCCCCTCGTCTTTAACCCGGGGCTAACTGGGTTATTACTGAAACATATTCATTCACTACTTATTATTCTGGCCCTCATTTGCTTAAATTATGAGATCAAAATCTGACTTCAGCCAGTTGATATAATGAAATTGAAATTAAAATGAATTAGTCTTTCTAATGGTTTTTCCTCAAGGGGGCTTTGGGTTTGTCCCGCCCCGCTGTCCAGTGCTCCATCAATCCGTAACCCCTCCATTCACTTAACCTGAGAGTTTGAAGTCTCACACTTGATTCAGTTTAATGCTACAAGCTATAGTTTCACTGTCTACGTTCTTTTTTATGTATTTGTTTATTTTTTTTAGGATCTACAGAAAGTTCCAGTATCTCCTGAACCCGAGGCAAGTCTACAACCTGGCGAAGAATGGACCCATGCCGGGGTGTGTAACCAAACACAAAAACGTAGCTGTTTAACACTCATAGAGGTTGTTTCTTTTGTTTTTTAAACATGATTTATGGAATTGGAATTGTGTTTTTTACATGTTTAAAGGTATACGTTAGAGTGAAATAATCACAAAGCAGTAATGTCTCTATCATGTTGGAATGAATCGATTTTCTTTTCAGCCAGCTGGGTTGTCAGTTTTTCTTCTTTAAAAACTGAAGAGGGATTTAGTTTTTGTTTACAACCTGTGAGCCCGCGGGGTTGCCGAGTCTGCGCCCGCTAATGCTATAGTCGGCACTTGTAATTCGGCGGCAAACAGTTCCAGTTGTGGACAGAATGTTAGCTAATAATAGGAGCGACCCAGAAGTTATTCCTTGTAACTCCAAGAAACCAAGGCATCTTTTGTTTTACTGTAATATCAGGTAAAGAAGACTAGAGGCTAACATTGAGCTAACAATGCTAACGGTGAATTAGAAACAAATAGACATCTTTAAAAATATATTAAGCTTTTAAGCATTTATCTGCTTATCAACTAACTGTGTCTGACTTGTCTTTGCTTGCTATCTAGAATTGTGCTGATCAGTAACTGGCAACAGCCACGAAACTCAGGAATGGGATGGGGAGAGTTACTCATTTGTTTTGAATCATGGACTGCAGTACCCACATTTGACATCATTTTTGCTTCACGTGCTTTTTAAAAGTCAACAAGACCAAAATTAGTAAGGTTTTAGGGTTGCCATGAATTTCTTATTTTCAGACGAACAGACATTTATTCCTCAAGACCTTTAAGGTTCATTTTACGTAGTTAAAGTTTTATTCTGAGCAAAACATTTTCAAAATGTAAAATTTACTTTCAAACTGAGAAATTATATCAACTTTTACATAGTTAATTACAAAAACTCCCCACTTTAGATGATATTTGTTGTATTTTTCATTTAAATATCTCATATATCTTGACTTAAGCCCACTTTAGAATTATTAAATCAAGCAAAACTGCTAAATAAATGTATAATGTGAATTTAAATAAGCCAATTTGAGGTTTATTAGACAGTTTTAGTGCAAAAATGTACAGTTTTCAGATTTAATTGTCCAAAAAATTGTTTTGTTATTTGATATTCATAAAAATGTCCTTTTAAACTTAGTACTGATTTTACTTCATAAAACAATCATTCTGATAGATAATTGTAATTTAACATTCCCTGCTAACTCAATAACTATATGCATCTATTTTATGTTATTCTTTTGTAAACACGGTCACTAAAAAGCAGCAGATAGTACTTTCCTTTGTTTTGCTGGCTTCCAACTGATGAGCTTCTGTTTACCATCACAGCGTTGCTCCCTGTCGTCGCTCACATATAATGACCACCATCACATGCAAGGGAGGCCTTTAGTATTAAAGCCTCTCCTGCCCGCTCCCACACACATTACAAACACAAATGAGGTGAGTTCACATATAACAAATCCTGGAGACGACAGAATCATGCAGGAGCCTCAAACGCGGTGTGGCTCCATAAGCAAAAAGCTGAAGGGAGAGCCTGTGACACAAACCACTGACGGACAGAGGGGGGTGGAAATCTCACCAGACCACATGTGATCACGCACACGGACTAGCAGCCATGGTGTGTGGGCATCATCGGGTCAGCAATGGGTCATCTTTCTGATTAGGACAATGAACAGATGATCTACATGCATAAGGCTCCTTCACTTTACTGTTTGCATCCAGGAATTCCTCGGTGTCGTGCTGCCATGTTGTTTGGCTTTGATTATCTCTGAAAACCTGCTGCTTTGTGACTAAATAAATATAAATATATAAATAAACAGCTGCACACATGGATAAAAAAGCACAGGGTGTGAGGTATCAAAAATAATTTTAAAAAGCAGTTATCGTCAAGAATGAAGTTAAAAAAGAATACATATTTTCAGAATAAAACAGAATTTTTGAGAAAATGATTAAAAAAACAATTTCTAGGTAAAAATAATGAATGAAATAATAACAGCAGGTATTTAACCCTTCACAATAAAAGTCTCAAACATACACACTAAAAACATCTGGAACAAATAACTTATTAGTGTTAAAAGTCTGTGAAAACTCCAACAGACAACAGTATTAATGCAACATTTTTATACTCTTCAGATGTTGTGAGGTGCATGTGAAGGGGAACCTCCACCTCCTAAAATTGAAGCCACAGAAGTGACAAAAACTGCAGTTCCCCCCTCATCCACTAGGGGCTGTCTCCAAAAAGGAGCGTTCCCATTAGCCACGTTTACATGCGCCAAATTTCCCCAATCCGATTCAAATATTGGTTGATCGGAAATCCCGAATCTCCGTTTACATGAACACCAACTGAAACGATTTGATCATGCCATGAATTTACATGCACCAAATATTCAGTCAGATTAAACAGGTTGAGCATGCGCAGAGTTTTCTTTCCCGGAAAAGAAAATTGTAAACAAACATCATGAAACACAATGAAAAATGTAAAAACAGAAAAAATAAAATTCTTCCTGCTTTCCTGATTCATTTCATCAATTTAATGTTTTTCTTGTTGCTCGTAGAAGTTACATTTTCTTCAGTGGATAACTGCAGATATGTGCTTTGCTAAATTTTATTGTTGACAATATTAAAATAAGGGAGGGTTATCCTTGTCCGCCTCTTGATCAGCTGGTCCGCGGCTATGACGTGACGGCTGTGCGCCGTGCTGCGTAGTGGGGGTTGGGGGTTGGGGGGGGGGGGGGGGGGGGTTCAGATTCATGTTTTATTACTAAGCTCTGTTGTAGCTTATTATTAATAAAATGTAACAATCAGCTGACACTGTTGAGAAAATTTGGTTCAAACTAAATAACAGGAGATGTTAAGAAAGTTTGGAAGCCTGTGTTCATCATGTGTTAATAAACGAACCGCATCTCATCTGCGTTAGCGTGCTTTTGTACAAATAGTCAGCTAGAATATTTAACTGAAGACGCTTTCTACTCAACATCAGCCTCCTTAAACTCAAACCAGGCCTGTCTAGCCGATGTAACCCTGTCTTCTATACGAGCACGTCTCCATCCACCTGCTGCAGAAACTGCTGCCACGGTCACAGAAACAGACTTGAACACGTTTGTCTAATTATTTGTGCAATAATCAGATTTGTATTTTACTTCCACAAAATGCAATTTCTGTACTAGATATTACAGAAACGAGGACGGCTTGCCATTCAATTTAAAAGCCAGCGCTTGTTAATTAGGCTGCCATTTTTTAAATCAGGTAGTCTAAATGACAGCGGGGGGCTTGCTAGCTGTTGCACACATGCGCAGTGGGCATTATTTTACTCCAACAATCCCAATGGCTGTGTACATGCACGTCAGTCCTAACGATGATCGAACAAACCACCTCTCTCAATCGGATTGAAATTTTATCCCGATCGGGCCGAATCGGATCAGAATATTGCGATTGACATGTTTACATGCAGGATTTTTGATCTGATTGGGTGTTCAATCCGATTAAATGTGCGCATGTAAACGAGGCTATCGACTCCCATGTTAAAAATGCAAACTTCACAGCAGAAATAAACACGTTTACAGCATTTCCCCACAAAACTATTGAGGGTAGTGCATTTTTTCATTTCTTTAGGTGTAATAAAGCCTGAAATTATGAACAATTAGGGACATGTCCTTTTAATTAACAGGTAGGAGATTAGCACTAGTGCTAGTGACTTACCTCCTGCTTGTTTCCAGTGAAGGCCTCAGCCTCGGTCTCACATTAAAGAGGGAGTGGCTTAATCATGGTGGAAGGCTACAGGCACTTCTGTTAGCTTTGGTTAGCTCAGTTAGCTTGTAGCTTCATCGGCTCAGAGTTTGATGGGTGTCACTCATCTGCCTCTACTCTCAAAGCCCTGCTGTCAGCTCAATTTTTGTTTTTTCTGGAAGTGAGGAGACACTGGCAAAGATGGCGGTGGTGGGTGCTCCAGTTCAGCTCTTTAGAAACCTACGGGTGGCGGCGCAGAGGGTTTGTCTATTATATTTGTAGTCATGCAAGCTATTATGCATGGATTTAAAAAGTTCTGAGTTCCTCTCTGGAAGTAGCCATTAAGTTCCGTTTCTATAAAATGTCTCATTATTCATATTTTACTGTGTAAAAGCAAACCTAGAAACCGCCATTCAATTAATGTTAATAAATAAAAAATAATAATCAGTCGGCAACAGTCAGCTGCTAACATAATAGCCAACATTTCATCTTCTATCTAGAAATTTTAAACTTCATTTAGAAAATGTTGATATGTTTTCAGAATAGTTCGCCAGACGTGACCTTTCTGCCGACCCAGTATGGGTTGAAGCGTCACCTGCCACGCCTGCAACTGAATCCAGAGCCTCCCAGCCCACCCCCGCTTTGCTGACAAAATTCCAGATGACCTTGCTCAGCTTTTACCTTGTTAATATTTTGTTAAGTCTCCTCACCGCAGCACACATTAGCAGGGCGAGCGGTCACCATCGGACACGGTGGGGCCGATGCCGCCGCACACACCGCTGTCAAATTAGCTGCCTTGCTAACACAATTACAGCAAATTAAGTGTTTGTTTCTTGGTATTTAAATATCCCCAAAGTTGCCTTTCATGTCTGCGGTCGTCTGTTTTGTGCGTAATGTGGTTTGTAGCCCCAGTTGGAGAGTAATTGAGCGAATCATTTACCCGCCATACAAAGCCGGGAGGCTGGCTCATTCAGTTAGGGCTTTGTTATTGTGAAGGAACGGAAGAAGTTGGACTGAACATTGCCTGTCATGATCCAATTAGTCCTCGAACAGGCAGGCTACCTCACTGAATGAATAATATCAATGTGGCATGGGTTATTTTGTGGGATTAGAGGCAGTTTGCAGCGGAGCAGTGAGCCCCAGAAACCTATTAATGCCACATGTTATAAAATCCCAATAAAAACTGGGATACTTTAGTGAAACTTTGACTTTTTTCATAAATTAGCATTTGAAATATTTCACTTTTAAATAGAAGACTCATTGTTTTGTAAGTATTTGTAAAAGCAAAAGTGTTTTGGTTGCAGGTTGAATTTCTTCAGAGAGGTTCCTGACGCCAGAGTGTTGGCCTGTGGGGGGGACGGTACCGTGGGCTGGATTCTGGACTTTATAGGTACAAATATAACTTCTTTTTTTTCCTATGATGCTACAAAAATAATTTATTTTTCTTCCACGGCATCAGATGTCTAAAGCTACCATGCTGACATTTGTCATAAATATGTCCTGTTTACTTTTTAGGCAAAATTTAGTTTTTATCCATTTCCAAAGTCTCCATCGCTCTTACTGTTCATCCTGCAGCCGTAAGCATCATTTATCGGTTGTGTATAAAGACTTTCATCTGGCCAGTGAAGGTCAGTCAAATGGGATGATTACGCCAGTGGGAAAACAGCATATTAGTCGTCATTTAAAGGAAAACAAAATCACCTGGCCGCCTCTGATTGGCTGTGAAGATGTGTTACTTGTTTGGACTCTCAAAAATTGCCTCAATTTTTTATCAATCAAGACACAGGCAGGTAATAACCGTCGGGCAAAATGTGTTTTTTCTTTTAATGGACTGTACGACAGGAAGTTCATACTGTCTTTGTTTTACAAGGATGCAAAATGGATTTGAAGCGTTGTTTGCAAGATTTTTCAGCTGCGATCTTTTCCTCTTGGTTTTGGTTTTCTTTTACATTTTGTTGTGATGTTTGTGTCCCTGTTTTAGATAAAGCCAACCTGGACAGGAACCCTCCTGTGTGCATCCTTCCTCTCGGTACGGGCAACGACCTGGCGCGGTGCCTACGGTGGGGAGGAGGTACGGACGGACACAGGTTTAAGTGTTTGCTACCGATAATAAAGCTTGTCAAAAGGGTCAGAGGCTATAATTACTGAAAGATCACCTACTGTATGGACTTTGAAAGCCATTTAAGCAGCCATAATATTATGACCACCTGCCCAGAGCATTGAGCCACCATAACACTTGGACCAAAGTCCATGTGGGGAAGTTCTGGCATGTCTTTTGGGTTCCGTGGATTGGCTTGGCTTCCTACGCGTCATTAAATAAGTTCAGTAAACACAGACAGCTTAGATTCTTCATAATCTTTAGGATCGCAACTATTACATCACAAGTGGTAGAGACTGTCACAAACTTGTGAGAAATTTACCTGATTTTCATTTGAAATCACTCTGACGTCATTAGAAATCACTCAGAATTTGTCCCAATGATACGTTGCATTTCTTCCTGCATCACTTACAGGAAAACTGGATTCATCCTCTATATAACAGATTCTACTTTTTTTGTTTTTAACTTTAAACAACAAAATATTAGAAAAATAACTGAAGTAAACTATATACTGTATACTAATATGCAGTCTCACCAGCATATGACTTTTTTTGACATTGCATTTATGACTTAGAATTTTATCCTATGAAATTTAGTATTAGAATTTTTTCATTCATGAACACCACTGACCATTGCAAAAATTCAACAGCAAATGAGGTGACCTCCTGGTGACCCTAGCCAAAGCCATCATTATTCAATCGAGTTAATATCTCACTGGTGTCACGTGATCAGAGAAGCGTCATTTTATTGGCTGAAAGCCACTCGACCGAGTGATGATTACTTTGGCTTTGGTCACCAGGTCACCTTAGTTGTTGAATTTCTGAAAATGAAATCTTGCAGTTGAACTTTTGCTAATGATATTTTTGCTGGTGTATTTTTTGTCAAAAAAAGGTCAAATGAATCATTTCAAAGGATGAAAAATTCAATGTCATAAATTCATTATTTTTTAAAAAGTCAGACGGCATTTCTTCCATTTATTAGAGACCAGGTGTCTAATTTATCAAACATTGCATAGAATCCTTACTAAAACCGTACTTAAGCTCAGCAAAAAAATGTACTCACGCCAAGTAGGTTTGTGATCTATCAAACATGGAGTACACACAGCTGCACGCAATCTCCGCTTCATAAATCGGAGACTAACAAGAATGTTTCTCAGCTGCATTTTAGTCACATCCTATCCTCACCACGCCCACTTACTGCCATAAATGGTCAATGCAAAGTGCCTTGTGGATCTCATGCATATACATAAGCCGGTTTATTGCAGCATTTTGATCACGACCGCAGATCAAGGAAGCGCTATTTCACAAGCAGAAATTGAGGTACTTGTGGGTGAGGTGGAGAAATGAAAGGAAGTGCTTTTGCAAAACAAATAAGAGAAAATCCACAGAGTGGCACAGCGTTGCTGAGGCCGTCAATGTTGTGAGTTCTTCAGAGAGATCTATGGCGGATATAAAAAAAAATGGTCCGATCAGGAATCAATCCCCAGACTCCCGGGTGAGAGCCACTCGCACTAACCAGTCAGCCAAACAGAGACCTCCCTTGATCAAATAGCCAGGGCGCATGACCAGTCGGGTCACAGTGACAGGACACACGCACTGTCACAGACGCATGACATTCAGTCCCCCTGCTGATATTCTGCATTCCGTATTCTGCGCTTCAGGCTGTCTGTGTGTGTGTGTGTGTGTGAGTGCGTGCATGTGTGTGTGTGTGTGCGCTCGCATGTGGGGGGCTTCTTCTGTGTGTGCACACGAAGCAGTACAAGTGATAATGCTGCTGGAATTCATAATTTTATCCTTCTCAGCAGCAGCACTGCAGGTGCTCTCCGTGTCCAAAATGTGTGTAAGCCAGGTCCTTAGTCAACTTAAAGTTGCGTACACTTTCCCGCTAAGTTTTCTTCCATAAATCCATAGTTTGCATGGAAAGTTGCTTACGCAGTTTTCTGACCCCGTTTTGCGCGTAAGCAAGCTTGATAAATGTGGCCCCAGATCCACTGAAATACAGAGTGAATGAGAGCTTTAAGAACTTTTCATGTTTGGTCCTGGGTCTCATTCAAGGAAACTGGGAACTTTCAGAAACTCCCAGTTGCAGCTCAGTTAGATACTCGTGCTATGTTTGTAATGTTTAATCTAATAAAAATAAATCCCTGTAAATCCCAGGAAGTAGTTACTTCAAACAGAACATGACAGCAGTGGTCATAATGTTCTGGCAGGTCGGTGTGAATGAAGTGGGGGCGTGTGCATCCTGGGATGTTTCTCACATCCTGATAGGAGCATAAATAAATGTACCTGATAATGTTCAAACTAAACCTTTATTAGATTTTATTTATGTAGCAACTTTAACTGATAAAAAAATGAACACAGTAAGATAAATTATAATAATTTTATATCGCTAAAATTATGAGGATCAGACAACGTCATGAGAAAAGGTTTGCTGGGCTGGAGTGAGCTGCTCTGTTATAAAAATAGTTCATTTATTAGTCATGTTATGAACAGATAATAAATACAAATATTGAATAAGTGCAAAATTTCCTACTTTCCATCAGAACTGATGCAAATAAAGATATTTAGGATGTTTTACTTCAATGAAAAACACACAAAGGAACCATTACAGGCCAGTTTGTTTTTAAAACAGTTCTGAGATAAACCTTAACACAGACGCTACTTGTTAATTTTCTGTCAGATGAGTAATTCATGAGCATTCAATTGGCAGTTTGATCAACTAAGAAAACGTAGCTTTTTTATTTTTAAATGAGTTTCCAGCGAGCTGAAAAACATCATCTGATTGTTTCTAATGTTGAACATGTTGCTTTAAGGCTATGAGGGCGAAAGCCTCCTAAAGATCCTGCGGGACATCGAGAACAGCTCAGAAGTGATGCTGGATCGCTGGAAGATAGACGTCACCCCCTCCGACAAGGAGGAGAGAGGAGACCCGGTGCCTTACAGCATCATGAACAACTACTTCTCCATCGGAGTGGTGAGTCTGACCCTCAGTCACATCATGAAAAAAAGAAAGATGTCCTCTAGAGATGCAGCAGAGTCCACAAATGAGAGGAATTAAATAGTTTAACCATGAAAAATTCAAACAGAGACCCAGGATCACACCTTTAGCAGCTGCAAAAGGAAGCTAGTGATGGAATTTGATGTTTGAAATGGTTTCAATAAATAATCATTAAAGGAGAGTTTATTGGTAGCTGTTTGAACTGCATCATTATTGACAGCTGACTGCATGTCACCAAGAGACAACGTGACACCCTTTCACAAGAAAAAACACCTTCATGTGGCTGGGATTGTGTTGAGTCTCACTTTTTGTGTCAGATGAGAACATCTCACATGTATTAACACACACACACACACACACGCTCACACACACACATCAACTCTTCAGCACCTGCATTCCAAATTGTATAATTTGTGAAATTTGTGTAAATTCTCACATTTGTAATAATCAAAATAAACAAAAAATATTTTAATTAAATCCTCTGAGCAGCTAATTAGATCATGTTTGTACAAATATGTTTTATAAAGTGTGAAAGAGTTAAATAAAATAAATATTAGGTGAGGTGAAGCAAAAACTGGGACTGCAGGTGGTATTACTGCTGCCTTGCAGCAAGAAGGTTGTAGGTTTAAATCCCAAATGTGACCTTTCTGTGTGGAGTTAGCACATTCTCCCGGTGCATATGTGGATAACATTGGTTACCAGTTTTACTCGACAACAGGAAAGATGTGGGTTTTCTCCTGGTTCTCCACGAAAACATGGATGTTTGTGTTAACTGGAGACACTAAAACGTCCCTAGGTGTGTGTGTGTGTGTGTGTGTGTGTGTGTGTGTGTGTGTGTGTGTGTGTGTGTGTGTGTGTGTGTGTGTGTGTGTGTGTGTGTGTGTGTGTGTGTGTGTGTGTGTCCCTGTGATGGACTGGAGACCTGTCCAGGGTGTCCCCCGCCTCTTGTGGCAGATAGACACCAGCTCACTAAAAAGCAGTCCAGAGCATGAGTGAGTGATGAATGACTGAGTGAAAACAGATGTTTCAAACAAGGCTTTTACCCAACAAGACAGTTTTATGGAAAAACTGATTAATCTCAGGAATTACAATCGTGTAGAGTTATATTTCTGGTCGAAAGGAGTCCCAACTGCTGCAAACAGCTTTTGTGATGAAGTCTTCAAAATGTCTTCAAATGTTTGTTTGTGTCCGTTCCCTTATGAGACCAATTTCCTCATAAAACGGTAACAGAGTGGTTGCATAAATAAATAAGTAAATAAAAATAAATAAAACCTGCCTCAATCCTTGTTCTAGTTTAGTCAAGAAGTGCGATAATTAGAGATTACTTTGAGAGTGGTTGAAGAGAAAATTGTGAATAGAATCAGGGTACATCACAAACAAACTGAGACACAATGTAAACACTTTTTTGACCAAATTGCAACAAGAAAATTTGCACAACTGTTGCTTTTGTCTTCAGTTGCATCCTGTTATATGGAGTTAGGATTATGACAATATTAACATAAGGTGTACGTTTGTACGTTTTGTAACTTTATTTTTCATTTTGTAGCATGTATTTCACGTTTTGTAACACATAACCTTCGATTTGTAGCATATAATTCTCATTTTGTAACTCGTAAATTTCAGCATGTAACACACAACATTCGTTTTGTAGCATGTAATTCTCGTTTTGTAAATTGTAGCTTTCAGCATGTAACGTTAAACTTTTATATAACTTGCAGAAAAAAATCATTGTGAAAGTTTCAAATCACTATTCTTGTCCCAAAAGTTACATGTTACAAAATGAGAATTATATGCTACAAAACAAAAGTTACAGTTACAAAACATGTTAAATGTTAAAAAACTTGGAATATTGTCCTAATCCCAGCTCCAAAAATTTATACATTTATCTTTTACACGACAATGTTTAAAAATCATAAAAACACACTGACCCATGAGAAAATCAACTTAAACAGTTTATGAATGTGCCTTCATAATGTTTTTAACATCACCTTGTTTCATTGATGATAAAGTGTACTTGCATTGCGAAAACTGCAAACTAAATAAAATCAAATTACAGAGAAGAACAAATAAACTTCACTAGTTTTGTACACTGACCAAAATTTTAATAAATACTCAAAATTCCATGCTTAAGTTATGAAAGGTTGAATTTGAATAAGTGGAACACCTGCAGCGGCAAAGTCGTCAGCTAATTTATTTGTTTTGATCACGTTGTGGTTAGGCATTTATTGAGATGTGCTCAAGCTTCAACTATCTCTGATCAATAAGCGAGTCTTGTTGTGTGTCTGCATGAAGCTGCAGGAGCCATCAGCACCTCTCTGTCCATCTCTAAGATAATGACTCTGATTTCACATAGCTCATGTTAGCCATTACTGATAAATGTCAGGGGGAAATATGGTAATTGACATTTGCAGATGGCAGAGGAGGGAGCCACTGAGGGCTGTGAGTTTAGTACAAACTGCTGCAGGGATGTAAGTGATGCATGGCCCTACAAATGTTAGTTGAATAACACCTTCAGCCCGTGCTACTAATGACACTGTTTTAGGATGTTAAAGGACATATCTTGTTAACATTGTGATAGAGGAGGAGAACAATGGCTGTAATCTGTCTGCAGAGCTAAACATGTGGTGATGTCTACAGGGGGAAGTGTGAGATGGTTTGAGATGCATCTTGGTACATTTATCCTCTGATGATTTGTTACGTTCATTTCCCACGTTAAGGTCGCTTTATGTGTTTTTATGACAAAAAACAGCAAGTTGAGTGAAATGATACAAATAATGTGTTTCATTAGATAGGAGAAAGAGTTCAGAGAGGAGAACCTCTAAAAACAGTGAATGCTTGAGGTACGGAAGCGTGTTACCGTCAGTGTGGGGAACAGTGCTGGGGAATAACAGAATACGTATCGCCGTTACATATTTAGAATACTATTTATGTGTAACTGTATTCTTTTACAGTTACTATTTTTAAATAGGGTTTTTAGAATACAGATACTTTTGTAATACCATTTAAATACTTGTGTGTTTTCCATTTTCCACCCAAAAGATGAATAAATACATTTCGGCAATGTGTATGTCCACGTTTTGAAGAATATATAGTCTGGCCACAGTCCACTGACGGCTCTTAGTCATGGGGCAGGATCCACAGTTGCCTTTCAAACTGTCTCTGCATGCTATTGGATAACAAACACTGAGACGTACTCACTGCTATGGATGTCAGTCAACGAGGTGGTTCATCAAAATTTGTCTAAATAAACTTAAGTACCTCTTTCTGCTTTTGAGTCAAAGAAAAGCCCAAGTCCAAATGGTCTAAGGGTTATGCCAAAGCCGTTTCAAACGAGCTGTTGCCACATTTGTATTAGTAACACCCCGTCCACAAATAGAGCACTGTGACTGGACCACTACAAAGCTGTGGCCATGGTTTTGCTTTGTTGGAGTAACATCCCGACCACCTGGTGAACGGAGAACTGTGATTTGTCATCTATTTTTATCAGACGCTAATGTGAGAGACAGATGTAGAAGACTATATTCATGCTCAGCCAGTATCACAACTCAGTGACTGATTATAATCAGAAATTAGTATAAAAAATTGTTTTTGAGTGAATTTGACCTTTAAGAAGTCCACAAAGTATTACACCAGAACTGGTTTTATCTTCTTCCAAGTCGCTTTTTAGAGTCACTCTTTTTGTCACCTCTGTTTCAGACTCGCTATTGTTGGTAGTGGTTGTAGCTTGTCGATCCAGTACACAGTATAGCAGGTTCTAGATCAGGGGTCACCAGCCTGGTGCAACGGGCACAAATGTGCCCCCAGGAGCCCTATAAGGTGTCCTTAGTTCCTGTTCTAAAATAGCACAATTAACCGCTCAGCAACGTATAAAATCATTTTTTTTTGTGGCTGTTTTTAAAATCACACTTTATGTGATTAAAAACATGGCAGCAGAGACAGCTTACAAGATTGTGGGAACTACAGAGGAAAAGAGCAAATGAGTTATACAGTGAAGGACCGGTGGAAGCTGGGCTAGGCTTCAGAAATGAACATTTGTGAGCAGCAGACAGTAGCTCTCAGCCTCACAAATGTTGGTGACCCCTGTTCTAGACAGTAGTCACTTACTCTAGTGTCCCTCCTTTGTGCGGTCTTCCAAGCAGACTTCATAGCTGCTGCATATGATACTGCCACCTGCAGCATAGTTTGGGCATTACACATTTACAGTAAGGTTAACGTGATGTCAAATTAAAACCCAAAATAAACTAACTATACCTCAACATTTTTGGCATGGAGTAGAAGTAAAAAGCAGACCTCGGCAAAATTACTTAAGTAAAGTACAGAAAATGTGTACTTAAGTACAGTATAGGTACTTTGTTCCATTCCACCACTAATCAGGGTGTCACGTTGCAGATAGGAGGAGGTTGGACCCAAGATGCAGACAACACCAGATGACACGAGGCAGGAGCAGTTTAAAAGTAAAATCCTTTTTATTAGGATGACAAACCAAAAATCCAAAATGGCTGGAGGCCAAAAACCAAAGTCCCGAATACAGGGAGGACGGAAGCTCAACATAGAGCACAAACCAAGATACGAGGCACAAAAGCTCACCTAGAGCACAAAACCTGGAGACAAGGTGCATAAGCTCACATAGAGCACAAAACAACGCTGACACAAAACAATGGACCGACAAGACAATGAGACACAGACAGGGCTTAAATACACTGGGGCATGATGGGAGGCAGATGGCTGCAGGTGTGTGGAGAGAGAACCAGGTGAGAGCAACAACTAATCAGGGAGGAGGAGCAGGAAGGAGCAGGGGAGGACACCAACCTGACTGGGGAAAGACAAACACACACACACACACACACACACACACACACACACACACACACACACACACACACACACACACACACACACACACACAAAATAGATGGAGAAGGACACACACACAACACAAAAAACTGAAATAATAGACCTATAGAACCTATGGTGGGGAGACTAAGAGAACATGAAGAAAACCAGGAGGGAGCTGGGGACAAAAAGGGCTGGAGGATGTGAAGGGACACCTGGAGGGGCTGGGGATGACTGAAGGAGCAAAGGATCTGGAAGGGATGATCTAGAGGGCTGCAAAACAGGAGACACATGAGGAACACAAAGAGACACATGAGGGAAGACGCAGACGCAGACCATGACACAGGGGTCACTGACTCCAGTCCATGAGGAGCACCATCCTACATATTTTACGTTTACCGCACCATCACACCAGGGTTGTCTCCTTACCTTTACTGATTCATCTAAATCAGCTGTGTTGGTACAAGAAAACTGAAAACGTTCGCCCTCGAAAACCGGAGTTTGTGACCCTGATCAAAATCAGCAAAATAAAACAATCTTTGTCCTGCTCCCTGATCAGTCTGTTGGATTAGTTTCCAGCAGGCGTGATGATGAAGTTGTTTCTGGAGGATTAAGGAGACTTTGAGCTCTCTATGGATTTAATTTTGTTTGGATCAGATTTTTGTGCTTTTGATTGAATAAAAAATACATTAAAGATTATGTGGCAAGTCAACCTAATAATTACGTTAGAGATTATGCAGATGAAGTCAAGATTGTTTCTGTAATGATATTGTTGGAAGATCAGCATTAGCTGCCTGCTAGACGGTGAGCATCACCAGCGTGACTTCCAGAGGACCAATTTCAACAAAAGTTCAAATCTTTTCATTTTTTTTATATTGATATCGTTTAATTGATATGTTAGCCAAACTGTTAGCACATTTAAATCTTTCAAAAATCACTTTAAAACACAAGATCTTTTTCATGAAAAAGGCCTTTTTTTTGGCCTTCTTGTAAATTTTGTCCAGGCCAACCTGCCACTGCCTGGTTGAGTATAAAATTAATGGTGCCATCCCTTTTGAGAGGATGTGGAAGTGACGTGAAGTGTAATGATCTCAATCAGGGCCAGGGGTGAGAGACAGACAGAACTAATCACTGAGCGCTCCGCTAGCATAATGCAGTCAGTCGTCCTAATGACACTAGTCCTCCCGCCACAGCCATTACTCTCCTCGTGGTGAAAGGCAGATCAAACCGCTGAGGACTGCTCATAATTGGGCTAAACTTTGAGCAATGAAAGGACATTTCACATGTCCTGTATTAATCTGGGTGCCAGATTTTTACATTGGTAATTATTTGAGGGGAACTTGACGAGGGGTAAGTGAAGGAGTGAACTTGTGGCGTCTCACTGTTGCGATGAGGGGTGGAGGGGGGTTAAGGGGACAGGACCACATCCTACGCCTGATGAAGTTGTGAATAACTTTTTTTAAGTTTAGGTGTTTGTGCTCAGCTTGGCCAATATGTGGATAGCCAGTTTATAGGACCACTTTTAAACCTTGCCTTGACAAATACTCATCAACACAAAGCAATAAGAACCCCAATGTCATCCAAGGTGAGACTGTGAAATATTTTCTGTCAAAGCAAATAAAATTAAAATATTGAGTTTTTAAATTAAAAACAAATCAGCTCTTCTAAAAAGAAACACTTAATTTTACATTTGATTGTTGTCAGTTTTTATCCTAATTAATTGTTTTAAATGTGTGCATTTTATTTTTTACGTAATTATTTCAAGAAATATTGTAACCACGTTTTCATTCATTTATGAAAAAATTCACATTACTGACCATAATTCCTTTTTGTCGTAAACCAAATCTGCGTTTCTATTTACCTAAGCTATGAGGTCCTGATCAACTTCTATAGTTTTACATGAAAAGCTGCCGGATGACTTAGTGCTTCATCCTCTCCGTTTGAAATCACTGCGTTCTGCTGAAAATCCACCTCTCCACTTGTACAGATCTCAGATAATAGACCCCAAACCAAAGGGGAGACATCCTCTCCAAGCTTTAGCTCTCTTGTTTGCAGCTATTGTCCTGTTTGTAAGAAAACCGAGTTACAATCTCTCAGATACATCCATCACTTCACCCTTCTGGCCCGCGTTGGAAGTGCGAGGCGAGTCTACGGGGATCTTGGGGAAATCTTTTGGTCTTCTGCTTACAGCTTCTTGAAGAGACATCAAGAGAAGCTCCATTGATTTTTCTTTTTTGGCTTCTACTGAATTTCTGTACTGAGAGCCAGCAGGGGGTCCTCCCTGTAGGTGCAGTTTCAATAGTGCCACTCAAGACGGAGTGGGTCAAAACAGATTGTTTTAACGGGGGGTGGGGGGGGGGGTGGGGGGGGGGGGGGGACCAAAGCCTAAAAAGTTTATAGCAACTTTATTTCCCCCTCATTCTGCTTTGAGATGTTTTTAAAGGAGAGCAAGTTTGTCAGAGTTCTCCACCAAAAGGCCCTGCCAGCATTTTTCTGCTGACACTGACTTTGATGTGTGAATTAAAGGAAATTTGTGCTATTACCCCCACCCCGTCCCCGTCCAGTTCATTAAAGGTTTCACGCTGTCGGAGGCTTCTGCAGAATTTATGATCCAATTTACATCGTGTTGTTTTGTTTTCATTTTGAATTAACACCTTTGTGTTCATGGACAAATCTGTTTGATGTGATTATATGATACAGAGTTTTTCCTCTGGCTGGAGGTTTGTTTTTAGGGTATATTAGTACATGTTAGTTTGCCCGAGAATATTTGAAAGGTTAAGATGAGTTTTGGAACTTTGGTCTGATGAGACTAAACTGAAACTTTTTGGGCACATTTATGTTTACACAGTTCCCACAGTCAAACATGGTGGTGGGAGCATCATGTTGTGGGGCTGTTTTGAAGCCTCACCCCGATTTCACACTGGAAGCATCAGCGGCGCGAAACGGAAGTGGAACGGTTTTCTCGCGAACTTCAAAGCGGCCCTTTTCACACTGGGAGAGTCTTGACAACAGAATGGCTTCCACGCTGTTCTCTTCCCTGGATTTGCGAGATCCCTCGAGACTTCAAAGGTCACTGTTTGTTTATGCAATCAAAGCCAAAAAGAAGGAAACGTTTGATGTCGCTGTTTGGTGTCATATATTATGTTGTTCATCTCCACTGCCAGGATTAAAGCCATGAAAAACACACTGTTGCACTTCTGGAATGATACTGGGAGTAAATAAGCTGTTGAGTCACACGTAAGCTACACATAAATGAAATAGCATTTCTGTAGTACTTTTATTTTGAAAATTACTGGAGGTTTTAAATTGAAACCGTGTGAGATTTCCTGTCTTGTCCTATGATAACTGCGGAAATTGACATGTCTCAGAAGTGGCTAGCGGCAAAATCAGAACCCGATACCATCTTTAGCAAGGCGGCATGCTGCTTCTGGGACACATCTGGAAATTGCCGCATCATGGCTGGTTTGAAACACTCTATAGATTACAATGGATTCTATTTGAAGCAGTGGCGTTCTGCTGTCCTTCCATGCCGCTGATGCTTCCAGTGTGCAGTTGGGTTTAGACAGAATGAGTCTTGTTCAGGTGCATGGAATCATGAAAACAGAAAATTATCTTGACATTTTGAGGGAGAATATGGAGAAATCTGTTTGTAGTCTAGACTTTGATCCAGTGGCAGCTGGTAAAAAACAATCCAATAGACTTCTTAAAAATTATTGTTAGCATCTGGGTAATGGGCTCGACACACGGGAGGCGACATCGCCTCTCCTCCATTCATTTTCAATGAGACATGCGCAACAAAGCGATAATCGCGGGTCTCCCTCCTACCAAGCGAAACGTGAAAAACGTGCGTGTGAAATTTTGCGCTCGTGCATGTGTCGTGCACAGGCGACCCAGCAACGCGATCCCAGAAAGTTGAAACATTTTCAACTTTTCATCGCTGTCGCTCGGACGAGGACCAATCAACGGAGGTTTCATTCACTGACCAGTGAGCGGACAGGATGCTCCGTACATCTCCGAGCAAACATGAAGGAGAAGTTGATTATTATTATGCTTTATATAGTAAAATCAGAAGAAAGATTTATCAGAACTCTAGCAGCACCTTGTGAAACATCATATCTACCGCTTTTTAAACTCTGAACTGCTTAAATAACCTTAATGCCCTCCAACCTGACACAGCCAAACAAAACGACGGAAGTTTCGATTTCGCCATGGAACAGAACGCGTAGACAGCTTTGCCGCTGGCCGCTGCCACGGATCGCCTCCCGTATGTCAGGTAATAAATGTGACGGCGACAAATTTCGCTGATCGCGGCCGTTTGTCGCCTCCCGTGTGTCGAGTCCATTACTGCGCACAGCCACACTAGCTTGAATGCAAGCACTCCATCTCCAGCCGTTATCCAGAGATGTATCTCTGCAATTTAAGCTAACGAAATAAAACCTAGGCATTTTTTTGTATTATTTATTTAATTTATTATTAAAATAGAAAAAAAAATAATACTAACAATAAAATGAGGTTTCTCAAACGAAGAAAACGAAAAGGGAACAGAAAGAAGAAAACTTATATCTGCCCCTTTTTAACTATAATGACATTTTTACACTGAAATAACAATAATGATTTAGAAAGAAACATCTCAAAGCTAATGGCGTGTAGCACAAAAATAGCTAACAAGCTCTGAGATGACAATCCTGCTCAGAACCGGCCGCCTGGACTTCACACAATTTAGCAACAAAGGAGTAACCGGATGTCTTTTACATTTTGCGGGTTAATGCTGAAGGATTGCCGTGATGTTGTTCATCTTTGGAGTTGAACAGATTCTCCATGACTTCTGAGTAACGTAAACAGAAACACAAACAAACAACCAGCACAATCGCTGAGCCCCACTTTTGAAGGAATCGGTTAGAGTGTTAAAAACTGCTTAGTGTTGCTTTAAATTATCAGTGAGGGGAAGATAGAGAGAACGGTGAAAGGAGATCCAGAACATTCTAGAAGGCTAGCTATCTGTTTTCGGTAGCAGGGGCGCTTTTGGCCAGGGCCCCAGAAGTCTTTAATTCACAGATCCTGATTGGCTCAAAATTCTCCAGTTATCCCTAGCAATGAAATGTGATTGGCTGTTTAGCTGCAGTTCATGGGTACTGAATTGCAATAATGTTTTTTTATAGTGTTTTCAAAATAACAAACACTTGTTAATGGTCATTTATTTTTGTAGAGAAGTCAAGACTGTTTTCTAATAAATATGGCTTCAACAGTATGTGAAGGTCTTTAGTGGATAAAAGTGCTTTGGATAAAAGTGTCTGCTAAATAAATAAACATAAACATAGTGTTTTTTCAGACATTGATTCATTGTGCTTAGAACAGGTAGAGAAATTTAACCCTTTGTGATTTTACCCAACATTATAGAAAGTGAAACATTAGCTAATAGCCTCGCTCATTATGACTACCAGACTTTGTGAAGCAGTCAGTGATTTTTGTCTCTCTCCTTCAGGATGCATCTATCGCTCACCGTTTCCACGTTATGAGAGAGAAACATCCTGAGAAGTTCAACAGCAGGTATGTTTGTGTCGGATGAAAAGCTAAAGTCTGGGATTACATTTTTAATAAAACATCAATAAAAATGTAATATTTGCTATAGTAATTATTAATGAATAATTATTATTATTAATTATTAATGCTCAGTGTTTATTAATAGTAGAACAGTTAATAATAAAAACGTTAAGTCTGCTGTTGTCAGAAAGCACTCCAAATGTTGATATAATAATATTTCCTAACCAAGGCTCTGTATACAACTCAACTCAACAACTCAAATCTTGATTTCAAAAATATTTTGTCAGACAAATCTAACCGAATAGATATACAATGTTAAACAAGCTAGCCTAAAACAAAATAAACTTAAAACAACACATTTTAAAAAATCAAGGAAGTGGTTCTCTCATATTTGTTTAAAAACCTCAGCCAAAAGCACGGCTCGGTCCAAAATGAACAATTGGACCATCTGATTGATTGTCTGTCTCACCGGACCACCACACTTCCCTGGGTTCTCCACTCATCACACACACACACACACACACACACACACACACACACACACACACACACACACACACACACACACACAATCAGAGAAGGAGAAACAACTACCACTTCAACTTTAGGACAAACTACCAGAGTTTGTAAAAGAAAAACACCATTAAGTCACGGACAACTAAAGACACTAGAAAACAGCGACTGGTGTTTTACACACTCTTGTTTACTGTGGAAATGCACGTTCCACTAACAGGCATGACGTGACGTGACCTAGGGATGATAGCCGATGGGAGGGGTGAGCGTTCCGTGACTGTGTTTGTGATTAGAAGCTAGCTTGTTTTGCAGATTAGCCATAGAAACTTTACAGACTGTACTACACAGTTTTCACCTTTTGCATCCATTTATCCGGATTTTAAAAACCACATTGAAGAAAAGTGTATTTTGTGTTTTTCTGTATATTTACAGAAAGGTGATCTGCTGCAGGACGGCAGATCTCAGTGATTAAAGGTCAATGTTTGAGGCGTTTAATGGATTTATTGCTTTTCAGTTCACATTTTTTTTATTTATTTATCTGATTGCTCACTTTCTGGTTTGCACACGCTGTGGAACTGAAAAGGTAAAAAATATATAATTTTAAAAGATTTACAAGAATCAATCCCAGGGTTAGGGTTAGGGCTACCCCTAACCCTAACCCATGAAAGTGTTACACATACCTTAATTGATATAACATTTTTTACTTCTTTGAAACAAAGAAGAATAAATAAAGGATGGTTTAAACCTTTTGCACAGCACTGAGCCCATGGCCTGTTGTGAAACATGGTTATAAATAGGTCTACAGGTTTCCTTGTGCACTCGTATAATTTAATTTAAAAATTGACTTAAAGAACATTTATTTATCTACCTGCTGCTGCCAATAAACTATTATTGGAGCCTTTTTATATATAATCGGTTTTATTTGAGATTATGTTAGAAACCAGATCTGCTTAAGAAAAATAAACAACTATTCTCAGGTGACTTCAATGCGTCATCGTTACAAGTTTAAAAATAACATCCACATCGGGAGTCTTGATTAACAAATAATAATCTCAAAACCGAAGGATAAATAATCCCAGAAACCAAATCAGGTTACTGTCTAAATATATCAGCAGTGTGTACTTACTTTGTATTCACTCAGCATGTTTACTGGACAAGCAGCATATTTAGCATTTGTAATTACCTCCAGGAGATGTGTTCACCTTTGCAGATGAACAAATGTGGCGTCCATGTTTCCATCAATATTTAACATCTCCGATACATCTCCACTTACACCAGGGAGTAATTGCGGACCTAATTGAATTTGCTTGGCTAGTTTGACATCATGGATCAGTCAAACTGATGACACACAGGCCCTAATAATCCCATTTGTACTCATTACCATATTTTACCCTGGTCTTACTCCAACACTCAGCCAGCCTTCCTCCTGCAGCTCCAACATGATCGTAGGGCTTAGAAATGGTCTGAAGACAAGGGAAAGAGGGTTTTAGGTAAACGAGGGTGTGTTTTCAATGATAACCAACGGTTACGGTGGTAAACGTGTTAGATAAAGAGCTGGAACGAGAAAGACGATCAAATCTAGAAGGTTCTGAATAAAGTATCAGGGTGAGGAAAGGTTTTCCTCAACAGCTGTTGGTAAATATTGTTTTGTCGCTTTTCGTGTCAACATGCTGCACCGACGTCTCAAGATTGTTTCGCACCATCTTGAGGCGTTGTGAAAAATGATTGAGATATTTTAAGAAAATTATTCTGTCTGTTATTTGAATTCAATTAATAATTCACATGGGGGAATGAGTTTAGGATCTCTCTATTACACACTATCCTTGCCCATTTAAAAATGCATGATTATAGTTTTTCAAGGTAGCACGGATTGTGTTAGATTTGTCCAAAGGGCTTCTGTCCATTGGAAGTTTAATCAAACTTATCACTGAGTCATTTTCCTGCAGCTGGAAGCTCTTTCTCTTAAACCACAATGACAATTCAAGACAAGTTTATCATGATGAGAGAGAAGGAAAGAGTTTTACAATCCAGTCTGGAGCCAAGTCGGCTTTGGGCAGAAATCTACTGATGAGAAACTTTTGTTCTTTAGGTTTTAGTAGTCGAGTAAAACTACCTGTACAGGCCATTATTGTTACTAATACTAAATCATCTATTTTGTATCATTATATAACAATATTAACACTAAAGCTTGGTTTATGCTTGACGCATTCACTTTCCGCGCGGTGATGCGGCTCGCGGTTGGAACGCGCTTCACAACTCGCAGCGTTTATGGTTCGTGCGGCTCGTCTCTGCGGTGAGCCAATATTCTCCCAAACTGAAAGGGGCAGCATGGAGCTCTACGGCATGCACCCAACACTACACCATAGTAGAAGTAGAAATCACTGTTTACAACATGGCATTTCAGCATTTTTAACAGCGTCCTCGTCTTTTCCGACAGTGCGAGCTATTTCTCTCCAAGAATTATTAACAACATGTTGATCACGGTGATCTCTGAGAGCTGAATCATACAAATGTCTGTATTTACGAACCTCTGCCATACTAGTTCTTGCCGGTCCGCCATGTTTTTCCGCGTCCGTTCGTCCGCGTGGTTAGAAATTTTCCGAGGTGCGCGTTGCGGAAATTCTGGGCCGTGCAGAGGCGCGGTGGAGGGGTGTGGTTGTTAAAATGACGCAACTTTTCCGCGCGGAGCCGTGCGGACCTCGCGGACGCGTCAAGCATAAACCAACCTTAATAAAGAGCTATTGTCAGCCCTCACCACCTGTAGATCCTCCACCAGAGGGCAGCACACATTTGTAGGACAGGATATGGCAGGTTTCTGGTGAAGGTACTAATCCTGGTACTCTATTTGGACACATAAAGACCAGAAGAGGTTTGCCAGGAATTTGCTAAATAATTTACAAGAGGTTCAATCTTGTTTTTGTTTGCTTATGTGGGTCACGAAGGTAGCAGCTCCAGTAGAGCAGCCTTAACTCATTCATTTCCTGATCAGTAAAGCCCTTCGCTGCCAGCGTTTTTCAGCGTTTTCATGAGCTTTACCTAAGACATAAATGGCAACAAGTGATCAGTAAACAGTGTGAGGTGATCTGTACCTTACACACCAACACAACACAGCCTGACAATGGCGGTGATGTTGAACATTCTACTCAGTCTCAGGCTTTTTGTCAGAGTCTGAAACAATAAACGGCTGCAGGCAAAGCGAGGCAACAAGCAGAAAGCTCTGGAACAAGCAGTAACTCCTCTAGTCGTTTCCGGACTAGGTCAGCACACTAGGATCCTCAACCAAGCAGGTATTGCAAATCTGGAAGTCAAACCAAACTGCACCCATCCATGTCACACTGAGGAGTGCCGTTGGAAAAAGGCTGTGTGTGTTGAGGGAAGTCCAACTATATCTAGTCAGTACAACTCAAATTCTTCCACAAGCCTCAGCTCCTTCCCCACCAGAAAGGTGATGATCCACGTCTCAAATGCCATTTTGTGATTCTGAGGATTGGACTGCCAAAGCCTCCTATCTGTTCTCCCACATGATCCCCAATAAAACACAGAACACTTAATGTTCCTCCTAAAGGTTGTGCATCCACAAACGGATGAGACCACAAAATTGTTTGGGCCTCATTGGTGAAACCCCGACAGGTGCTCACACACGGCGCCCTAACCCCAGGCCTGGCTGCAGGTCGTGACCCGAGTACCGAGATGAATGACTGGTTACGTAGTAAAGCACCTTGGGGAGTTCTACAACTATAGAGTGCTATGTGATTACAGGTCATTTACCATTTTCTTTGTTTGCATCTAAAGACAACTTATACACATTCTCAAAAGACTTTGCTTCATTCTCACCTTCTGATGACTCATCGTCTTTATGTACAGTGAGAAGGCTCTCTTCATTACTTTATTAGACTAAGGTCAAAGTCATTGATCCTTTGTCTTCTATAAAAAATGTTTTATTAATTTGAGGATCATAATTCAATGTAAATTATCAATAATACAAAACTTACTTAGATTCAAATGCAAGAAAAACATTTTTCTCCGTCCAATAAAAGAAGAAATGCCATCTAACAGTATTTACGTATTATGTCTTTATAACCAGTGATATTAGTATAATAACCCAGTCTTCTCCACTGGATGCGTAAGCGGCACGCAACGTAATAGACGCGTTTTACCCACAAGCTCCCTTCCCACCAGGAGCATTTCAGATGAGAAATGGCAGCGAAAACACAGCTGGTCACTCAAGGTCACGAAATGATGGCAGGATTGCAAAACTAGGTGTGATTTCAGAAGTTCACACGAAAACAAGCAAGGAGAGAGATGGCTGTATTTATCCTAAAAGGTCTGTGGTTTATTTTATGATCTGTTTACCCCAGCCACAGAAGTTTCACAGGAAATTATGTACTTTAATTATTAGTTAAGCAACATGACTTTTACTTTGAAAGTTTCTGGTTGTTTTACACCGCTGTTGTGTTTGCCTTCCTGTTTGGTGTATTATGAACTGTTGGAAGCATAGTGCGTAAAAATAGATTTGAAGCGTAAGCAACGCATTCTTCGCAGACGTTACAGGACCCATATGCATGCGGAGGGAAGGCCCAGTGACATTTAAACATGTCAGGTGGGGTTTATTTTAATGTCTAAAATATTTTGTGAACATTTTTTAAGCTGTGCAGTTAAAAGCCACCGTAACACATAACAGGTAAGTAGTTTATGTTGTAGGTACAAAAGGCCAAGCTCTCTGAGAAATCGAATCCAAATCAAGACGTAGAGTTGTGCAGTACTGCACAAAACCCTCCCCACATGCAGACAGTGTTCTTTATGAAACCTGATTCATGTGTGTCTGGAATATTAAAGGGGCATTATGGAAGTTTGACAGCCAAAACATGTATAGAAATAATACATTTCTTCTTCATACATTCTCCTGCAATGCCCTGGTCCTGTAGAATGAGCCCTGGCATTTTTACTGTGATTGCCTTTTTTCTGTAAAATCACAGAAAAAGAGAGCTGCTCGGGTCGAGCAGGCTGCTTCATGCGCGTTCACGCTCAGGCATCGCCCGTAGCATTTGCTATCCGTAGCTTTAGCAGCAGAGAGAGGTAGTGCCACTTTGTCGCTGTTCCTAACGCCTAGTGACAAACTTAGTTACATTTCTGAGGACCCTTAGCTACTTTCTGTAGCACTTTCTTCTAGATATTTCCTGCAAATTAGCAACAAAATAGCCATTTTCGCTCCGAACCGTTCTTTGAACGTTGTTTCAGGTGTCATCAAGGATATAAATGTTACAGATACGTAGGTCATCATCAGCGCTTTAGCTCACCTAGTAAGACGTCGGACTCTCGTACAGAAAACCTGGCTTCGATTATGGATGCGAATATAATTTATTTAGCGTTTCTTTTTACATTAATGGTATAGTTTTTTACAGTAAGATGCCCAAATTTTTATTTGAGACTCACCGAACGGCATTGAATTCACAGATAAAAAAGATGTGGGTTCAACTTTCATTTTGGAACAATTTTCCAAGCAATGGAATGATCTGAGCATGCAGGAGGACTGACCCATCATAAACCTTTGTCGGCGGCGCTGAAGAGAAAGGTACAGAACCAAATTATTTAATTAATTAGCTGCGCGTTCTCCTGTCCTCTGTCCTCCGGGCCACACACACACACGGGACTGTCTCAGCTGTTATTTTCGTTAAGGAGTGTGCACGTACAGCATGCGCGCCTCGTGCACGAGCCTACTATTGAAGCTGCCGTTGCGCTTTGGCCTGAGGGGGCAATCACGAGCATAAAAATTCAAAACTCTGTAAAGTCCCTTTAAACACAAAGAAACGATGATGACGAGAATATCGTCACAAATAGATACTCCTGTTTAACCAGTAGGGGGCGACAACAATAACATTAACAGTTATAGGACAAGAGAAGAAAATCCACAGCATGGATTATTCCTGAGAAGCTTTACCTTTGTTTATTATTTAACATGATGCATTATGCAAAATACATCCTGCTCTTATTATGTACATTTTCACTTTGTAGTCAGGGTCAAGAGATTAATTAGTAATAATTCGTAATAACTGGTAAAAAACAGCATTGTTGCTGGAGTTTGGGTTATAGCGATTGTCTGCATAAGTGTGACCACTGTTACATTTATCTAAAAAATTTGCACAAAGGTGCTTAAAAACTGCATTTCAAACTGGTTTTAATCCAAATTTAAGCCTGCATGTGTGAACATGTTTGCAGCATGTCTGCATCGGTTTGGCTGATTTCTCATGTCTGTCATTCTGAAACCTCCCCTAAGATGACTAAATAAATCATAAAACGAGAGCTTTGTGAAGAGAAAAATGTCAGATTGTGAGTTAGGATGTCCCATTTGGGTCTTCACATCCGATATGAACCGATCTTTACATTTAACTGGTCTGACCTTAGCAAAACTGAATATTTAATTAGCTTTAATTACAGAGTAAACGGCATAATCAGGCAACACTTCATTATGAGATGGGGGAGTTGTTGATGAAAAGCAGGGGTCGTACTTTGTCTCTTTTCTTCTTCCTCTGTTCATTTCTCTCATTCTTTCCATCTTCTTCTGTGTTTGCACCTTGGGGTGATTACCAGGGTGAAGGTGTGAAGATTTGACACTCGGCAGATAGATTCATTTACTGCCACTGCCGGACCTGGAGGTGATAATGAGGTCGAGGATTAAAAGTAGACAATCAGTTGGCCTGTGATGAGTCCTCCTCCCTCCACGCCCAACCACTAGTTTAAATATACTGGATATACTGGTCCCACCCACCTGGTTTGGATCGTCTCCAATGTAATTACATGCTAATCTTTGACTCTGAGGGGAATAAGTGAGATAAACAAGAACAGAGACGTAGAAACGGGAGAGACGTTAGAGAAAAATACATTTTTATTTTTTTGACTGTCGTACTATTTGTGTGTTAGAAAAAAATGAAAAACACATTTAAGTATGCAGTCATATGCCATAACACTATCACCACCAACGCTAAACTTTTACTTAAACTACCAAACCTTCTAAAATGTTTGTACCCATTCTTGGTTTCAAATTTTCATCAATTCAATTCAATGAAGTTTATTCAAATAGCGCCAAATCACGACAAGAGACGTCTCAGGGCACTTCACAAAGTAAACATTCCATTTGGGCTACATGGTGGCGCAGTTGTTAGCACTGTTGCCTCGCAGCACGAGGAGTTTCTTGTTCTCCCCATGCATGCATGGGTTTCCTCCGGGTACTCCGGTTTCTCCCACAGATCACAACATGCCCTATAGGTTATAAATTGTAAGTCGCTTTGGATAAAAGCGTCTACCAAATAAACGAACAATTCACAGACCCCCCCCCACACACACACACACACACACACACAACATATATACCAAGTAGTATTTCTAAAGCTACATTGTGATTTCTTAGTAAATATTATATATATTAAGAGATAATTTTTCGTCATTTGTGTGCGAAAAGGGTTTTTTTCCTTTTCTGACTGCAGATCCCAAAGCAGCGTAAAACCGACGCGATGGGATTTCCGCTGATGCGGCACCGAACCAGCTCATTTAACCACACCTAAACCTTAACTTATCACTATTTATAACCTTCCCCTCACCCTCATCCTAACCTTAACCCTCTTGCTACCTAAAATGTTGCTCTCACAGTGATCAAGCATTTGTTTCCCATGCATTCTGACTGTGAGTTTTCGTATTTGCCGCCCAAGGGGAACGTTAGAACATACCATTCCCCTCGGTCCAAACCCGACCAATGACGAGGCGGCTCCCGCCATTCACTTCATAGAGCCGGCTTTTAGAGCGACCGACACATCACTAACGTGTTAGCTAGCAAGATGGCTCAGGTTAGGATAGGGGTGAGGGGAAGGTTAAATAACAAGAGGATAAGGTTAGGGTGAGGTACAATGAGCTTGTTTGGTGCCCTTGCTGCGGACATCCCATCGCGTCAGTTTTACGCTGCATTGGGATCTGCAGTTAGAAAAGGGAAAAACCCCTTTTCGTACATAAGTGACGAAAAAGGGCACTTTTGGTGTCAGGGGTCTGGCGCGGAGGGACCAAGCGTTTGTTTTTGACGCACTGGGAGTGAGAATGTGTTGACGTACTCGGTATGTATACAGTACATAATCTAGAATCTTCTGGTGCTGATCCATAACAGTTGCTCAGAGCGGACTAGTTTATTTTTATACATGGACTGCAGTACCCATACTTGACCACAGGGTGTCATTCTTCATACATTTTTAAACGGTGTGCACAAAGACCAGGTTTGTACATGAATATTACTCTGTTGGGTTGGACATGTGTTTTTGAAAACATGAAGATAAGAGTAAAAACAAAAGCTTAATTTCAGTTTAAACCCAAATGTCTCATGGTTTTCTGTCTTAACTCATTCACATAAATCAAAGAGGCAACAGATGAGAGGAAATTCATTTAACATTTTATTATATTTGCCTAAAGTCTGTTACTCTGAGCATTTTATTAGGTAATAAAAGTAAGTCTTTGTTGATGACTTTTTTTTGTTTTTGGGTAGAACACATTTATCCAAGCAATTTTAAGTAATCTTTGTAATTTTCTTAATACACTTTTACCTGCAGCAAAAAAAAAAAAAAAAAAAAAAAGAATAAATAGTAAAAAATAAACAAGCCTTAGTCAATCAGTTAGACTTTAGGTCTCCAGTGAAAAATTACCCAAATCGTCATTAAAAATAAATGCTCACTTCACATTTCTCCCTCAAGATCCAGGCTTTTGGCTCATATTTGTTATTTCTTCTCTGTGCTGAACGTCCGTACTAATCAGGCAACACTGAATCTGTGAAGGGAAACATCTGATTTGGGAATTGTAAGCTGCAGAAGCAAAGCTGCTGCTGTGTGTATTTAGTATAGTTTTTTTCCCCGCAGCATCCATTCCAGCACCCTGAAGTTCTCATGATATTTGCTCTGAATACGCACACCTATATTTGGTCCTGGGACTTCTAACACCACCAGCACGCCCCTCTGGAGCCTCTGTGCGCCCACAGGTTCTGGCTGTGCTGTGTAACCATCATGAGTTAACCTTTCCTGAAGGCACAGGGAAGCCCAGGCATGAAGCACTCTTTAGCATAATGAGTGTGTTCATCAAAGCCCCGCCATGTGCTGGATGGGGCCGCGGATTCACCAACACACACTCGCACGCGTGTGGGTGTTTAGTGTTGGTTTGGGAGCAGCGCCACAGGTGATGATGTTTTATTTTACACGTGCACACTCCACGCTCATTCACACACTTGTGCACATGTGTAACCCCCCCCCCCCCCCCCCACACACACACACACACTCTATCCTAATTTGAGGCTGAAGTCATTTGTGTGACCAAAATGTCATCTATAATTAATGACCACTTGAGTGTAAGTTTCAAGGATCTCACCTGTAACCCTGCCCTCAGCTGACATGCACGCGTGCACACACACACACACACACACACACACACACACACACACACACACACACACACACACACACACACACACACACACAACAAACGGATTCTGTACATCGACTTAAAGGATTAAGGCGGTGGTACGTAGTTAAACATTTGAAAGTAACTTTTAAAAGGCTTAACTGTGACTATCCCTGTTCTGTGATATAAAACATCTAATCTTTCATCATTTACTGTATATTTTCCTAGAGCCTAGAGCATCATGGCCAGTGGAAATGATTATCCACAAGCGAGAACTGTCAATCAACAAGAATGTGCCCCAGTACCCAGCATGCAATGCGGGGTGACACAGACGTGCCTCAGTCAGCTGAGGCACCAACATTAATTGTGCTGCTATCAGTTCAGTGGATTATAAACAAAAATTAAACCGTTTTCTGGTTTTTCATATAGTTGATATAACTCAGAGAGACCGATCATATTTCAACAGTAACAAGTTACAATGATTTCTCAGTGAACTTGGTCTTAAAGTGATAATGTGTAGTTTACTGCAGCTACATACATTTCAGAGCAGTTTTACACCATATTGCCGTGACGGTCGCTAGTTAAAACCTCGCCGCGACTCCTCAGGTTTTGATGGTCCTTCGGTTAATTCTGCTGAGAGAATGCAATGCTGATTGTAGTTTTCTGGCGCTGTTGTTTCCAGATCTGCTCGGGGTCCTGCGCCTGATGATGACATGATCATACTACGGCAATACCACTTGTTAAATTGCATCTCTTTTTCAATTCAGTTTTTTTTTTCAAATATGTTTTAGAAAGATTTTAGCAGTTTTGCTATTAAATTCACATTTCTCACTGCCTAAATGTATTTGAACGTGATAACGTAACTTCCGTAGGTCGGACTTCCAGAAAATCATCTAGTGTGACGTCATCGCCAAGCGCAGGACCCCGAGCCGACTAGAAGGAAACATGGCGTCTAATATGGCACCCCCCAAAGATGCCTAGACCCAGCACTGTAGACTTGACTTTTATGGTTAAATGGTATAAAGCCGCCACTATTTTTCAATAACTGAACATCACTTTACTCCTTTTCATTAATGTTTAGATGGATATTTCCAGAGATTAATGGTAAAAACTAAACACTGAGTGTCTTTAAAGTCACACACAACTACACAGATGGATTATATTGTTGGGTGACTTTACACAAAAGATGATCTTAAATTTCTATTTATTCCAGAGTTTTCTGCTTCTAAAACATTAGAAAATAGGAAAAACCAATGAACCTTTTTGATAATTTATATATTGTTTGGTAGGAGAAACATGTCATAGTCGTTGCTCTGCAACAGAGAAAAATACATTTTTCAAGATGTTTGCTGCGTCTCTTCAGGCAAAACAAAGCAGTTGGAGTCATTTCTCAACCTGCCATTCGAGTCAGAGAGCTCCAGGCAGTGTCATGTTAAACAGAACAGTGCATTGATGCAATGCACAAAGAGCTGGTTATGTCAATTTGATATTTATCACCTCTGATCAAGAAGAAATTAGTGTGAAAATAAGGTCGTAGATCACAGCAGGTTAGATTAAGTGTCAGAGGCGAAGAAAATCAATGGCAGAGTGCCTCCTGTTTGGTGTGGCCGGTGGGAAGTGGATCTGAAGGTGCTGCGACCCCAGGACAGTGATGCTGCGCTGAAGCTCAGTGCCTCTGACGTCCTTTAAAACTCCGACTTGACGGCGGCAGCCGGATGGTAACATGGCCGTAACGCTTGGATTCGGGCTGTTCAGGCACACTTTTCCACACCTCTCCTGTCATCTATTTGAAATGCTCTTTAACACTTGTTTATTATTTTTGTCTTGAGCCACACAATTTGAATTCCTGGTCTCTCTTTTCAGGGTTTGTTTTACAAATTGTTTGTGCAAACAAACGACACCTCAGAGATGGTGGAAACCTGAGCCTCTGTTGTGTTTGGACCAGGCTACACCTGATCTCACGTGTGCGCCGCCAAAGTTATTACTACAGAAACGCTTTGCATCTGCAGGAGAAATCTCAGAAAGCTGAAACACGCTTCTGGTTTGTTAATTTTCAAAAGTAAAACGCGAAAGAAACTCCTATGGTCCGCTGGCTGGATGCACTAGTCTAATGTCAGCCAGCGGGTTGACTAAATGGCCTCCTTATGTTCACCTTTATTACTCTTTAGACAAAACAAGATTGTTTTAATCCACCTTAAACGTATTTCCTCACTCATCACACTCATCGGTCATCCTTCATGTTAAGACAAGCTGGCCGCTGTGGAAGATGCTCCTCTGTGTTTGGCATCAGTCTGCAGATTAATAACGACGACCCCATCCAGCCAATGGGATGCTCCTAATTACCTAATGAACAGGGACAGGAAGTGATTTGTTGCCACGGTGCCCTTGTTAGGTTAAGTGGTGAGAATTGAGCGGATGGTCAGCCGTTGTCTCTTACAGGATCTGGTCTCCCAGTATGGTTTAGTTTAGGTAATACCACAGTTCTCGTAATATTTTGATGCTATTTAGCTAATGATGAAAATAAGTTTGCATCTAGTTCTACATTTGTTTGATCAAACCGGAGCTGATTGTCTAACAGTGTGCATTTTATGTATTTAAAGCTGCAAAAATGCTTAAAAAGTATAACAACCCATTAATTATTACTTTATATATGTCTATGATCATTATGTACATGGCATACAAAAGAAGTTGGCAAAGAACATTGCAATTATGAGAAAATGTAAATTCCTTCTGGACCACAAAGCTCTACTAATCTTGTATTACGCATTTATTCTCCTCTATCTTAGCTACTGCGCAGAGGTCTGGGGTAATACCTACAGTAGCCATTTGGAGGCAGTATTTAGACTTAAAAAAAAAGCTATTAGGATTATACATAATGTTGGTTTCACAGACCATACTAATACACTTTTCATGAAGTCTAAAATCTTAAAACTTGAAGATCTAGTTAACCTAAAGTCAATGCTAATTTTGTACAAAGCAAGACAGAATCAATTACCAGTCAATATTCAACAGTCGTTTTTTGATAGAGAGGGTAGATACAATTTGCGGGGATCAAATAATTTCAAAGAGGTATGCGCCCGCACAACTCTCAAAATGCATATCCAGAAGAGGTGTAAAGCTTTGGAATGGTTTAGATGACAACTTACAGAGTGTTGCTAGTCTAATACAATTTAAAAGACAATATAAGATGACTGTTATTAAGAAATATGCTGAGAATATGTGATGGAAAAGCTTCTTGGTTTTATTTTGACTATGTGTTGTTATATAAAAGAACAGTACAAAATATAAAATTGAATAACAAAATATGCATGAAAGGTTCATTAACAAAACATTTACTGTCAAAACGTCTAATATTGTAAATAGTATAATATTGTAATGTGGGGTAGGTGCAAGTAAGCTTCTTTGCTTCAGCCTACTCTATTTGAGCACTGTTGTAATGTTGTGAAATTTGAAAGAATACAGCAAATGAAACAGCTCAATGAACGTGTGTGAGGGATTTATCTCCTCACTAGTTATGTCTCTTGTTTCTGTTTAATCCTGTATTTCTGTGTGTGTTTTAGGTCAAACAAGCTTGGTAATCTATACATTACTTTAAGTTAAGTTGATTTATTGGTGATCATCACTCCTTTCCTTCTGAGGTCATTTTTTTAAGTGTTGCCATGGAAGCGCGCCCATAGGCAGCCATGATCACTTCCTGGTGTGCTTAATCAGCTCTACTGATGGAGAAGCTAACTGACTGGGGGGGGGGGGGGGTGGGGGGGGTGGGTATTTTGTGTTTGTTTAAGTGTAGTAGTTGTTGTTGTTGTTCTTTTGAGTTAAGGTAGGAGGTAAATATGTAAATAGATTGTTTGAAATATTTTGTCGAGATGTACTTAATTGATTGTAAGATTTCAAGCTAATTGTTTCCCCTGACCATGTCATAATGGTTGGTTCTTCTAAGGTAGCTTTAAAAGGGCCAGATGGATTTAGCACTGTTGATTGGTTGGTTGGTTGGTCGATTGCTTGCTAAGGGGAATCCATGCCCCAATGTCATGGATTGTTTGCATTAAAAAAAAAGATAAAAAGTCAGAGCTCTGCAGCATCCTGGACTCTTGCTTTTGCTTCTGTTGACAAACATCTGGTAACATCCTGAGTGAGTAACAAGGCAGAGGCTCTGTCTGAGCCAAAACCTTACAATGTGCTAAATAAATGTTATTTATATGAATGAGACAATACTGTATGAAATTAGGAAACAATTTAATTTTTGGCATGTTAGCAGCATTTTTACATTTCACTTTTCCATATAATTAAAATGACTTGATTAGATACATATTTTTGTGTATTTCTGGTATGTATGGTTGCATTTTGATAAATTATCAGGTAGAAAATGGAAGATAGACCAAAGCAGTAGCAAAAGAAGTGTGCTCTGCAGGTCAATCAAGCCTTGTATTGTAGCGTTATCAGGTCCATGACTGGCCTGAGCAGTTTCGCGTCTTGCCAATTGCAGCGCTCTATCAAAGATGGCATTGGCTTGTTTGAAGCAGCTTTGGCAGTTTTATTTAGAAAAAGGATGTATTTGCATCTTCTCTAACAGCATATGGCTGAATACCCCATTGTGAGTATGTCACTTTGTTCGTTGTCCAATAGTATGCAGAGACGGTTTGAAAGACAACCATAGACTCCGTCCCATGACTGAGCTCTTTCTACGGGTCGTTGCCAGACCCTATATTTACATATATAATGATGGTTTGCCAGGCTAGGAAATTGGGTAGTTTAATGTATAGTTGTGACTTATTGAAATTGTTTCCATGACAAAATCTATACTTAACGATAAATTTTATTGTTTCTTCCTTTATTTTAGGTGTGCCTTCATTTCTGGTTCTTGTTGTTATCATATTAATGTCCTGTTTGTTTTTATTTTTAATGTTTTTATTTTCAATATTTAAATTGTTTGATTTTAAATTTGGGGGATTTAAATAGTGATTGTCACACTTATTTATGCTGATTGAAGGTGCTCAGTCATCCAGGGCATGGTAATCCAAAGGGTTCGAATGAAGGCAACTGGATTTCTTTGGTTTCTTGACCACTTTTTGGATGAGGAGGAGGTCTCAGGTATTTTCTTTCCAACACCTATACCGCAGCTCTGAATCTAATCCCCAAACAGTGTCAGTCTGGGCTATATCCTCCTGCATCTAATCAATAGAGAACTTAAAGTCTTTTTTTCTAGGAACACTACTCAGAGCAACTCGGACCGATTAAGCTTAAAATTCTTTTTACTATATTTATGCTCCCAATTGGTAAAATCGTTAGACAGCATGGGATAAACTTCCACTGTTATGCTGATGATACTAAATTATATTTATCCATTAACCCTGATGAACCTAATCAGTTAGTTAGATTAGAGGCTTGTCTTGAAGACATAAAAAATTGGATGACTCAGAACTTTCTGCTTTTAAATCAAGACAAGGCGGAAGTTCTCATCTTTGGACCAGAAATCCAGAAAAGGAAATTGCTTAGCCAATCACCTGACCTGAACGGCATTACATTAATCTCCGAGAACAAAGTAAGGAACCTTGGTGTTATCTTTGACCAGGACATGTCATTCAAATCCCACGTTAAACAGGTTTGTAGGATTTCCTTTTTCCACCTTTGGAATATTGCTAAGATTAGAAGCATCCTTTCCAGGAGTGATGCTGAAAAACTAGTTAATGCATTTATTACATCCAGACTGGATTTTTGTAATTCATTACTCTCAGGAAGTCCACAGAATGTAGTTAAAAATCTTCAGTTTGTCCAAAATGCTGCAGCTAGAGTTCTGATGAGAATTAAAAAGAGAGATCATATCTCTCCTGTCTTAGCTTCCCTACATTGGCTACCTGTTGAATTCAGAATAGATTTTAAGATCTTCCTTCTCACATATAAAGCTCTTAATAATCAAGGTCCATCATACATCAGTAATCTGATTGTTCCATACGTTCCTAACCGAGCACTTCGCTCTCAGACTGCAGGTTTACTGGTGGTTCCCAGAACATTAAAAAAATAGGATGGGAGGCAGATCTTTTAGCTATCAGGCTCCTCTCTTATGGAATCAACTCCTAGCTTTAGTCCGTGAGGCAGACACCTTGTCTACTTTTAAGATAAAACATTTTTATTTAAAAGGGTCTATGGTTAAAATCTGATGTTAGCCTAGATCTGGACCAGTGGGGGAGTAGACGGAGGTGGAGTGTACAGTCTGTAAAGATGGCTCTCCCTTGCCCTGCCTCCAACATGCCTCCGTCTAAAAGGCTAGGTTATCCAGAGTTATCTCTGTAGTTATGCTGCTATAGGCTTAAGCCTGATTCATACTTCTCCATCAGCTCCAAAAGGGAGAGACACGCATGCAAGGACGGAGACATTTTGCTCTCATACTTCTCCGTCTCCTGGAAAGTGTTGCAAAGCAATTCCCCACCAGGACAACAGAGGGCGTAGCGCTGTTCTGTGGTATCCTGTCATGTATCCGGTCCAAGATAGTGTGTTTATATTGTGTTTTTTGTATATGAGACTTTTTGACACGGACACATTTGTCTCTCATTCTCCTAAGTAAAGTGGCTGACCAAGCGTTTGTTTTTGACGCGCTGGGAGTGAGAATGTGTTGGATGAGAAGCAAAACGTCTTTAAGAAATCAAAGAAGTCCTGTAGTCTTCATTTGAACCCTGAGAACTGTCCTCTTTTCAACACCAACCCAGTGCACTAAAACCCAACATCACTCTCTCTTTGAAATAAAGCCATTCTGGGGGAAAATTCTAACATTTGCATTGATTTTTATTTGCATTCTCGTTCATCAGCTGGTATTTGATTGAAAATGTTTAAACTATCAACCAGTTTTTTTTTTACCTTTTGAATGTTTCCAAATTAAACCTTTGTTAACTTCTGAAAGCAGCTGGCAGAGTCTACAGGAAGTAAAGAAAACATTTACTAATGTTTCCTCCTACCTTCTCATCATTAGCCACTAACTTTGAATCTGCCTTTCAAAGGAGCCCTGTTCATTTGTTTATTTGCAAACCTGCTCAGGGCTGAGTTTGTGTCTGTCGGTTTTCCAGGTTTACTGCTGAGATTAGAAGCTTGTGAGTTATTCTAACACCCCACCCCCCCACCCCCACCCCCCACCCCGTTTGGTCCGTTCTCTCTGCTATTGACCATGTTGCACATTATAAATCAACTGGGAGTTTGGCAACCTTGCAAGTACCCTAATGAAAGCTCATTTATAAAGTGGCTAAATGGTCCTGACAAAAGTCCTAATGAGGAAATCAATGATTCAGTGATTGTTACTCTGCTTATACTAATATGTTCCTCTTGTGGCGCTTTGATTCCAATACGAAAAAGCCATTTTTTACTCGACTCAGTTTTGTGTGTCAGCACTGTTGTAGGTTTTCTGCTGCCTTTTATCCATAAGATAAATGATGTGCTTTTGTCAACGGTAGTAAAAACAAAATCAGTTAAATAAATTCACACTGATGATAAACAGAATGGTTTATAACTGGACTGACCGAAATGATCATTACTTCATTTTAAACACAGAATATCTAAGTGGGAACTAGGTGGCCAAATTGTTTTTAACATTTTCTTAAAAGAAACCTTCAGGTTTTAGTGAACTCACACAAACTGAGTTTAAACTGCTTTCTGCTAACAGCAAAATCACATAAAACATCATCATCATCATCATGTGAGCAAATGTAACCACCTGATTTCACATTTTTAAACATTATTTTCCATCTCTAAAAGTGATCACGACTGTTACTGAAGCTTGAATAACATCCATTTTAAAGAGGCCCATAGTGACATATAGGGAGTGCAGAATTATTAGGCAAGTTGTATTTTTGAGGAATAATTTTATTATTGAACAACAACCATGTTCTCAATGAACCCAAAAAACTCATTAATATCAAAGCTGAATGTTTTTGGAAGTAGTTTAGTTTGTTTTTAGTTTTAGCTATTTTAGGGGGATATCTGTGTGTGCAGGTGACTATTACTGTGCATAATTATTAGGCAACTTAACAAAAAACAAATATATACCCATTTCAATTATTTATTTTTACCAGTGAAACCAACATAACATCTCCACATTCACAAATGTACATTTCTGACATTCAAAAACAATACAAAAACAAATCAGCGACCAATATAGGCACCTTTCTTTGCAAGAACACTCAAAAGCCTGCCATCCATGGATTATGTCAGTGTTTTGATCTGATCACCATCAACATTGCGTGCAGCAGCAACCACAGCCTCCCAGACACTGTTCAGAAAGGTGTACTGTTTTCCCTCCTTGTAAATCTCACATTTGATGATGGACCTCAAGTTCTCAATGGGGTTCAGATCAGGTGAACAAGGAGGCCATGTCATTAGTTTTTCTTCTTTTATACCCTTTCTTGCCAGCCACGCTGTGGAGTACTTGGACGCGTGTGATGGAGCATTGTCCTGCATGAAAATCATGTTTTTCTTGAAGAATGCTGACTTCTTCCTGTACCACTGCTTGAAGAAGGTGTCTTCCAGAAACTGGCTGTAGGACTGCGAGTTGAGCTTGACTCCATCCTCAACCCGAAAAGGCTCCACAAGCTCATCTTTGATGATACCAGCCCAAACCAGTACTCCACCTCCACCTTGCTGGCGTCTGAGTTGGACTGGAGCTCTCTGCCCTTTACCAATCCAGCCACGGGCCCATCCATCTGGCCCATCAAGACTCACTCTCATTTCATCAGTCCATAAAACCTTAGAAAAATCAGTCTTGAGATGTTTCTTGGCCCAGTCTTGACGTTTCAGCTTGTGTGTCTTGTTCAGTGGTGGTCGTCTTTCAGCCTTTCTTACCTTGGCCATGTCTCTGAGTATTGCACACCTTGTGCTTTTGGGCACTCCAGTGATGTTGCAGCTCTGAAATATGGCCAAACTGGTGGCAAGTGGCATCTTGGCAGCTGCACGCTTGACTTTTCTCAGTTCATGGGCAGTTATTTTGTGCCTTGGTTTGTCCACACGCTTCTTGCGACCCTGTTGACTATTTTGAATGAAACGCTTGATTGTTCGATGATCACGCTTCAGAAGCTTTGCAATTTTAAGACTGCTGCATCCCTCTGCAAGATATCTCACTATTTTTGACTTTTCTGAGCTTGTCAAGTCCTTCTTTTGACCCATTTTGCCAAAGGAAAGGAAGTTGCCTAATAATTATGCACACCTGATATAGGGTGTTGATGTCATTAGACCACACCCCTTCTCATTACAGAGATGCACATCACCTAATACGCTTAACTGGTAGTAGGCTTTCGAGCCTATACAGCTTGGAGTAAGAAAACATGCATGAAGAGGATGATGTGGACAAAATACTCATTTGCCTAATAATTCTGAACTCCCTGTAAATATGTAGTGATCTGCAGTAACACATTCATGTCCTATTAAACGCCAAGGCCCAACAATGATCCATTAGAACATGACTGGAATGCAGCAAATTTGGAAAACCTCCAAGGCAATCCTGATGCTGCTTATCAGTTTGCACTGAACAGAGATTTTGTTTCTATGTGTAGGTTCTCTTATAATTTTCTATCAATCAACAGCAAGTTCTCCATGTCATGATATCATCGTCCCCTACCATCGTCCCTGTGCCCAAGAAGTCTTCTGTGTCCTGTCTCAACAACTACCGTCCTGTTGCACTCACACCTACCATCATGAAGTGCTTCGAGCGGCTTGTCATGACACACATCAAGACCCTGCTGCCCCCCTCACTGGACCCACTGCAATTTGCATACCACCGCAACCGCTCAACGGATGACGCCATCTCCACTGCACTCCATCTTGCCCTCACACATCTGGACAAGAAGGACACACACGTTCGGATACTGTACATAGATTTCAGCTCAGCGTTCAACATGAGCATCCCCGAACAACTGATTGGAAAACTGAGCCTGTTGGGCCTGAACACCTCCCTCTGTAACTGGATCCTGGACTTTCTGACTGGAAGACCTCAGTCAGTACGGATTGGGAACTGCACCTCCAGCACCACCACACTGAGCACGGGGGCCCCACAAGGCTGTGTGCTCAGTCCTCTGCTGTTCACACTGCTGACTCATGACTGTGTAGCAACACACAGTTCAAATCACATCATTAAGTTCGCGGATGACACAACCGTGGTGGGTCTCATTAGCAAGAACGACGAGTCAGCGTACAGAGAGGAAGTGCAGAGGCTAACAAACTGGTGTAAGGACAACAACCTGTCTCTGAATGTTGACAAGACAAAAGAGATGGTTGTTGACTTTAGGAGGATACGAGGTGACCACTCACCGCTGAGCATCAACGGCTCCTCTGTGGAGATGGTCAACAGCATCAAATTCCTGGGAGTTCACCTGGACAATGACCTCAGCTGGTCCCTCAACACCAGCTTCTTGCACAAGAAAGCCTAACAGTGTCTCTTCTTTCTGAGAAGACTGAGAAGGGCCCAGCTTCCACCACTGATCCTGACCACCTTCTATAGAGGAACTATTGAGAGCATCCTAAGCAGCTGTATCACTGCCTGGTTTGGTAACTGTGCAATCTCTGACCGCAAGACACTACAGCGGATAGTGGGAACAGCAGAGAAGATCATCGAAGTCTCTATCCCCTCAATTAAGGACATCTACACTACACGCTGCATCCACAAAGCCACCAGCATTGTGGCTGATTGGTCACACCCCTTTCACACACTCTTCAACCTCCTGCCATCTGGAAGAAGGTACCGAAGCATTCGGGCGAACACATCCAGACTGTGCAACAGCTTTTTTCCACAAGCCATTCGTCTCCTCAACATAAAGGGGCTGGACTGATAAACACGTGCATGCGCACATGCTCACACACACACACACACGCATGCACACAAACATGCACACACTCATGTTTTTCTTTGCATGTTTTCTTATGATTCTTTACCACCTACATACTAAGTATGTTTAAGTTTTTTTTTCTTTTTTCCTTTGTACTACCTACTTAGAGAGGACATGTCATGTTAGATCAGTCTGTTCTGTCCTTAGATAGTTTAGTGATCTCCCTGTTATTTTTATGTTGTAAATTTATGTTGCATGTAGCACCTTGGTCCTGGAGGAACGTTGTTTCGCCTCACTGTGTACAAACCGTATATGGCTGAAGTGACAATAAAGTGTAATTGATTGATTGATTGATATCAGATTTGTGTCAAGTAACAGGAGCTGGACCCAAAAGCAAGGTTCAAGAATGAGGAGGTAAAAAGCTAATGTCCTTTATTAAGGCAGATAAAAAAATCCCAACAAACAAATCCAAGTAAGCTGGCAAAAGGACAGAGACGAGTGAACCAAAACAAAGTCAAAAACACTGAGAGCAAACACTAATCACAGCTGGAACAAAGTTCTAGAAGACAACAACGAAATGGCAACTTCTTGTTCTTCTTCTTTGAAAATAGGCAGGCCGGACGCTCATAAGGCGTATTGCTGCCACACCAGCCAGCACACCGAGCCAGCACAACCCACTGCACACAACAGGCACGTGAACCGTCCCACCCCGTGTCCCCACAGAACCACCATCAACAAAAACCCACCACCCGCTCATACCCCAGTGAAAACACAACCCCACACGGAGGCTCACCCCATACTCACACTCCCACCCCCACCATCAACACCCACCACCAAGGACGTCCCACAATCCACAGCAGACTCAGAACCCCCAACACTGCGCAATCATTTTGCCCCCCCACCCCCACCCCCACCCCCCCCTCCTCGGGGGACACGTCAGAAAAACCCAACAAGGCCCCCGCCACTGCTGTCACCTCACGAGTCACATCAGACTTGTTGGACGCTCCATTCTTCACCCTCCACAAGGCCTCAAATAGAAATGCCAAAAACTTCCTCTTATCCCTTATCCCCACCACCATTTGACAAAGGCGCATTACAAGGCCCGGACGCAACACTATTCCGCACCCCCATACGACACACCGCCTCGGCATGCGACACCTTATGCTCAGCCTGAACCTTCCCCACCTCCACCGCCACCCTATACGCCACGCAGCCCCTATAAGCCGCTTGATGGTTCCCACCACAGGTACAACATCGGAGCGGTAAATCACAACTCTTGCCATCATGGTCACCCCCGCACCTCCGACAACGAACCCCCACCACACAGGCACCGGCCACATGACCATATCCCTGACACCTAAAACACCTCAGAGGAGGTTCCTCGTACGCCCTCATCGTGAAACTTAGGAAGCCCAACTGGACACGAGCAGGGAGCACCACCACGTCAAAAGTAATCAGCAGTGGAGTGAATCCACATGCGTTAAACCCCAGACGCCGAACAGCCACCATCGCCGCCCCACTCAGGGAACCAAACACCTCCGACTCAGAGACCTTGTTGGAAATGTCGTACACCACACCCTTTATCATACAATCAGACCTTGACTCGGTAACCACCACATCCACCCCCAGATTCTTCTCAAGCTGCAGCGCTTTGTGGCACTGGGACTTATTCCGACACACCACCACCAAGAGCCCACTGAACACCATGGTGGCGTCTAGCACATCCCCTACCATGGCACGGTTTCCTGTGAAACCTCCGTAGCCGACGTAAACAGAACAGAAAATAAACCACAGACTTTTTGGGATACACACGGCTGTCTTTCTCCTTGCCTGTTATTGTGTGGACTCCTGAAATCCCGCGTGGTGTTGCAATTCTCCCATGATTTAGTGACTTTGCAGGACCAGCAGCGTGGAACGCTTAACTCTTGTTTTGCGTCAGAATTGCTCCCTGTTGAAAAGGAGCTCATGGGTAAAACGCTGCTATTACGTTCCACGTCACAGCAACATAATTTCAATTTAGTGTCTAAAATTTCAATTCTACATTATATCATGAATAACAGATTTTCCAAAAATGCAACGCTGTTGACAAAGGTCTGCAAATAACAGAAAATTTCAAATCAAAGTCCTGTAATGAAATATTACGGTTCTTTGGTGTCATGAGAGGATCTATGGCGGTATGCAGACAGATGGTGACTCAGCCCTGTGAGGTCATTGATCATCGGCTTTAGTGATTGGGGGTGTGTGTTACAGGAAGCCCGGGGAGCTGCACCCCAGTCCTCAGTTAATTGAAGGGGCAGGTGGATTAGCCTCTCTGTGCATTAATGTTAGGCCTGCCTAACCAGCGGCTTCCCCTTGTGCTGCATCAGAAACCTGCTTCCCTGTCTTTTACATTCATCATTATGACTCAATGTGTAATTAATAAATCATGATATGCATCCTTTAGATGAATGACTGCTTTAAAGGATTATGTCCTTTGTGGATAAGAGGATTCTTCAAATATGAGTCCAACTGTTCTGAAGTGACCCTGTGTTTGTTTCACATATGAGCTGTGCCTATAGGAGCACAGGCTTTAAATTTTGATGTGAAGAAAACACCCATGTTTCCTTTTGTTTTGGTCCCTTTACTATTCCTTTTGCTTCTTCCTTTTTTCCCAGAACAAAGAATAAGCTGTGGTACTTTGAGTTTGGCACTTCGGAGACCTTCTCAGCCACATGTAAGAAGCTCCATGACTTCTTGGAGGTTGAGGTAAATCAAACCCTTGCACTTACACAAAAAATACCTTTCAAAGTGACTGTTTTATATCTTATTCTTTTATGAACTCTTTATCTCAGCATTACTGGGAATATTACACTCCCCTTGGGGTGAGAATGATGGTGCAGCTAAGAAATGAAGAAACATCACGGTCAGCCCCTGTTCCATAAACATGCAGGTTTCAGATTTGAACAAAGTGTTGATGTGTGAAGGCTATCTCTGCAACTCCCTGCTCGTTTTTCATAGATCCACAGTTCAACACTCAGGTAATTAGCCCAACATGACCCCGCTGTGTGTGATATTGAGTGATAATGAAGCTGGTGTCGATACAATTCATCTTCCACCTTCACAGAGCTATCCACACAGCGTAGAGGTCTTCATCAATTAGCACCATGTAAGTAACTGCTATATGAGAGAGCTGTGAGTATGTAGATGAAGACAGAGCTGAGTGAAATAAAACCTAAAGATTTTTACGTTTTGGTAAAACTGTCTGTTTCCAAAGATCTAAAATTAATCGAATACACAGTTGGATTGGATATTATTTGCAAAAATATGTTTATTTTCTCATGCATTCAGAATGATTTGCAGGTGTGTTATGGGGCAATGTTTTTAGAAAGCAGAAGGAAGGCAAAACACAGCGGTAGTTTTTGATGCATGTTTCACTTAGTTCTTTTGCCTCCATCATATGATCCACACTAAGGCTCTATGGTGCAGCATTTGATCAGTATGATAGCACTTCTTGCCTCCAGTCTTGGCCACTGTTTTCTGCTTTAGCATTTGCTTAGCATGTTAGCATGTGCTTTCTGGCCATGGTTTCTGCAATTATCAGTCAAGTAGAATTAGTTAATTTAGTTATTTTTGTTGTGAGTAATTATATTACTCAATCATTAGTATGATTTTTCTAATATTTGTGCAGTTCTATTAAAAACACTTTTCAGATTAGCTAAGCCAGGGGTGGGTGTTTTAGTGTTTTCCCTATTTCAACATACCTCATTTCACCTGATTTCCATCAGCAGGAAATTAACCGGCTTTGGCAGGCGAATCAACTGTGTTGGAACAGGGAAACTACAAAAAGATGCAGGATACTGGCCCTCGAGGACTGGAGTTGGCCACCCCTGAGCTAAGCTATAAAACATTAAAGGGGCCATATCATAGAAAATGCACTTTCTAGAGCTTTATAGCATGTAATATTGTTGTTTCCTTATGACAAATACGTCCAAACCCGTTTTTGGCTCCATTCGTGCATTTTCCTGTATCAGCTGCAAATTTTGAATTTTATTTAGAAATTCCTGAAACAGCCTAATGTATAAGTTGTATGTCACTCCATCTTCCTGCTCCCAATATCAGGCCTTGCTGCTCCCCCGGAAACTAGCCTCTGATCTGAAACCTGTCTTCCCTGGCCAGCTTAGGATGTGTAGCTTAAGCCTAGTTCATGCTTCTACATCAGCTCCACAAGGGAGAGACACGCTCGCATTGACAGACGTTTCGCTCTCAGACTTCTCCAGACAGAGAGCGTATCCTCTGGGGTATCCTGTCATGTGTCCGGTCCAAGATAGTGCATTTAATATTGTTTATATTATGTTCTTTGTATTTCAGAAATGTTTTAACAGGCACAAATTTGTCACTCCTTCTCTACCTCTTTATGCCCTCACCATCTGTGAACCCACGTTTTCCCTCATGTCCGAAACGCTTGCTGTGTATCTTTTTACTCATCCAGTCATGGTTGAATAAAACGTTCAAACTTTTAGTTTTTCCGTGAGGTATTCTTCAAGCTGCTCCTTCTCTGCCACTAGATATCTTCGGGTATCTTTATGTTTTTGAGGGCACAGTGGCAATGCAGTTGATGAAAGCAGCGTCCTGACCAATCTCAAGCTTGCGTTCTCCGTCTTGTTCTATGGATGTTTAGAAAAGTGCACTGGCCCTTGCGAGCCTGCTGGAGAAGCCTCACAAAGATGGATAATGGCATTGCATGTCTCCGTATCGACGCAGACGTGGATGCATAAACTAGGCTTTAAGCAACAAGTGTCATGTAACAGACTTGGTAGTCTAGTGGTAAGTGTGCTGCCTTGACTTTCTTCTTATTTTTAAGCTACATTTGCCAATTTGATGTTTTCAGTCCTTCACATGTAAACTGTTTAAAATATAAGGACTAAAATAGCTTTTCTTTTGGCTTTCTTTGTTTATTTAGCCAGTGTGAGTCCATGTAAGGTGAGCTGAGTAAATCAGCTAAAAAGCTGCTTGGAAATGGGAAATGACCAAAATTGAAGATGTTTAGACACAAAATATTTTGCCGTTAATAATCAATAAAACTAAAATATAAAAGCATGAAATCTGCTTTAGCTGGCTAAATAAATTTCTGCTGACACCACCGGGATTCAAACCCATGTCAGCACATGGTAAAATTACAATGTAATTGAGATTAATTTACCACTGAACTACCATAGCACACAAAAAGCCTAAGTCTCCTCCTTTTCGAGTCGGCTCATGGGTCTCTGGAAGAACGAAAAAATTAATGCAAGTTAATTGGACTAAAAACGCTATTTTCTAACCTGCTTTGCCTTACGCCCTGGATCGCACATATGTTGTACTGCAATTTCAATGAAAAATAATGATGGGTGTTTCGACCACGCCAGTCACGTACTTTGAGATTTATCAGCTTGTAAAAGTTCGTAATTAGCATGACTACAAACCAGAAATTGGAATATGACCACAGAATCTCCTCTCCCCTAACGAAGCTGCTTCTTACCAAATGACCAGATTTATGGTGGTTCTTTCCTCCTGTGGGAAGTTTGATGAACCTACAGCCATTTTCCCTCAGTTCTCTTCGTGCCTGGTTTGATGACGTCACTTTCGTGAAGCGCATTTGTAGTCCTGGACTTATTTTCACACAAAGCCTGAAATAGTGTTTCCCCCTGTTCGAAAACAAGCGCGTTCTTGGTATCAAAATGCGTCTTTAAAATTCACGGACATCATATGTGAAATCCATGGCCCAAAATAAGCGGAATTAGAAAATAGTGTTTTAGCCCCATTGACTTTTTTCGTTCTTCTGGGGACCCATGGTGCTGAAGTAGATGGGCGTGACTTAGGCTCCCTATACAGTAACTAACTTGGCCAAGACACTGTTATAAGCATGTTTTGTTGGAGCGAGAATGGGCGGCGTTTCACTGAAACTAAGCGTTTTATTTCCGGGTGAAAGTTGAGCCTGACGAAAGTAACTCATATTTAAGATAAATGACATCTCAATAGTGCCATTGGTAATATTTTATCAAGCCTACCTTTGTTCTCAAATGTTTAAAATAGCATGATGGAACCTTTAAAAAAAATTCAGCAGAACTCAGTAAAACATCCAAGTGCCAATTATTTAAAAATTGAAGCTATCAACTTGATTTCTTTTTTCCTTCCACATTAGTGTGATGGCGTCACTCTGGACCTCAGCAGCATCTCCTTGGAAGGCATTGCAGTTCTTAACATTCCCAGCATGCACGGCGGCTCCAATCTCTGGGGCGAGAGCAAGAGGAGGAGGGGTCAACGCAAAGGGGGAAAGAAGAGCCAAGAAAAGAGGACACCGGTGCTCGACCCAAAAGAACTTATGTTTGCAGTTCAAGGTAGGTTTCATACATTTGACTGCTTCTGAGGATGTTTGGTATACAGCCAAACTCAAATCTGAAACATTAGAAACTCTTTTCTCTAAACTCCACATTTGACCCAGGAAGTGTGTCCTTGCTCCTATCAGAGACATCAAAGACTCAACTTTAAGCTAAACTTTTCCATAGAACATGAATATTTTACTCATGACAAGGTGAATCACAGCCAGCAGGTTTTGTTTTCAAAGAAGAGGTACAATCATGTCACTGTGTGGAACTGTCACTTGGGTATTAATGGTGAGTGTGGGCGGCAGTGGACAGGCTCGGTTAATGGGAGTGGACTGAGTGGGGTATTGGGCACACCCTCAAATCCATTTACGTCAAAAGGAAAGCCATCAAGAGGAGCATATGAATGAACAAAACAGAATGAGTCAGCTACTTTCTGGTTGATGATGAGACGGTCTGAGTCACATAACGGAAAAATGTGAACTGTGGGATGAAAATCCTCCCAAAATGTAGCTTTTATTTTTCAAAAAATCACCATTAACTCATTTTTATACAAGTGAACAAACAACGATAAAATGCATCTATTTCTGCTGAGTTTAAAGAGACAATCTAATTTTTACACTGAACAAAAATATAAACGCAACATATTTGTTTTTGCTCCCGTTTTTCATGAGCTGAACGCAAACCTCTGAAATTTTTTTCTAAATATACAAAAGACCCAAACAGATGGCTCTCAAACATTGTTCTGGAAGCTGTCTAAATGTGTGTTAGTGAGCACTTTTCCTTTAGCAAGATAATCCATCCCACCCCACAGGTGTGGCGTATCAAGAGGCTGACCAGACAGCATGAATAATGTACAGGTGTGCCTTGGACTGCCCACAACAAAAGGCCACCCTGACACAGTTTTGCTTTATGGGGGGTGGTGGGGCAGAATACCATGTTTGAGATGGCCACCATTTTCCTTATGCTGGGCAACACATGTCCATCGTTGATCGGGTTGTTGATTGTGACCTGTGGAACTGAACTTCTCTTCAATAGCTGTATGAAGTTGCTGAATGTTGGCAGGAACTGGAACACGCTGTTAAATACGCCGATCCAGAGCATCCCAAACATGTTCAATGGGTGACATGTCTGGTGAGTATGATGGCCATGCAAGAACTGGGATGTTTTCAGCTTCCAGGAATTGTGTACAGATCCTTGCAATATGCATATCATTGTGTGCACTAAAATCCTTAGTGCACTTAATTATGACAGCATGTCAGGCACTTTACAAGATATTTAGTTTGAGGACAAACATTTGGTGGTTGTGGCTATGAGTAATCTCCAACATATAAGAGCCAAGAATTGTGCAGCAGCTTTGCTTGAATATTTAAAGCTTCTTTCCGGAGTATTTCTCTTATCCGATGGCACCGTCTAGTGCACATGTGTCAGACACAAGGCCCGTGGGCCACATCTGGCCCGCGAGATAAATATCAAAAATGTATTAAAACTGACCCGCTGGCCAATTTTACCGCAAAGACTACAACTCCCATTATGCTTTGCGGCATTAGTGCGGAGCCGAACCACACCCTCCTTTGTGTTTTTTCCAGCGTCTGCTGCCATTGTCTGCAGCTCCGCTGTCTCGGACAAACTAAACACTCCTCTCCCTCAGTGCCAAGTTTACTCAGCTATTTGCCGACGTTAAAGCCCAGAAACGGAGATTTTAGCCGCTCAGTAATGTGTTCACGACTGATAGAGAAAGTTTTACAACTAACTTCCAGACAGAGCTGATATAACTCCAGCGAGCTGCGATACGCTCAAATCAGCACGACTCTGTGGCTGCTGTAGTTTTTACTTTTCCTCTCAGACACACAACAACATGGTCAAGCTGCTCAGACGCTCTCCATGTTCACCAGCTCAAACCTATGTGAGCACCTGTTGTCATCTAATGTTGTCATTATTATGATGAAGATGAACAAAACAACAGGAGTCTCCTCCTCAGCTCAGATCAAACCCATGATGCAGGTATCTGGCTGGAACAGGTGAGCATCACAGTAATTTAGTGGAGCAAACTGAGCTTTAAATATTTTTGGTTTTATGCTGTTTGTCTGCTCCAAAACATGAAAGTTTTGCATTTTCACTTCAGATAAAATTATATTTTTATTTTGTTATTGGCCAGTGAGAAAACATTTAACCTACTTTAAACAGGAACTGGAAAGGCTGCAGATAGATGAATAGAATAGAAAATCCCTTTATTGTTCCTCAGTGGGGAAAGCTAGATGTCACAGCAGTGATGACACTTATTACAGGAGAAAAAAAGGAGAATAAAAAATAAGAAAAATCAATAAACAACAAGAAAACATAAAACCTGAATAGATTTAAAAAATGCTGAATTTACCACAAGTAATGAATACCACTGATGTGTTTAATTTAAAATTGACTTTCTCGTGTGTAATTTGGTTATTCCACATTCAGTGTTAATGCAAAAATAAGTTTGTTTCCAAATTAAAAGGTTCTAAATTGCATATATGTCGTCGTCGTCATCTTCCTCCGCTTATCCGGGTCCGGGTCGCGGGGGCAGCATCCCAACTAGGGAGCTCCAGGCCGTCCTCTCCCCGGCCTTGTCCACCAGCTCCTCCGGCAGGACCCCAAGGCGTTCCCGGACCAGCTTGGAGATGTAACCTCTCCAACGTGTCCTGGGTCGACCCGGGGGCCTTCTGCCGGCAGGACATGCCCGAAACACCTCCCCGGGGAGGCGTCCAGGAGGCATCCTGACCAGATGCCCAAACCACCTCAACTGGCTCCTTTCGATCCGGAGGAGCAGCGGTTCTACTCCGAGTCCCTCCCGAATGTCTGAGCTCCTCACCCTATCTCTAAGGCTGAGCCCGGCCACCCTACGGAGGAAACTCATTTCGGCCGCTTGTATCCGCGATCTCGTTCTTTCGGTCATTACCCAAAGCTCATGACCATAGGTGAGGATTGGGACGTAGATCGACCGGTAAATCGAGAGCCTGGCTTTCTGGCTCAGCTCCCTCTTCCCCATGACAGATCGGCTCAGCGTCCGCATCACTGCAGACGCCGAACCAATCCGCCTGTCGATCTCCCGATCCCTCCTACCCTCACTCGTGAACAAGACCCCGAGATACTTAAACTCCTCCACTTGAGGTAGGACCTCTCCCCCGACCCGGAGGTGGCAAGCCACCCTTTTCCGGTCGAGAACCATGGTCTCAGATTTGGAGGTGCTGATCCTCATCCCAGCCGCTTCACATTCGTGAAGCGGCTGCATATATGTTGATAAAGAAAATGTGCAAATTTGTTGTCACTTTTTCAAAAAATATTAAGTTTGTCCCAGAGTTTCATTTCGGCCCTGTATGAGTTTGACTTTGACACCCCTGGTCTAGTGGCTGACAAGCATATCACACAAAAAGTCTATTCCTCTGTTTGTTTAAGAATGCAACTTCACGTTTCTGTTTATAAATGTACTTCTGTAGCCGACAAACAGAGCTAAACACATTGTTTTACGAGTATTATTCTCATGTTATGCGGTGTTCTCATATATTTATATTTTAGAGACTTACTTGTCTGTGAAAAGTTCATCAACTCTGCATCAGTCGAGGTATTCCTTAAATTTGAAGCAAGCAAGCGGTAGTCTAACGCTATCGGTTAGTTCTGGTCGGCGCACAGTTTCCTATTGCACAGAGCTCTGTGGGGCAGGGGGTGTGGTTAGCAAGAAAAAAGATGTATTGCTTACATTTGATCACAGTGCATGATGAGATAATCACTTTTATGGATTTCAGAAAAATCATACATCATCTCCGAAAGGGAAAAACTCTGGAAAGCAGCTTTAATGTGAAGTGTTGGGAAAAAGCTCAGTTTACATGTTTGCTAAGTACCTTATCAACCACTGGGGAAAAATAATCCCTCAAAATGTAGTTCTTGGAGGTGCATCTACGTGTACAGCTGATTAGCGCTGCTTTAGCAAACTTGGAAAACAGGCTTAAAACATTTTCATGCCAATTAACATTCAAACATTGTATAGCTATAAATATATGGAGATTTAGAAAAAAAAATAATAAAGTGTTTTTTTTTTTTCACATTTGCCTAAAATCCTCCGCCAATGACACATTTCAGACCAAAAGCAACCATTGGACCATCCGGTTGTCGGTCAACACCTTTTGAAGTCACGGACTACAAAAGACATTTGGCGATTTCGCTTTTCCTCTGGCGAGTTTCCAGTTCCAACAGAAGTGTCTCAGGGAAGATAGCGGGGCAAGTGTTCTATGACTGTGTTTGCATTCAAGACCTAGCTTGTTCTGTAGGTCCTCCGTAGCAGCTTTAACTGCTGAAATCAACAACATTCAAGATGGCTGCAAAAGCTAACAACTTTTGCAAATATACAGTTAGCTTTAGCTCAGTCAGGTCCGCAAATGTTGAGTGTGAATTTCACAAAATGCAGTTTGAGCGCTGCCAGATTGATTAAGTTCAGACAAAAAACTAAGCTCTGTTATTCCTCAACATAAAAAATGTCTTATTTTAGCAACCCGCAGTCCTCCACGGAATATTTGACCTTTTGTTTATTCATTTAGCTTCTATGATTTCTAACAGCTGCCTGTTTAGGTGATGTGCAGAGCGCTACGAAGGCTTCCTGGTGAGTTGGTGCGCTTGTAGGGATGATGTTACAATCAGTGTCTGACTTCAAACGTGACGACTCGGTGAAGATCTGCAGACATGGCTGCCAGTGATCCCTTAAGAGACTTCACTGGCCAGAACAAGATCTCTATGAAGCTCTATTGTTTTTCCAGTTCAGATTTTTTTTTCTGTATCCTGTGGGAATGTTGTGCCTTCAAAGCTTGTTAAAATCTGATAGAACATACTAGATCAACTCATAGATACAACAATAACTGTGTTTTTGATCAAAGCTGAAAAAAGAAAGACTAAAAATCTTAGAAGGCAAACTGAGGAAGTAAAAAGGAACGCGTGTTGTTCTCCAGATTTTAACTTATGCGTTCAGATGTTTCTAATTTCCTTAATATGTTTAGGTGAGCTGAAAGTGCCGTGTGGCTCAGAGAAGACTGGAGGTTGATCAGTTCAAGCCCCAACCTTGCGACTATGAACACTCCATTAACCACTGAACACAAAATCTATTATTTCAGTGTTACAGGACACAGTCCTGACTCGGGAACACTCTTAGCGTGAGTGAGGAGTGTGTGTTTGTCCTGCATCTGCGCTCGTTTGAGTGTGCCTGTCCCTGCGTATTGATGTGTTGGGTGTCCACTTGTGCTTTATACGCGAGAATAGATGCCCTTGTGGAAGGTGCCCTCCAGGAGAGCGGCCTAACTTGTCAGATCAAGAGAGAAAGTATTTATAGGTAAACAAAGGAAAGCCTCGGCCCACGGGGGCGCCGGCGGGCACTCACCACAGATCAAACTGTAGGCATGGATTATGTGTGTGTGTGTGTGTGTGTGTGGGGGGGGGGGGGGCGGTGGGTGGTTTGGGGAAGGGGTGAAAATAAATAAATAAATAAACGTGACCTTTCGGGAGCTGTTAAATCGTCCCGCTGGTGACGCCAGGAGACAAGCCCCTCAGGTGGAAGGGAATGGCTGCAGAGTGAATTATTTAGAATGGGAGGTTTTGCTAAAACGGGGGAGGGAGGGGGTTCATGTGTGGGTGGAAGGGGGCTGGTCCTCACCACTGATCCCCCATGACAAGCCCTGTGAAGCATTCGTCTGCGGATCGGCCTCCCCTCTCTTCCCGCCATTCCTTCTTAGCTTCCCTTTCAGCTGGATGGAGGCCTGGTCCGACTCCGCTCCATCACCGCCTGTCTTTTACCCCTCCGCCCTCAACACTTCACTCCACATGTGTCAGGGCAGCCAAGTTGGTTCACTGTGACAAGAACGCCAATTGTCATCACACACTCTTACTGTGGCTGCAATTAGAGCCACTCCATGGTTATTTTGATGTTTACGTTCAGTCACGTGCAGGTTTTAAGCCCTTCTGCATTTAATCTTCATATAATTGTAAAAGTCAAATAAGGATTTCTAAATCTGAATAACACTGATTGCAGGCTGAGTGAGAGGCTTTTAGGATTATATTTGGCTTCAGGATGCAAGTAAACCAGCTCTGTATATAAAGGTGAAACTCAAAACTTGAGAATGTGGTGCAAAGTTCATTTATTTCAGTAATTCCACATAAAAAATGGAACTAATATACTCATTCCATGAAAAGCCAGATATTTCAAGCCTTTTTTTCATTGTAGATGATTATGGTTTACAGCAGTGCTCCACAAATGGCAGCTCGCGGGCCCTCTCTTTGTGACCTCCAAACCCTGTGTGCACCCCCCACCCCCACCCTCGACGGCCGACCGGGAGGTGTAGGATAGAGCTGAGGAAAATAATCAAATAATCATTGCATCGAGATGCGGGCATAAACGATTCTGCATCATAGAAGAGTAATCAATTATAGTGGAATGTGGCTTTGTTATTTTAATGGTGGCACCAGCGTAGCATCCAAATCTGTCAGAGTGAGTGTTCTCCACATTTACTGGGTAGGAAACTTTGGTCCGCCTTTATGTGGTTCTGCAGGGCTGAGCGCTCGAGTTACTCTAATTTCCCTCTGGGATTAATAAAGTTTCTTTGAATTGAATTGAATTGTAACCTGAGACCGAACCCGAACCGAATCAGCCCGATCGGTGCTGTTGGATTTGGGCCGTGAATTATGTTAATTGAGCGGGTTGTCACGTGGTGCGCTCCGCTCGCTCGATCAGAGAGAGAGAGAGAGAGAGAGAGAGAGAGAGAGAGAGAGAGAGAGGGAGAGAGGGAGAGAGGGAGAGAGGGAGAGAGAGAGAGAGAGAGAGAGAGAGAGAGAGAGAGAGAGAGAGAGAGAGAGAGAGAGAGGATCAGAGGACTCTTCTCCAAACACGCATTATTTTCATAATTTCATTATTATTTCTCCTCGAAGTGCTCAGTCAGACCGAGTGCTCTGATGTCGGGAGATCCGGTCTTGGGGAGGGAGTGGGGTGAGTGACGGCGGCTGCATCATGATCATCTGTCTCTTTTATTTAGGAACATGGAAAAGTTAAAAGGAGAGAGAATAAGAAGATTGAAGTTCTTGTTCCACTTTATTCTTTTGTTTCATGATGATAATGATGGGGCGACGGTGGTACAGGAGTTACTAAGTGCTCAGCCTGTAATCGGAAGGTTGCAGGTTCGAGTCCCGCTCAGTCTGTCACTGTCGTTGTGTCCTTGGGCAAGACACTTAACCCACCTTGCCTGCTGGTGGTGGTCGGAGGGACCGGTGGCGCCAGTGCTCGGCAGCCTCGCCTCTGTAAGTGCGCCCCAGGGCAGCTGTGGCTACATCGTAGCTTGTTCCTGTCATGATCCGCCCCAGCCTCCCTGACTGTGTCTCTCCTGCCCTGATTTGCCTAATTGTTCTCACCTGTCCCTGATTACTCGGCCCATGCGTTCCTGATTCCCTTGTGTATTTAAACCTCCCTCCTGGTTGTTGTCTTTGTCGGTTCATTGTCGTTGTACATGTTCGTTCGTCCTGTCGCACCCGTCCTACAATAAACAACTTTTTATTTTTTTACGTCCGTCTGCCTGATCTTCTGCCTCCGGGAACCCACCACCACACATGGTCTGCCACCTCCATCCGCAGAACATGACAGAATGAACCGACCAAACCTGGACCTGTGGTGAGCTAACACATCTGTTCCTGGAGGATTATTTTTTCTTTTTTGTCCCTTTGAGTTGTGGGAGATTTCTGGCCTGGAGTTTGTGTGTTCGGCGCATCCTACCTGTTCTTGGGGTGGTCGAAGTTCCTCTGGGAGATCCTGGCGCATCCTATTTATCTTCGGGGTGGTCAGGGTCATTCACCTCCTGCTGTTTTTGCCCTATCCCGTTCTTCTCCTGAAGCCGCGGATGCTGGAGCCTCAAGGGAATTACACCCCCTACGCACGCCATTATTCTCCGGTGTGGTAGGGCTGGTCTCCCCGCTCTTTTCCGGTGGATCCTGGAGCCTCAAGGGAGCTACACCCCCTGCGCACGCCATTGTTCTCCGGTGTGGTAGAGCTGGTCTCCCCGCTCTTCTCCGGCTTCCCTTCACCCGAGCCTCCGCCGATGGACCCAGCAGATCGGGATGTGCACCTGCTCTGATTGGGATGTCGAGTACCTGCCGCCGAGCTGGGCTTCCACGCGTCGCTCCCGCTACTCAACCACTTCCTGGTCCACGCCTGCAGGTTCTCCACGCAGCAGTTCCTGCTGGGTCCCACGCCTGCTGCTGCAGTTCGTCTCTGTGTTCCTGGTGTCCTGTATTCCTGGAGTCAAGTGTTCGTGTCAAGTCAAGTCTACTCAAGTCTACGTGTCAAGTCAAGTCAAGTCTACTCAAGTCTACGTGTCGTGTCAAGTCTACTCAAGTCATCGTGTCAAGTCAAGTCAGTGTGTCAAGTTATCGTGTCAAGTCATCGTGTCAAGTCCAAGTCATCGTGTCAAGTCCAAGTCATCGAGTCCCTGTGCCCAGTCCTTGAGTCCCAAGTCTTCTGGTCCGAGTTTCCCTGGTCTAAGTTCTTGGACATGTCTGTTTGGTCGTAAGCCGGAGTGCCGCCTGAACCGAGAGGCCCCTGCTCCGCAGCCCTTGATGGTGTTCCTTGTTCCCTGGTCTCGTCTTCTGTGTTCCCTTGTCGTGTGTGCCCTGGTCTGGTCTTCGTTCGTGCCCGTGTCTCCTGTGTTTTGTGGCTTGTGGGCGTCTGGTATCCGCCCCTTGAGGGGGGGGGGGGGGGGGGGGTACTGTAATGATCCGCCCCAGCCTCCCTGACTGTGTCTCTCCTGCCCTGATTTGCCTAATTGTTCTCACCTGTCCCTGATTACTCTGCCCATGCGTTCCTGATTCCCTTGTGTATTTAAACCTCCCTCCTGGTTGTTGTCTTTGTCGGTTCATTGTCGTTGTACCTGTTCGTTTGTCTTGTCGCACCCGTCATACAATAAACATCTTTTTATTTTTTTACGTCCGTCTGCCTTATTGGCGACTGTCAAGCCTTTGAGTCGCCGAGCAGCTGAATAGGGGAATAATGTTGACGCGCCCGCTGTTCCACTCCGAAGTCAAAGTTCCAGGTTAAAAATTCCTTTATTTGTTATTAAAGCCTTAAAATCCGTTGAAAACAGTGATAAATAAAAAACATTCTAAGCTTGAGCGGTCAGCAAAAAGTTGACTTCCCCCATCACCCACTCATTCTCCCATTCCATCACCTGCACAGGTGATAGCAATCACTATTATTATTACCGACACCATGTGACCCAAGGCAACGCCTATCCACAACATTCCGGCCCCTAATTATTACATTCTCACAGTAATAATTACACATCTGACACCATAACTCATATGCTACATCACAACACAGACACCCAGTGAGACCACATATCATACTCAAAAGTCCAGCAAAGTTGTTTTCTCATTTCCTCTCTTCCTTTCTTCTGTCTGCACACGGTCAGTCAGTCATAGGCCAGAGGTTACCAGCACTTAGCCTAAATATAGTCAGTCTGCGACGTACATCTCATAACGAAATCAGTTCAAAGTTAGCCATGTCACATCGTGTCAAAAGTCACCGTCATGGGTCAGAGGTCTCCTGAAGAAGGCATATCTTTGTAACGGGTCTGCGCACATGGCTGGTTGGGGTCTTAATCCAGACCTGACGCACAAGCCCCTTTTCATCTGGTACAGCACCGGTGACCCTCCCAATGATCCAGGAACCACGAGGTGCAGAATCATCCACTATGAGGACCACATCTCCAGGAATAAAGTTACGTTTAATCCTTCCCCATTTCTGGCGCCGCTGAAGTTGTGGCAAGTATTCCTTAGTCCATCTTTTCCAAAACAGGTCAGATATATATTGAACTTGCCTCCATCGTTTGCGTACGTAGAGATCGTCCCTCCGGAACAGACCAGGTGGTAAAGACGGGTTGGACTTGAGAAGAAGGAGATGATTTGGTGTTAAGGCTTCCAAATCATTTGGATCAGTGGATTCCAGTGTAATGGGTCTACTGTTGAGGATTGACTCCACTTCACAAAGAGCAGTTTGGAGCCCTTCCTTGTCCAAATGCTGCGTTTGGAGAGTGGAATTAAGGACCTTTCTGACAGAACGAATCAGCCGCTCCCATGCTCCGCCGTGATGCGATCCAGTTGGGGGATTGAAGATCCATTTCACTCCCTTCAAGGACAGAGCATCAGAGATCTTTTGCTGATTCCACTCTTCCATAGCTCGTCTCAGCTCGCGCTCTGCGCCCACAAAGTTAGTCCCATTGTCCGAGCGCAATTCTTGTACCTGACCTCGTCTTGCAATGAAACGTCGTAAGGCGTTAATGAAAGAGTCAGTGTCAAGAGATGAGGCAACCTCAATGTGTACTGCTCTAATCGCCAAACAAGTAAAAATAACACCATACCGCTTCACAAGACTTCTCCCACGCTTCACTTCAAATGGACCAAAATAGTCCACTCCAACAAAGTTAAATGGGGGTTTCTCAGGGGTCACTCTGCTTCCGGGCAACTCAGCCATCCGCTGCTGTCCTGCAGCTCCATGAAACCTTCTGCAGGTCACACACCTCGACATGATGCTTCGAATCAGAGTACCAGCACCAGGAATCCAATATTTCTGATGCAGCTTTGAGAGCATGTGGTTCCTTCCACCATGACCCACCTCCTTATGAACATGCTGTAGAATGAGATTGGAAATGTGAAGCTCTTTAGCGATTATGACAGGATGCTTGGAGTCTTCTGACATGACAGCCTTACTGAGACATCCGCCAACCCGCAGCACACCATCCTCCAAAACAGGATTCAACTTATATATGTGACTGCTTCGTTTCACAGATTCTCCCCTTTGGAGACAAGAAATTTCTTCAGCGTAACTCTTCCTCTGACAGAACTTAATTATTTGCATCTCAGCAACCTCAATCTCTCCCAATGAAAGAAAGCCATGCCGGAAATCAACCTTATGTTGAGCATCTTCAGACTGAATTGGATCAGATGCAGGCTGAAAATGTATCTTCCTGCGATGCAATAACAACATCTTGAACCTTAAAATCCAACCCATCACCCTGATGAGACGAGTCCAGGATGAGGCACGATGGATTAAAGGGGTCAGAGGATGATCATCACCGTGCACTTGTGAGACGTTGATGGCAGCAGACACCTTAACTTCAGGATCTTCACGTGGAAGTTCTTGCAAATTTTCTGGGTTAACAGGCCAATTGTTCTCTGGCTGTGTAAGAAATGCAGGGCCACATATCCATTCAGTGTCACGCAAAAAGGTCTCAGCCTTCACACCTCTGGAGGCAAGGTCCGCAGGGTTATGCGTGGTGTTCACATACCTCCATTGGGAGGCACTAGAAGCCTTGAGGATTTCTGACACTCTGTTTGCCACAAAAACACGGAACCTGGAAGACTCATTATTTATATATTTCAACACTGCAGTGCTGTCCGTCCAAAAGACAGAGTTTAGGAGAGGTAGTCTCAACTCCCTCTTCCACGTTCTATCCATGCGAACTGCTACCACTGCTGCCGTCAATTCCATGCGAGGGATGGTGACTGGTTTTAAAGGTGCCACCCTGGATTTTCCCATTATGAAGGAACTGTGCGTCTGTGAGCAACTGTTGTGCAGCAACAAGTAGGTAACAGCCCCATAGCCCTTCTCACTCGCATCTGCAAAGTGGTGCAACTGAGCAGTGGTTGTCTCTCCAAAATCAGGAGGTTTTAAACATCGTCCGATGCAGATATTGTTCAACAGATGCAATTCTTCTAACCAGCTTTTCCACTCTTCAGCAACTGCTGATGGTATAGCATCGTCCCATCCTATCCCCCTCTGGCACAGATCTTGAAGGATCCTCTTGGCTGTGAAGATAACAGGAGCAAGGAACCCCAGAGGGTCATAGAAGGAGCTTACTGTGGATAGGATCCCTCTCCGAGTCAATGGTCTGTTTGGGATGGATATGCAGAACTTAAATGCATCTGACTGCAGGCACCACTTCACTCCCAATGCTCGCTCAACAGGTAAAAGGTCACAATCGAGGTCTAGGTCCTTAACTTCATTTGCTCTTTCCTCCTCAGGTATGACTGCCAGAACACTGCGGCTATTGCTGATCCACTTTGTTAAGTGGAAACCACCCTTGGCGCAAATGTCTCTAAGGCCTGAGTAAAGATTGATGGCTTCTTCTTCAGAGCATATTGAAGCAAGGCAGTCATCCACATAAAAACTATACAGAATGGTGTCAGTCACCTGCTGGCTGAATTATGCTTTGTTGTCCTCTGCACATTTCCGCAGGGCGTAGTTAGCACAGCTTGGAGAAGACGTTGCCCCAAACAAATGAACACCCATTCTGTACTCTTGCATGCTCTGATTGAGGTCACCACCAGGCCACCAAAGAAACCTCAAAAGTTCAGCATCTTCTTCTGGCACATGCACCTGGTGAAACATAGCCTCGATGTCAGACATCAAAACAATTGGCTCTTTTCTGAACCTCGTCAGTACGCCAACCAAGCCATTTGTTAAGTCAGGACCACTCAGGAGCTGCGCATTAAGGGAGACACCCTGGAATGATGCTGCACAATAAAGGACGACCCGCATCTTCCCCTTGGTAGGATGGTAAACCCCATGGTGAGGGATATACCAAAGCTTGCCATCGCTGCGCTCCAATTCTGCGACTGGCACTCTCTTTGCATATCCTCTAGATATGAGATCTGTCATGAAAGCAGTGTAGTCTTTGTGAAAGTCTTTATCTCGGATGAGCCTTTTCTTCAAACCTAAGGCTCGTTGCTCAGCAATTGCACGGTTGTCAGGCATTCTTATGTCTCGGTCTTTCAGTGGCAGGGCAATGCTGTAGTGCCCATCCCTCAAGGTCACCGTCTTGCTGGCCAATTCCATGAACTTCATGTCTTCCTTTGACAGCCCCATCTGTTCATCATTGCTGCTCTCAGGAAAGTCTATCTTAAACTGCTGTTTCCATAGCTTGTCCAGTGTGACAGCAGAAAGTCTGTTGGCAGTAACTGTTGCCAGACATCCTGGCCTTCCACAGCATTCTTGATTAAGTAGCCCATTAACTGTCCAGCCCAGCACAGTCCTAATGGCAAAAGGTCCTTCACCTACACTCCGGATGACCTCCAAAGGTTCTAGAGCTCTGGGCATATTCATGCCAATCAAAAGCTCCACATTGGCCTTAATTTCTGGCAAATGAACATGCTTCAAATGTGGCCAGTCATCCAGGTCCTGTTGATTTGGGATGTTACCAAGATCTACAGGCATTTTATGCTGAGTGAAGAGGTTAGGCATATCACAGTACATGTCACTGTCCAATCCAGCAACTTCAAGTTCAGGTACAATGAAACTGTCCACCACTTTCTCCTGTCCCATGGTGCGCAGGAGAATCTTTGTCCTCCTCCCGTCAATATTCAGCTTACCCATAAGACCCACTGTGCAAAAGGACGCTGAACTCCCTTGGTCCAGAAAGGCATACGTTTCCACTATTCTTTGACCTCTCTTGGATTTTACTTTAACTGGCACAATGGCAAGCTTACAGTCTTGTTCACCGGCCCCAGTAAGGCCACTAGTCTGGATCGTAACTGGAATGTTATCTGCCTCATTACCAGGTTTAACTTCACTCTTCTCTTTATGGTTTATATGGAGTATACTTGCATGTCTAAGACCACAGATTTTACATGAAAGGCGTTTTCTGCATTCTTTGCTTATGTGCCCAGTACACAAACAGCCAAAACAGATGCTGTTCTTTTTAAGAAAAGAAATCTTCTCATTATGAGGTTTCTTATCAAGCAGAGCACATGACTCCAGTGTGTGTCCGCCTTTGCAGAAAAAACAAACCTTCACAGTGCTGTGCCGATCTTTAATCCATGTCTGATTCTGTCTCTCGACATCAGAGACTGTTGTAGCGAAGCTACTTCCTTTAGCTCTTAGGTGTGGAGAACGTTTCCCTCCATTGCTGCCCTTGGCTGAAAGATGTGTCGCTGGAACGTCACATAAATTTCCAAAGACAGGATCTATTGCAATTTTTACTTGACGCTCAAGGAAGGAAACAATGTCAGTGAATGCGGCTCTGCGATGTTGCCTCTCCTGAATGTCACATGCTACTGTTCGCCATTTGTCTTTTAACTTATATGGCAGTCTTCTAATCACAGCAAGCATATTGGCGGGTGTATTTAATTCAGAGAGATCGCTAATCTCTTCCATTGCATTGCAGCATCCACGTAAGAACAAACAATATGCCTGAAGAGCTTTTCCATCTTCTGATCTAATCAGTGGCCATGAGTGAACTTTGTTCAAATAAGCGGATGCAATCACATGTCCATTCCCGAAGTGCTCATACAGCAGAGTCTTTGCCTTTACATATCCAGCACTCGCAGACATATTTTGACAGCTTTTAACAAGTTCATTGGGCTGCCCTTTGGTGTACTGTGCAAGATAATGCAGGCAGTTGCCAGCATCACCAGTCTTTGCTTCTATGACCTGTTCAAACGAGCGCATGAAGGCCTGAAAATGTAAAGGGTCACCATCAAAGGTTTGAATCTCCCTTTTGGGCAGTGAAGAAAGACTCTGCTGATGGACCAACATACAAGTCAATTAATTTTGTTTTTCCATAATGGACAACAGATTTTCACTGGCTACTGGATGAGCAGCTTGTGGCTTAGGAAAAGGTGGAATTGATCGAAAAGCATCAGAAGGCCCCATAAGAGCGGGTGCAGGCTTTTCCCTTTTCATAGTCTGTTGCACTGTTTTTACTTGAAGCTCTGCATTACCAGTGATTGTGTTTCCCTTTGTAAGCATCTGTGGAACAAAAGTCTCTGCATCCGCATCAAGAATTCCATGGCTGTTTCTCTTTGTTTTCAAATATGATTCCATTCCATTAGATTTCCGTGAAGCGACGCTCCGCATAGTGGATCCAGTTCTCAGCACGTTAACCTTTGCAACAGTTGCAGCTATATCTGCTTCAAGCTGAAGTTGTTCTTTCTTTCTCCTCAATTGTTCCTCTTGCTCTTCCAGAGAGTGTTTTTCCTTCAGCATATGTTGACGTGCGAGCAAGGCAGCCATTTCAGCTTCCGCCCTGAGACGTGCAGATGAAGTAGATGATACTCTTGAGCTTGACCTACTGCCTTGATTTGACACACTGTCGGATGGTAACACATCATCATTAACATCATTCTGGGGATTAAGAGATGACTGAGGTTCTTTTCCAGGGTGCTCTAACATCTCCATTTCTCCTCCCAGGGAAGTTTCCTGTGATTGTGCTTTGTCAAATGATGGCCTCCCCGAACGTTTATCAGTTTCAGAAAGCCATATCTTAACATCCTCCATAAACCCTTTATTGTATTTAGCGATGCTTGAGAACCATGTATTTTGTTTATTTTTCTCATCAAATGAGATTAGAGAAAGTAAAGATTCATGCAAAGCACTGGCATGCTCAAATAGGTGTGTTAACTCATCAAACTGTTTTTTGACTTGTGAATGATTTGTATCATCTTTCATTAGCTCTTTAAGAGATGTAATGAGACTTTTCATTTTATTTACATGCCTTTTCCGATCTGTTTGGATGGTTTCAACTTTGTTTGCAAGGGCTTTCTCAGTGAGAGAAATTAATCTTTTATCCTTTTCAATTTTTCCAGCAACAGATGCCTGTGATCCACTCATTTTAAGCATTCAACATCAGCAGCATTCCAAATCCAAAACAAAGGCAACAGGAAATCCTTCAAACTCAGTTGAACGCCTGCAGAGCCACAGCACACACATACGCCATGTCCAACAGCAAACGCAGCGGTGGGCGTGTCACAAAAACATCCTCAAATGATCAGAATCCACACTGCGTTCCAACAAGCAATACGCAGCACAAAACACGGTTTACATACCACCGTCGTCTCCTCCTTATCTGTCAGACGAGCCGCTTTAATGGGTGAAGTGGCGGCGGTGTGTGGGCTTGCGTCGGCGTTTATTCAGCGCAGATTGCGGGCAGCTCCATTGCCGTCCCACGCAGTCTTTTTTTTTGCTGACAAATATTGGCGACTGTCAAGCCTTTGAGTCGCCGAGCAGCTGAATAGGGGAATAATGTTGACGCGCCCGCTGTTCCACTCCGAAGTCAAAGTTCCAGGTTAAAAATTCCTTTATTTGTTATTAAAGCCTTAAAATCCGTTGAAAACAGTGATAAATAAAAAACATTCTAAGCTTGAGCGGTCAGCAAAAAGTTGACTTCCCCCATCACCCACTCATTCTCCCATTCCATCACCTGCACAGGTGATAGCAATCACTATTATTATTACCGACACCATGTGACCCAAGGCAACGCCTATCCACAACATGCCTGATCTTCTGCCTCCGGGAACCCACCACCACACATGGTCTGCCACCTCCATCCGCAGAACATGACAATTCCCACCAGTGTGTGAATGTGTGTGTGAATGAGTGATGACTGGTTGTGATGTAAAGCGCCTTGGGGGGTTCCAGGACTCTAGAAGGCACTATATCAAATACAGGCCATTTACCATAAACTGATGTTAAATTCAGCTTAAAGAGAAACTGGGAGGAAGCTTTGTTTCATTTTAAGTTACAGGAGATCTTGTCTCCTATCTGCTCCTCCAGAGACAGCATGGACATGAGGGTTACATGGTGAGGGTCCCACAGAACAAGTTAGTGCAGTCACACAGCCGAGCTGAGGGGGAGAGGTGTTGTCCTTCTTTATATTGCAAGCTTGTGAGTTATGTGCATTACAGCCAGCGATCCAAACAGCAGCCCCCCCCCCCCCCCCCCCCCCCCGGGTCTTTTTTGTGAGTGGCCCTCGGACCATTATAATTGAGGACCCCTGGTTTACAGCTTATGTGAAAAGGTTCAATTTTTTAAATTAATTTATTATTTATTTAACCTTTATATACCCAGGAAAAAGCCTATTGAGATTCAAAACCTCTTTTTCAAGGGAGTCCTGCAGCAAACATCATATAAATATACAAGACAAAGTTTACACAATTAAAACCATATTAAAATTAGACTCAGTGTCACACTCTAATCAGCTAATGAATCCAACACACCTGCATAAGGTCGCTGATTTTAGACGGTCTTTCAGTCTAAGCTGAGTTACTGAAATAAATGGGCCGGTGAATTTTTCAAGTTTCACCTGAATTGTTTTGGAAGTAATTTGATGAACCATCATAACATGTGTGTTAGTAAAAATGTGTAACGTTCTTTTAAATTTAGCTATATTTAAAGTACCATGATGGGTCTACATTCAATTCAATTCAATTCAATTCAATTCAATTCAATTCAAAGATAATTTATTAATCCCAGAGGGAAATTAGAGTTTCAGTACATACAATTCTGAGATCAGACATACATACATACAAAGACACATGACAAGAACTGGTGACTGTGGTCATTCGCAACCCGAGTCGCGCTACCTTAATTGAGATCAGAGGGTTTACATGAGGACTGAGTCAAGTGGAGGAAAAAAAGGCACTTCAGAGTTACCCTCCACAGGGAGAGCAGCTTTGCTATGCAAAAAACACCTCAGACAGAAATGCAACAGACTTCAGACATCACACAACATAAGTGTCCACTAGGTGGGGTGGTGGGTTGGGGACTCTCCTCATATCAGTGCTCGCCACCTCCATTTGGACAGGGGAGGGAGGTAATTGGGTTGGAAAGCACAGTGGAAAGCCCATCATGTTCCGTAAAACTGGAATCAACCAATCAATAACTAACTTGCCTGTTTTCAAAATAAAATAAGTTCAGCTTTAAAGGTTCTACATCATGCTATTGTAAGCTGTAAGTCGTACACCGTGTGACTTTTTCACCCGTAGCATTCAGCTCCATCTCAAACATGTGGTAGCAGAACATCAAACCTAAATACATGCTAAAACTACTCATGTTAACAAATCAGACACTCGAGTCTGAAAACCCAGAAGACCCGGAGGTTATTGCTGTTATTGATGTCTGTTGTCCTTCAGGCTTGCCGTAGTTGTAGGTGGACATGCAGAGGTTTACGTAGGTTGAAGGCGATAGAAGAACACAACAAGCACACTTTCTTGAGTTTGTCGTGAGGTGTTCATCGCTTACCCCTTGTGTACTACACAATGCAAAACTCACCCACACCAAAGATTCTTGCATTCCTGAAACATTTCATCAACCCAGAATTTATTTGCTTTGATTCGAATAAACCCCACCCCACCCGTGTGAATTCCACCATGTCATGACGTAACCCTAGCTCCTCAGAAAAGCATCACAGACCAAGAAGAAAACAAAGAAAGCAGCTTTGGCAACACACACGGCCAGCGGCAAACTGGTCATCTGGAGCACACATTTTCAGGTTCTAAGAATCTTAATAAAGAGAATCAATTCTAAAGTGCAGAGATTAAATCACCTGCTCGCTGCTCGCGAAAAGGAGAGGTTGGGCATTAGTGTATACAGTCCAGGGTACGAGCGTGCTGTTTAGGCTGGATGGGAGGGACAGGGCAGGAAGACACAACAGCATGGGCAGCCCAGCAGAGGATATTCAACTGAGACAACAGGATGCATTTATAAAGCTAAAAACTGCTTTTTGGATGTTTTTGATGAAGAAAAAATAACTGTTGATTTTGTATGCTTTAGGCCCGATCTCGATCAGTTGTCTCCACATTTTGCAGCTTTTGATCACAGAAAAACCATTATTTAAAGAGCAAGTCACCCCCAAATAAACTTTTTTTTGCTGATAAACTAAATAAACGAGTGTCTAATCGTGCTGCAGACATGTGTCGTCAATAATTTGGCACTTCAGTGCATCTTAGTTAAAATTTTTATATTCTGCCTAAAACTGGCAGTTGTGCCGTTGTCAGGAAAAAACTCTGCACTGTATTCTAATTTAAATCTGCCACCGCTATTGGCTAAGAGGTATGCTATGATGTCATCTGGTACATTATGATGTCACAATGCTGTCCTGAGCCTGTGTGTGTGTTTGTTAGCAGCTCCGCCCTCTCGGTCTGCCACGCAACAGCATTTGTTGCATTTTTCAAACATGAAGTGGGAGTGGAGTTAGAATATGGTAGGGGTTGACTTGCTCTTTAAAAAATACCTCAGTTCTGCTTGAACTGTGCCGACTTCCTTCAAAAGCTGTAAAAGAAGGACGTTCCTTCTCCTCATCGATGAACTGGTCACAGACATTATTTTGACATTTCTCATTTTGATTTTAGGTGTTTGCTTTAAACCGTAACAATTTGCACAAAATCAACTATTCATGATGCTGTTCTCAAACAAGCATTTTCTGTGGGTGATAACATGCTCCTGCATCATGTAGATGAAGTTTAGTTACTGTTTCCATGGTTACCTCAATGCAGGACATGTCACTTACTCCAATGCTGATGGTTATTTCCCTTCTTGTAGCATCTTTCTCAGCAGCATGCATGACTGTCCTTTTTACTTTTTGTACTTTAAAGGATAAAAGTTGCTGCGAAACGATCCCTGATAACGAAAATCATCCGGGGCAGCAGTAGCTCAACATGTTGAGCGGGTTGTCCTGTAATCGGAAGGTTGCAGGTTCGATCCCAGCTCCGGACAGAGAATTCTGCTGTTGTGTCCTTGGGCAAGACACTTAACCCACCTTGCCTGCTGGTGGTGGTCGGAGGGACCGGTGGCGCCTGTGCTCGGCAGCCTCGCCTCCGTCAGTGAGCCCCAGGGTTGCTATGGCTAGATTGTAGCTCATCACCATCAGTGTGTGAATGTGTGTGTGAATGGATGAATGATACACTGTAGTGTAAAGCACTTTGGAGTCCGTACTCTGAGAGGCGCTATACAAGTGCGGGTCATTTATCATTTATCTAAACCAGTACATTGTTGGCTTTTTCAACATCCTGCAGTTGTTCTGGATCAGAAATCTTTCTGCTTTTTGTCTCAGTAAACTTTTAAGGGTAAAGATGATTTTTCTAACACAAGCAGTGAGGAATCCTTATCAGCAGGGTGATGCTGTCCATCACTCGCGTCAGCATGGGAGAGCCTCGGCAGTTTGCATCAACATGAGAAGTCACAAACAGCTCTAAATCTCAGTGCAGGAGGTCAACTCGCATCCATGCAAACTCTCTTACTTTGACCTTTGACCCTGGAAAGCTCCACACTCACAGTCGTGCACTTAGATAGGGGCAGACGCATGTCCATCACTAAGGAGACAGCTGGACACCAGAGCCCGCCAACAACAGCAGGGTCACTCGCGACACTCCTTCATGAAGCCAACACGACTCCCGTGAACACGACAGCCGCGGAGCTGCACAACGTCAGCTGACAAACCCTCACGCTTCTAAAGACGGGTGTGTTTTCAATTAGTGTCGGAATACTCCCGGCGGTGCAGCAGAAGATTCTTAATCTGCAGAGGGACGAGTCGTGAGAGAGAGGGAGTCAGAGCGAGCGGCTGAAACAGATGGGCCCTGCGTGACTCTGGGCTTCCAGCAGGGCCAAAATCAATGCTCATAACTGAAAAACACAAGAGGAATTAATAATTATATTATCACAAGATTGCTTTGCATTGCCGGTGCAATCTAATTAATTGCTGATTTGTTTATAGCTTGTTGCTTTTCTTTTCAACCGTGAAGATTAAATGTTTCAGGAGCAGAAGTCTGAAGTGTGCAACATGACTGAAGTCTCATTTATCACTTCCTGTTTTTTATTTCTATTTATTTTTATTTCTTTTCTAGCTTGTTGTACGTTGAAATTTTATTTTTTAAACCACTTTAGTATAATAAACAACAAGAGAAAATCAGTGGGTCTTTTTTGTTTTTTTCAGTAACAAATTATCTTTTTTTAAATAGAATCAAACAATTTGAAATTAACCTGTATGACATAGTTAGCATGTTGATAGAAATGACCTAAAGTTGAGTATTTTTTATTCATTTGCACTGTGATAGATCTGTCTGACCAGCTTCTGGAGGTGGTGGGGCTGGAAGGAGCCATGGAGATGGGCCAGATCTACACTGGTCTGAAGAGCGCAGGGAGACGGTTGGCTCAGTGCTCCTCTGTGACCATCAGGTCAGATTTTAACACAGAAACTTCCACTCAAATTAAATAAGAGAAATGTTTTCCAACCAATATGGAGCAGGAATCAGTGGAGTTACAGGTTTTCTTGTTTATCACCTGCAGAACCTCTAAATCCCTCCCGATGCAGATTGATGGTGAGCCCTGGATGCAGACTCCGTGCACGGTAAGTCATTAAATGTATTCACTGTGAGTGAAACGCACAGCAGTCAGTCGGCCAAAAGGTTAACACACAGATATAGTCATGTTGGTTGGATCGTGGATAAAAAACGTCAAAAATCTTTTTTGAAAGAGCAAGTTCACTGAGAAACTGATTCTTCCTAGATGTTTTTGACATATGATCAGTCGCTCTGAGTTTAACATGCAGACTAACCGTGAAATAATATTTAATCCTTATTTCCTGCATTAGTCGCCGGTAAAAACAGTAAAATGTTTGGATTAGAAAAAGCCTGTCTGATCAATGTTACACTGAAAGTTAGCCTTCATCTGAAGGCTGTTAATTTAGCCTCCAGGAGAGAGCAGAGCGCATCTCGGCTAGTTGAAGCTAACCGTTAGCATTAGCAACCGCACCACAAGAATTCCTTCAGGCTCGTGTTTTTTGTGGAGATAAAACATCAACGTTGCAGAGTAAACAGTCTACGGTAGAGTCACGTTGTTGTTAGCCAATCAATGGAGAGATGTCGAAATATAAGGAAATAAGACTCCAAATCCTGGCACTTTCCATGTGACGTCATACGGCTAACTCCTACTTCCAAAGCTTTTTTCCACAAGCCTGTGGAAAAGTGAGTGCCTAATGAAAATCTTGACATTTTAAGTTTTTTCTTCAGTAAGTTTCATGATGAATATTCCTAAAACTGTTGACTAAAATTGCATTTATTGCTGTAGAATCCAGACTTCAGGCTTTCTGTCTCAATCTGATTTAGAGCAGTGCTGCAGACAAAATGCTCTCACTTACAAATAAACGCAGAAATTAGGCAGTTCATAGGTTCATATGACAACTAGGAGAACTTCACATGAACTGGAACCAAAAGCCTTTTTGTGCTAAAAGCCTTTTGTTTATTTTTACAGAGATTTTTGAGTCTTGGACAGTTTCACAAGTCCTTTATGCAAGAATCTTACTAGGACTGCGGTTAAAGATCCCTAACTTTCAGCACAACAATTGAATGACACTGTTATTCTTCGGAGTGAGCTTAGCCGGATTTTGTGCAGAACTCAGTGCGACACATCTTCAGTTGTGTGTCCTGACCTCACTGGGTGTTTTGGCCACTTATCCCAAGTCACCCTCTTCCGAGGTTGGCCTGCCCCTTTTTGATCAGACCTGGGTGTATGTCGCACGGAAGCACCACACCATCATTTGGTAGCCCAAATTGCATACCTACGTTTCAGCCACAACCAGTGACTACTCTGTTCAGCTGCAGTGGAAAGTTCTTTGATTGCCCTCCCTTGGGCATGGCCTCTGATCCCTACTTCCCTCAAAACTGGCTACAAAACCTCTGCATCCCAACTTCACTGGCCATGCCTTCACATTCCATCCCCTCCCCTCCGCTTCAGCTGCTAGGCTTTCATACCGCAGCCTCTTCTGCTTGAATGCCTCCTGATGTATGTCATTTCAACTATGAAGACATGCTGGCAGGACCTGGACCAAAGGACAAGGTCCAGGTACAGGTTGGTTGCTGCAGTTTCATGTGGGAAAGTGAGTCCTCTGGACTCCGTACGAGAGGTGGGGGACGAGAGGGTGCTGGCAAAACTCAGATCAATGCTGGATCATGATTCACACCTCCTGCAGGACGCCCTGTCTGCTCTGCAGAGCAGCTTCAGAGACAGACTGATCCATCCTTGCTGTGTGAAGGAGAGATACCACAGGTCTTTCCTTCCTGCTGCTGTTAGACTCTATAATGGTCACTGCTAATGTGGAACCCATACATCTGTAACATTCCACTACAAATATCATCGCCGACATGTGCAATATTACTACTAATATTGTCATGTGCAATAATTATCTTGATTGTCTTAATTTACAATTATAATCTGGTGCTATGTCTTTTGTGTGCTACTGCTGCTATCCTCTGTAGTTAAGCTGTTGCAGTAATAATTTCCCCACTAAGGGACAGATAAAGGTATTATTAGTTGATTTGGCCACAGCAAAGAAACAAGTCAAGTTCAAAATAAAAACAAAGCAGCACAAACAGCAGCTGGCCTATTGTAAGTCAGAGCCAACTTAGTCAACCTGGTAAATACTAATAGGAACATCTCAGTTCAGACGGGATGTCATTCCTGTAATTAATAACAACAACGACTCTGCATGCAAAACTTATTTACACCATCAGCCTATTTGCATCTTATCTTCACATGCATCCCCGACTGTAACTGGCTCTGCACTGTTGCAAATACAAAAAAGCATGCGATTCTAAAAAAAAGAAAAAAAAAACTTAACTAATTACTAATTGCATTTGTTCTAATTTCCAAAAGCCACTTTATTTTGAAACAAGTCACAACAAGAGTAATAATAATAATGCATTGTTTAAACATCTTATTTGGGGCATTCTTCGGATCTTCTTTTGAGTTTTCCCAGAAAGGTTACAGTGTTTTCTTTGAGAGTGCGCATCAGAAAATGTTACTTTATTTTCCTGCGATGGTAGAAAGTCAACAAAAGCTGGTAATTGCCACAGAGTCAGAGTGCAAATTTAATAAATGGCAGCTTTGCTTTGAAGAGTCCTTTGAATGCAGATGGTGTCTCCCCGTTAGTGTTGTGAGACTCTTGAAGCGACAGTTTAATGATCCGCTCATTCTCAATCAGACTCTAAAAACAGGCATAATCTCTGATCTTTGTTAGATGCCAAAAGAAAACTTTATTGTAGTTGTTCTTAATAGGTTATAACAGTTGTTATAGAGTCATAGACCCCAGGGATTCCGAAACTTTGTCTACATTAAAGACTTTCAAAGATACATTTATAAGCCAGCATTTTCTGTTGTTGCTGAATTCCCGAATCAAATTCTGTCTCAGTGGCACTGAGTTTAATGAATTGTTGACCAAAATGTTATGTTACTGTGATAAATTTAATTTAGAATTAAAGGTGAATCTGAATCATTGACCCCTCAGTGACCTTTCAAAAACCCCTAAAAAAGTAATATTTTTTGGAACAATGGTAAATGGCCTGTATATGCATAGCACCTTCTTAGGGTTCTACAACCCCCCAAAGTGCTTTACAATACAATGAGTCATTCACCCATTCACACGCTGATGGGGATGAGCTACGATGTAGCCACAGCTGCCCTGGGACGCACTGACAAAGGCGAGGCTGCCGAATGCTGGCGCCACTGGTCCACCCGAACACCACCAGCAGTCAAGTTGTGTTAAGTGTCTTACCCAAGGACACAACAGCAGCATTCTCTGGTTGGAGCCGAAATCGAACCTGCAGCCTTCTGATTACTGGACAACCCGCTCTACCTCCTGAGCTACTGCATCTTAGTTTTAGTCTAAGTCTTCTGAATGAAAATTAGCTTTACTTTTAGTCCATTTTAGCAGAATACATTTCAAAAGTGTTTTAGTCAGTTTTAGTTGACGGAGATTTTTGTTTTTAGTTTTTCAAAGAATTAAACCGTGTATTCATCTTTAAAGCTACAATGGCAAATTTGGAAATCAAATTAGCTTAAAAGAGTTGTTTATGCCTCTTTAACAACGTTCTAACACAGTATAGCTGTAAATATATTGTGGAGATAAATAAACAAATCCCAGATAAATAGTTGGGTGGTTCTTTCATATTTGTCTAGAAACCTCGATTGCTAACACGTTTTGGACCGAAAGCAACTATTGGACCTATAGGACTGGGCGATATGGCCTTAAATCAATATCACGATATATTGAGGATTTCACCTCGATAACAATAAAAGGACGAAAACTACATGTGCAGAAACGAAAGTTGTCCACTAGATGGGGCTGTTACGTGTATTAAGTTGAATCACATTTTTATGTGACTCAAGGTGGTACAGCTTCTTAAAGGGACATGAACGTTGCCAACCTACACACGTCTTTTATTATCTAATTTATTGACATGGGAAAGATTATCATAAGAGTGAGAATTTTTGATAATGATACATTGTCGATTTATTGCCCAGCCCTTATTGGACCACTCGGTTGATGATCTCATCAAACCACAGCACTTCCACTCGTCCTCCATTCATTACGCAGTCACGTAATTAGCAATTGCCAGCTGTCCCTCGTTGTCCTCCACCTTTTCATGCGGTCACCAACTATAAACACACGTTTCTTATCATTTTCATTCTTGAATAAAACACTTGTTGCATATCTTTGTACTCCTTCAGTCGCGAGTGAAAAAACTTTCATATTTTCAGACTTTTTCCACAAGATGTTTTTCAATCTGCCTTGTTTGACACTAGATGTCTTCGGCTATCTTTTAATATATATTTTTTGATGGGGCAATGGCGGTGCAGTTGACAAAGTTAAGGTGACAGTGTGTATTTTTCCTGACAATAGGGGGCAGAAGATACCTAAATCCTTGCAAGCAAGTAGTATTTTTGTGTTGGAGTAAGACCTTACCAACAGAAGTCCATTAGGGTCAAAAAGCCCTGGGCAGTGCAAACTTCAGCGAAATGACACGCACATCAGACTTCCTTCCATTACTGGTAGAGGTAAATGAGTAATACAACAACGTTTATGAATGGTGAAAGTTTTGTAACCGTTGGTTACAAATTAGTAAATGCATTTTGTCCTCATGGGCTCCTGTAGAAGGAAACATGGCATCTAATATGGCGTCTACCAGAGACTTAAGCCTGGGGCACACCGGAGGCAGACGCGCCACGCCTTCATTTGAAATAGAAGCCATTATAGTTTATGAGAGTGGGCACACGGGGAGGACCATGTCCCAGAAGCGTCGCACCTAGGTGCTGAAGATAGGCACCAGTTCTATCTCAAGCACCACGGCGTGGCTGTGTACAACATTGTGGTGTACTTTACAACAGACATTATGACACGAAACGGCTTTACGGCACAAACTCAACCAACGGCACAATAATTTTAACGATGACTTTAAAGTACTATTGATCTTAAAATATTCTAATACTAAGCGTACTTACTCACTGTTAATGAATTAGAGTTTCACAAAACATGACAGCAAGTCTGATCACGTATAAACAATAGAGTCATTTCCTGCCTTTTGTTCTGAAGTCCTGCTTGATGTTGTGACTATCGGGCGACTTTCCAAGAAGCGCTCAGGGTGTGGCGTGTCCTGTCTGACCACTTGTTTCCTCAAAATCTCAGGGGCGAAGTGTCCGGCTCCGGTGTGCCCCAGGCTTTAGACCAGCTCCCATGTATTTTTTTAGACCTGATTTCTTTGGTTATATGTTACGAAGCCATGAGAATTTTTCAACAACTGGGCATCATTTAATTAATTTTCAACAACATTTCGATGGATATTTCCAGAGATTAACAATAAAAACTACACATTGTCTCTTTAAAGGATGTAGCATCCTGACCAATCACAAGTTTGCGCTTTCCGTCACTTTTGATGGACAGTGAAAAAGTTGGTCATGTCTCTGTCGGCCTCAGCGAGCCTGTCAGAGAGCCCTTGCACTGAAACATAATGGTGTTGTGTGTCTCCGCACCCATGCAGGCAGAGAAGTACAAATCAGGCTTTACATTTCATAGCAGTTTGTACCAGTATGACTGAGAATGTGACAAATAAACCTTTTGAATCCTTGAATCCAGGTTTGAAAGCCTAGATTTATAATCCAAGCAGTTCCAAAAGGCTTCCAGAGTGCTCTTAACACACCACACATGGGAGGAATATCTGATAAGATTATCTTTACAGTCATGGTAATCAGATACATCCTTAAAATTGTCAGAGGATGAGGATCGGGTCAAAAATCAGCATAATGATCTTGCCTTGCAGGAGCATCTTTAATGTGTTTTTAAAATTTTGCTTTTGAAGCATCAAAGTTAATATGAGGCACTCTCAAACTGAAACGATAACCTTGTACGTTCATCTCTGATCTCAGATTCAGATCGTCCACAAAAACCAGGCTTCCATGCTGATGGGGCAGCCACAAGGTCGGAGCTTCTTCTCATCCATCCTCAGACGAACACGCACTGAGAGCAAGGACTGAAACGCCACATCCTGGAAACATTTGGATCTCACACCCATGCAGAGGCGAAGTTATTCAAGACCCGGTCCGTTTGAGAACAGGGACTTTGACGCCTGTTTTTCTCCCCTGGCCCAGAAGCCCCAGTAGCACACTGTAGGTTCGGTTTGTGTTGCCTGCAGCATGAAGACGTCACTGAGAGGTCCTCGTTGAATCCAAAACGAGCTGCATTTAGGACTCACTCTTTGATCTTCGATGGGTAGTTTAGCTCCAAAAATACTCGAGTTATTTCTGGAAGTCCACTTCTGTTCTATTTCCTGTTTGTATTTATTTTTGTTTTTATTAGGCTGCTGCGCTCTGTGCCACGTGGAACAACTCGACATGTACATGAGATATTTACTAACTTATTTATATATATATTTATTTATTTATTTAATCTTGGTTTACTTAAGTTTTCTGGTGATTTTTTTTTCTGTAGTTGTGTTCCCTTGATGCATGATGGATGGTGAAGGAGGCTGCTGCGTCGGCTGCTGTAGATGACCTGTTTGGAGTTTGTGGCTTCGGTTTAAATCGTGTTTCGTAAGAGGTGAAAATTCTTTGCTCAGCCTTTCTTTTTAGTGAACTTCATTCATGAATGACTTCAAAAACAGAACATTTTCTTTTTTGTTCTCCGCTTCCTGCGAATCATCCTTGGCACACTTTGATTGGATGTGTTTCTGCTCTTTCTGTGGAAAAATTGGAAATAATCATGGATTGTTCATGGAAAAAATGCATGAAACTTTTTGTTTTATGTTGCACGAGAGATTTCCAGACAGCTTACTATTGCTGTGCACACTTGCTATTATTGCATGAGTGATCAACTGATCAGACATTTATGGATTATTTTCTTAATCTAGACTTTTAGCGTTGATGGCTTTGAGATGGCTGCATTTTTATTGAATAATGAAGAACTTTAAATTAGTGATGATTAATGAAAAGTTGCAGCTATTTAGGTATAAAATTCTGTTTTCTGCATTTATCAGTGACTGTAAAAACCAAAAAAAATTGCTGCTGACCTAAAATATTTACCTTGTAAGTGTGATTTAGGATCCTTAATGAAAGTCTGCAGTGTTGAAGTTTTTTTTTACTCAGGTGTGTTACTGTTACCTTGGAAATTTACTCTATTAAACCCCCCAAAAAAGTTTAACCAAGTTTCAAATTCTCCTTATGCAAATGACCTGCATTAATCTGTTTAGTGTTGCATTGATTTGACTTATTTATATATCTCTTTCTCTTCCATTAATGACAAAACTTTTCCAAAGTGTCCCAAATCTCACTTCTGCATGAATACACGTAGATTAGAATGTTTCAGTTTTTTCAAAGTGTCATTCACTGGTGGAGAAAAGTCACGTTCACTTTGTGCAGTGCACCATTTGTACAGTGAGGTTGTATTTTTGTACACAGTATGATTTATTACATGCTTCCTGCTTCACTCTGGAACTCACACCATGTTGTGCTTGCCTACAAACAAGTCAGTTCTGTCAAAGGTGACAGAAAAAAGTGAAAGAAACAATTAAAAAGGCTTTTGTTCTGGTGGTGCTTTGAAGTTTGGCTTCGTTAGAAGTGTGTCGTCTTTGCTCTTCATAATTACAGTTCAACTGATTTGATGTGTAGTGCATTAAGTAAAACTGAAATTTGTATTCTCCTGATTTTTAATAAAAAAGAAACATAAACCTTAAGACTATGGCATTTTCTACATCATTTAAATGTTGAAATCATGGAGTGGAATTTTTTTAATTAAGATTATTTTTCTTTAAATATTGGATTAATTTAAAATACATGAATGATTAGATTTTTCTGTGCTGAACCGAAAAAGAATAATAATAAAAAACTCAAAAAGTGTTTCTAGGTGCGTTTAAAATGTTAACTTGTTTAATTTTAAATAATTGTAGGAGCCTGTTTCAAAAAGACTCAACAAACATAGTGGCTTACATTTAATTTAGTTATGGTAATGTAATATATTCAATTTTTTCTTTGAACTATTTATATCTGTTTTTAGATGCACAAACGTTGACCCACAGCTACAACTGCAATAGCAAATTTGGAAACATGAGCTTCAAACAATTTTTTCATGCCTCTTAATAATGTTCTAATGGAGAAAAAAAGGAAAAATAAGGGGGGAGAATCAATGTTTTAATAGACGTATAGCTATAAATATATTGTAGGGAGATAAAATGATATTATTAAAGTGGTTCTCTCACATTTTTCTAAAAATCTCTTCCAATAACACGTTTTGGACCAAAAGCAAACATTGGATCGGTTGTCTCGTAGAAGGGCCATACTTCCCCGGGTCTTCCATTCATTACCCACTCGTGTATTTAGCAACAGAACATCATGGTGTGAGAGGTTAACAGCTCAACAATATCAGAGGAGAAACAGCCGGCTGCTACCACTTAAACTTTAGAAACTACCAGAGTCCCAAAAAGCAAAACACCATTTGAAGTCACAGACAGACATTCGGACCTAGAGAACAGTCACTGGTGTTTAGCGCTCTCTCGTTTCCTCTAGCATTGCGGGTTTCCGGTTCCAGCAGAGGTGTCTCAGGAAAGATACCAGAGGGGTGAGTGTTCTGTGATCATGTCTGTGTTCAAGACCTAGCTTGTTCTGTAGATTCGCTAAGGCAGCTTTACAGTTTCAAGCTATTTAACGATGGCATGACTAATAATAATAAAAAGTCAAATAATATACCTTTAAAAAAATTCTAATTCCTCGTGGTGTACATTCTATATGCCACCATTTACAGTTTGTTAATACACCTAAATGCAGGTGTTCGTATGCATCATGTGTTACGTCAAATTACGAGTCACGAGGTTTTTTGCTACCTGAACTTTTTTTAAAATCATTATTTTTGCTTCTTAATATTAAATTTATGTTTTAAAAAACAGTTTCTGCCATACTTCAGATTGCCAATATGGCTCAGCTGATAATGACAGTTCAGCTTTAAGTCGTATGCAGTTTTCAGCAACTGGTTTAACTCATTCAAGCAGGATTTGTGTAAAACAGCCATTACGGAGGAGTAAAGTCAACAAAGTGGATAGTTTAAGCAGCTCATTCAGTTTAAATATAAGAAATAGAAAAAACATTTTTTTTGATTGTTTCAACTCCAACTATTAAAATAAGACCAAAGGGGAAATTTGTAATAATTACAGGTATAATACATTTGGTGGCAATTCTCCAAGTCAGGTGGGCGGGCAGCAACACTTGACCTGCGTTTCTTCCTCCTCTAAGGTATCAGGAATGACACAATGCTTCACTTCAAATCAAACTCACCTGCCTGGTAATGGAACACTGCCTGGATCCAAGATGGCACCAGCATGACCACTACTGACCTGATATGTCCATCTTTCAGTCAAAGGTTTGATGTGAAGGTAAACTTCAGTGTCAGAGATCAACCCTACAGCTGCACTGATACCAGTCTGGCTAAATCTTAAAAAAGACTAAATGCAAACAATTATTTTACATTCAGTTGTTTACAAGTAGGTTTTTAGTGTTGGAAAAAAGCAGCAAAAGATCTGAGACCATAGGCATTTGTAGCAAGGTATCCCACATTTTGAAGGTATTTTATACGGTTTGGCCTGTTATCCGGACGAAAGTGAAAATAAACACCACCAAAAGGGATTACTTCAAAAAAAATCCCAACCAAAGAGGAGATTTGGGAATTCTCAGTTATCAGCTCATTGTAGAAGACAACTAACCTGTCAAGCCATCCTTTATATGTGAAAACATTGTCTGGCCACGACCCATAGACAAAACTCAGTCGTAGAGCGGAATCTACGGTTGTCTTTCAAACTGCCTCTGCATGCTTTTGGACAACGAACAATGTGATGTACTCACTATGTCCATCAGCAAGGCAGTCCGCCATGCACTACTGAGGAAGATGCAAATACATCCTAAGTTTTGAATGGAAGCGTGGTCACGGAACACTCACCCCTTCCCTAGGGTATCTTTCTTGGATCTGCTTCCACTGGATCTGGCAACCCACATTACCAGAGGACACGAGCGAGCGCTACAGTAAGTATACAAAAAATATGTAATGGAAACAGGCTTCAACACAAGCAGTTGTTTTCTGCTTGGTCCTAGTGCTCAACCAATGTCTATTTAATAAAGCTTAATGTCCTACTTTGACAGTAAAAAGTGCAGGGGACAAAAATTTACCCTCTGTCCCCACCCAAAAAACTACGTCATTGCAAGAACCTACGTAACTGACGCATTTAAGGGCGCTCCATTAAATCTACGTTTCAAGTTGTCTCCAGAACACGTCAAGCTTAGCAGTTCAGACTGGGGCAGACAGGAAGTCAAACACGAGTGGATACATGCTTCCATCTTTCTCTTTATTACGTTTGTGAAGGTTTGAGTAAAATCTGTTCAGTGGCTCATGAGATATTTAACTCTGGCAAACCAATGACGGTATAAATAATAAGCAAACCTTCCACACTGTCACCCATGGCCTTATTTCAGATAAACCTAATCGAAGCGCAGTGGGCAGTTCTCACCACCGCCATCTTGGCCGTGTCATGCCACTCCCGGAAAATAGAGAAATGGATATGGGGCTGTGAGGGTGGAGAAAGATGATTGACACTGACCAATCTCTGAGCAGATGTAGCTATGAGCTAACTGAGCTAACAGAAGCTAATGGAGATTTTAGCCAGAAAACTACGATTGAGCAACTTGGCTACTTTCTTCTTTCCAGATAGTGATACTTTTAAGATGAGGCCGAGGCTGAGGCCTTCCCTGGAGCAAGCAGGAGGCAAGTCATTAGTGCTGATGGCTCATCTGCTACCTCACAATCAAATAAAGACACCCCTAATTTTTCATAATTTCAAGCTTCACCTACATCTAATTTGATGAGTTACACAACAATTGACCCCCTCACAGTTGAGATGAAGGTAAACGAGACCTATTAATCCAAAAATGTTCTTTTGTACCAGGATGTAAACATGTTTATTTCTGCTGAGAAATTTGCATTTTTACCATGGAAATCAATTAAAACATGCACCTTTCTGGATCCAGCCCCTGGTGGATAAAGGGGGAACTGCAACTTTTGTCACTTATGGCAGGCGGAGTTTGGTCCTTGAGACAAACACAAACTCACACATACAAAAACTTTATTGCCCATACAGCCAAAAGACCAAAGGTCATAAAGTCTAGAGTCAATGTCTCAGTATCTAAGGGGTTTTGGAACTTCTGACTCTAGCGATTTTCACACCACACGAACGCATCCCGTCTTCATATTTGGACTTTCTCATCCCCTTTAATGTGGATTTGGTTAGCAGTGATGAGCTGCTTGGAGGCGGTTTGAGTTGCTGACATGGGTTACTTCCAGGTCAGTGCCTTCTGCAGGTCTGCTGCTTAACAATGTTTCCCTTTAAAGGAGAGGGAAGAGCTGGCAATGGGGCAAGCCGTTACCATGGTCACCAACTTGACCGGGAGAGGAGTGAGGCGTGTTTGTGTGTCCACTGTATGTAAAGAGGAAGAGGGGGGAGAAGAAGACAGGACGGTGTGTGTGTGTGTGTGTGTGTGTGTGTGTGTGTGTGTGTGTGTGTGTGTGTGTGTGTGTGTGTGTGTGTGTGTGTGTGTGAGAGAGAGAGAGAGAGAGAGAGAGAGAGAGAGAGAGAGAGAGAGAGAGAGAGAGAGAGAGAGAGAGAGAGAGAGAGAGAGAGAGAGAGAGAGAGAGAGAGAGAGAAGGCGTGCAGGTGCGGTGTGTATTTTAAACTAACTAGCATAAAATTCCACTGGGGCTGATGAAAAGTTTAGTTTTTACTAATAACTTACAGAAGAGCGCGAGGTGCTGCGTGCGCGCGTGCACACCGCCTGCATCTGGCTGTGATTGACTGCCAGCAAACAAGATCCAGCGAAAGGCATTGACAACCAATAAGGAAGCGGAGTGCGGCTTGTTTCCATGGGAGGCCCCTGGAGGCGATGCCAAGCCGCTAGGAAGCAACACCGAGCGGGAAGAAGCGCAGGCTGCAGCCGGGGCTCTGTGAGCGTCCTGCAGCAGCTCTGAGCGCACAGGGGAACCGGTTGGAAGACGTGAGGTAGGTGCACGTGGGTTTACTCACTTCTCCCGCTGCTGAAGTTTCCAGAAGCGCGGAGAATCACGGTGCGCCTTTTAGCTCGTGAGCGCATTGTTTACGCATCTGATTGACAACTTTGCATCATTTGCGCAGGTGTATGCGCCGTTCTTGGGAGCTTTTAAAAATGTTAAACTCACCTCTTATGTCTCTGTTTTGTCTAGATTTGAACAGGAAACGGGACAGGGAGGAAACATGGATGGACATCACGACCAGCGAGTGCCTTACTGCAACTCCAAAGTGAGTAATCAGAGTAAAGTATGAACAAAAGTGACGTTTCCCAGCAACCTTCGTGGCTTAAAAACACTAAATATTTAACACAATCTCACACAACTATATGTTTGTTTTTTTCTTTTGTCTGCAAATTTCAATTTAACCCTGAATGAATCCACCATCATCACAGATAAACAGCCAAACAAGGTGGCAGCTGCATGAATTAGCCTGTTACATGCACGGTCACAGTATCCTCTGCAGGACTGAGACTTAGAGCAAAGGAAGTGGAGCTTCAGTGAATGACCCATTGTGGCTGTTTTAGTTGCGCATGTGCAGCAATGAGACAAACAATCCCTTTTTTTCTTTTCCTTTTGCAGAACCTGCAAATAAACACTGCAAGCTACAAGAGCCCAACAAGTGACAGAAAAAGAAAATTCATTAAGTCTGACCTGGCCTTGGACACTGAAGGTAGGCGCAGGACGGAGGGAGAAGTTAATTTCACGGCTTCTAAACATTTAGCAAAATTCAATTGGCTTGTGGCCACCTGTGCTGCTAACTACAGAATCTCAATTACAGCGCGGCGGCCTGTGATGCTTCTTACAAGCCTGCGCCAGTGGTCAGAGACACAAATTGACTTGTTATTAACTGCACACACTGAGCTTCAGTGGCACATAAGCTGGTCTTAATGAAGTGATCTGGTCCTGATGCTTCTCCTGGGCTTTGACTCAGTTTTCTAACCTTATCTTTTGTTGCGTCCCCCCTTAGAGCTCTTCCAGGACCTCAGTCAGCTGCAGGAGACTTGGCTGGCAGAAGGTGAGTGTTTCAAATCTCAAGCAAAAACAAACGGAGATGGTTAAAAAGGAAATGGAGAGGTTGTGATTGGGGGGGGGGGGGGGGGGGGGGGGCTGCCTGGAGTTACATGCCTCGCGTTGTAGTCCAATTAAAAGCCTGTGTGGAAGAGGCACCTTGTGTGTCATGCATACATTAGAGACTGTGAGCGAGGGGGTCTTGAGGGAGACCGAGGAGGCTCTACCCAGAGAGTGTCATCACAAATTACCAGGAGAAGGCTCTCCGACGCTCACTGTCTCTCCTGCTTTTGGCAGCAGCCAACGTGCTGCACGCCAGCCGCCTCTCTGCCTTCACCGGAGCTCTGCTGCAGCCCACCAACTCTTCCTTTCTCTCTCACACACCCCCACCACCACCTCTTCTCATCCGCCCTCCCCCTCTTCCATTGCTCCCTCTTAGCACTCGTCTCTTTATCTCCTACAGCTGTACTGTACCATCACCTTGTCTTCTTGAATTTCATTTCTTGGCGGCTAAAAAGATAAGAAGGACATGGATCTATAATCATTTTTTTTTTTTCATCAGAAACTTCCGAAACACCAGAGAAAGTCTCTCAGAGAGATCTTTTTAATTCTTTTTTTTTTTTGTATTCCATCCATTTTTCAGCTTTTTTCATTTTCTTTTCTAATGGCAAGACTTGGTCTTTGTGGTCTAACTGAGACGGGATGCTTCAGGATTTAAGTGCAGGCGTCCTCTTCCCAGCGTGTCTGCAGCACCGAACTTTTGGTTAGTGGGAACAAAAACTCTTCATCTTTGTATTTTTATGTGCACGTGTGCATGCTCAGCTCTCACCTTTCTCCTGCTTCTTTTACCAAATGATTGGGATGTGAAAGTTTTAGAATCCAGCTGAATTTTATAGTTAAAAGTTAAAAATTCGTGTCATTTTTCTGGTCGTTTTAGATTTTTTCTCTAGTTAAATGGTTCTAAGAATAGATTTAAAGTTGTACAAAAACTTTATTTCAAGGTTTGATTATTAAAACCCTAGGAACAAATCAAATCGGAGCCAATTTTGCTTTGATTTATTTCTAAAATCGTTGAATTTAAAATTTACAAAAAGTAAAATGTATAAAACTCTAAACGGTCAGAAGTTTTCTGGCTTTGTTATTGCATGGCAGTAATATAATTAGTAATTTTTTTTAGTTTTCATTCAATATTAAAACAGTCCGCACCTCAAAACTGATCATTTCTAAACAGTGTGAACATTTTGATCTAATCCCAAACGTAACTGAACTAACTTTGGTAGCTTTTGAACCCACTGAGTTGTAATAAATCCACTAAAAGTGAGTAATTCCTCTCAAGACTAAAAGGGACTCGGCCATTTACGTCCTCTGTCTCTTCCTGAACCAGTTTGGAAACGTTTGCCGTCAAATCTGAGATGTTTTAAAGAATGAGAAGTGTTTGACTCAGAAATGAGAATATTCAGCCGCAGCGAGGTGGAATTGGGTGTCTGGCGGCGCAGCACGCCACGCGAGAAAGAATAAGATGTATTTTTAATATTTCAGTCTCTAAAGTGAGAGAAGAGACGGTGGCCGGTGACGAGGTATTACTGTTAAAGATTACAGTTCTGCCTGTCGTGGATCAATGTGATGATTTACGATTCAGGATTTGTGGGTTTAATAAATGACTTCCTGTCCATTAAGGTGAAAAGGAATACCTTCCCATTTGTGAGATTTATTAGTTCAGGTAATTGGAATAAGAAGAGGAATCATGAGCGACAGACTGAATTTCCGTCTGTGAGGACAAGAGGCTGAAGGTTTGACAACCGTTGGTCCACCGAGCAGCTCGGCTCATGCTTCAACGCCCCTGAAACACATCCAGCTGATAAAATAAATCTTTTGTTTTGAAAGGGTTTGCTGTTGTAGAGTTACAACTCGAAATATCTCAAGTTTCTGCCTTTTTTTTACTACTTTTACAACTTTTTCATCTTGTCCTCCATCCTTTCTCTTCTTTATTTTTCCATCTTTTTTTTTGTTTTGTTTTGTGAATGGCGACAGATTTCCAGCTCTGCCGTTCCCCCCCAGGCGTTTGTGGCAGAGATCAGCTGGCTCATTCACAATCTGAGGCCGGTGACTCACCTGTCCCGGACTTCCTTTTGGACACTGAGACACTGCTGACCCTCTTTTTTTTTTAATCACCAATTCTATTTCTCCTTTTACGAATCATTTTTTAAACCAGCGTGTTGCTTGTTTCTGTAAAAATGTATTGTTCTCCTTATTTTTTCTAGTATTTTTAATTCAGTTCCTTCTCTGGGACAACAGCCCAATTCTAGCTGATTAAATTAGATCACTTCATATTTTAGCAACACCAAAATATTTAATTCATACGTTTGAGGAGCACAGGTTTCAAAGCAAAATCTGAATCTTGAGTAGAAATATTTTTCTTTGCTCATACACATTTTAGGAAAAGATGGCCTGGTTTCTCCTCCTCATCTGTAAATTGTTGACTCTTCCTAATTGACACCTCTGGCGAGAGAAAACAAATAAATAAGTCAACTCCTGACCACCAAAAGAGAGAAAAAAGTGGTAAATTCTGTAGTTTTTTTTATTTAACTGATCTGTCGACGTGTCAGGGCAAGCTGCTGCTCTTGTGATAATGAGGACTCACCTCTCGGTGTGTATAAATAGACGTGCTAATGACACATTTAAATCTCTTTTTTGCTTTTTGCCAGAGAGAGTCAAACTTCAGGGACGTGGAGAAGTGTCACAGAGTGTAAATATGTTGGATATAAATACGTGCACGCCTAATTGGAGCTGGAGTGGCGCGAGCTTCATTATTTTAGCATTAGCCTGGGCGCAGGGGCGTTTGAGGCGCAGGTGAAACACTGGGCGGTTTGGAACAGACCTAACTCGGCAGGTACAGGTGGATTCAGCAGTAGGGAAGAAGCCAATTAGATACTGTTAACAATGGGTGATCGGCTGCTGGCAAAGAGCGCGAGCCGAGGCTGCCGAGCCGTCAATGGGCGAGGCGACCTCAGGAAAGGTGATTTAGGAAGTAGAAGAATACAAAAAGTAAAGTATTAAATCCACATGCAAGGCTTTGATGGAAACTGCTGTTTAAAATCAGAAAGAAAAAAGCAACAAAAAAAAAACATAGAAAATGTGTATATTATTATTATTATTATTATTATTATTATTATTATTATTGTGTTAATTTTGTCAGATTTTTACTTTTATTTATTTTGTTAAACATTTTTTCAGATTTTTCAGTCATAAATTTGATTTAATACTCAACAGAACAAGAAGAGATAGTTTATAAAAACAATGAATTTATCAGTTTTAATGGTTTAACTAACAAACTGACTCAAAACTGCGTATGAAGGAAAACAATGTCAAAAATATTTGAGCCCATTTACTGATCCAAAAAAGTCCTTGTTTATATTATGAAGTAAAACTAAAAACTTCAAGATTTAAGAAAAAAATATGTATTTATTTATTTAGCCCCATTACTTTTATATATATATATATATATATATATATATATATATATATATATATATATATATATATATATACATATATGTAACAGCAACAACATTTCACAATATACACAGAAAGTAAAATCTAATAAAGCAATCGCTGTTTTAACAAGTAAATCTGAGATTAGAGGCACTGAGCTCAGAATGAGAACCTGGACTCAGATGGTCTCTGAGATCTTGGACCTGAACCGCGTCGTCCATCGACATCAGAAACAATCACTGCGTCTCTTCTTTTGTCTTCAGCTCAAGTTCCCGACAATGACGAGCAGTTTGTCCCAGACTTCCAGACAGAAAACTGTAAGTAGGAGACCGTGTGTGTGTGTGTGTGTGTGTGTGTGTGTGTGTGTGTGTGTGTGTGTGTGTGTGTTCACTTTTGCTTTGTACTATTATCCACCGGAGACCTGCATCAGTCCTGCAGGTGCATGAGCGGTGGGGTGGGGGGTTAATTCTGAATCTGTTTGCTCATGAATTTCTCTCTGCAGCTCCAACATTTCTGCGCTGTGACTTTTGCGATTTGCATAAGAAAACATAAAAATAAAATGTTGAGGCAGAATCTTTTAAGGTGGTATTTATAACTCCAAGTGGTTCAAACTGCTTTTAAGTTTTTTAAACCGTTTATTTTGAGGCTCCATTTGTAACCTTCGCTCAAAGAGGTGTGTGTGTGTGTGTGTGTGTGTGTGTGTGTGTGTGTGTGTGTGTGTGTGTGTGTGTGTGTGTGTGTGTGTGTGTGTGTGTAAACCATGCCGCGTGATAGCATTTCTCAAATCAGGCAGAGTAAAATTAGTTGCTACATTTGTCTTTTTTAGCTGAGGTCATCTAGCCTCGCACACTCCCCCTCTCTCTCTCCTGTTCACGCCATCTGGCTTCACCGTTTTAAACAGTTTCTAATTTTACATTTAAAATGTTGTAGAAGGATTTATTAAGTCCAACCAGAGCCGGCGTCTCACACACAACAAAGAGCGTAGGATTGTACATCACCTGGTTGTGATTGGCCATGGTGACTGGTGACTTGGCATGGTCCATCTCTGGAGGAAGTAGTGCCAAGGTGTGGACAGAAATTGAGTGAGTGGAGCTCAGTGGGACTCAGAGCGAGCACATGTCTTTTAGATGAGCCAAAATGCAACATTAAACTGTGAGAAAAAAAACACAAAAAGTGTGTGTCCGAGGGCCTTCGACTTCTCTGTGCCCTCAACGCCCTTTAACCTAGTAAAAAATTTTTAATGTTAAAATGTCATAATTTCAGCTTAGATTTATTTTATAGGTCAAACTAAGTTTAAAGTGGAGGAATAAAACGCCAATCACCCTCACCAAAGGTTCTCTAGTGATTTGCTCAAACATTGTTTTATGATTTCTAGAGAAAAAGTAGTTTCAACTGGATCGATTAAGTACTTGATCATATTTTAACTCTTTGTACAGGCAAGCTCACGGCCATGTGAGTGCTTCGAAAATCCAAATCAGAGGTTCTTATTTGGCCTGCTGTAAATTTTATAGTGGGGGAGCATTGTGGTGTTCGGTGCAGTTACAGAACCAGAGGTCACCAAGACTGTCCCGGTGTCCTTCAGAGGTAGCCAGGGTGGGTGGCCATGATGGCAGGAGACTGCTGACCATCTGAATTGTCCTGTTGGCAAACCTGCAGCAGACTGGAGGGGCACTAACAGATGGCAGGAGGGTGAGGGCACTGTGGTTGGGCGCTTGAGCAGGCATCCCAGCCGGCACTTCTCCCATATGGGTTTCACCGGTCCGAGGGACGGAGCTCCAGTCGGCGAGGTGGAGGGAAAAGAAAAAGGAGGAGGCTGAGAGGCCTGCCGCGAAACAAAACGACTCTGGAGCTTAAATAAATTAGTGCCATTATCCTGACGGAGCAGTTTTGATGTCAACTTTACTGTAAAGAGAACAGTTTTGCATTCGTGAGCTCACACCCACATCAGTGGTCTCAACTGTTGATGAACATGCGGACTCTTCATTAGGCTTAAATGGCACTTTCTCCATTACAAAGTCAACTCTGCGTCTTTCTAAAACCTAAAAAAATGCACTACGTAGTAATTATTTGGCCTTAAAGATCTAAGAAGGAAAAAGCAATCCAATGCATTACGTCTATTTTAGCTCGTAAGCTCAAAATATGTTTGCAGTTTTTAGTAAACTGTAAAAGTAAAATACCAAATAAGGAATTAACTAACGGCTGATGTTTCAAATTCCCCCCTAAAATAAAACTATTTACTTAGCTGATAAAGTATTCTCTTGTTGTAGTTGTACAACATTTAGCTAAGTAGCTAGCTATTTTGCTACGATATTAGTAAGAATGCACCGGAAAATTGTGCCAGTAACAATATTAACAGGTATTTACACACGCACGCTTCAGATACTGTCATTGTCACATGACCAAACAAGCCAGCTCCCTCCCCTACTTGATGAAATAAGTTAGATAGATAGAAATATTGGTTGTTGTTACGTCCCCGACAGGAGATGTTAAAATGTGAAGGAGGGGGTGGCATAAGAAATGCGACAGTGGAGTTAAAATGGTTTTAATTGTTACATAAGGTTCTAAAAACAAGTGCAAACAGATGGCGAGCATTAATAAGATTACGCAAAACAAAAGAACAAAAGGTTAACATTAAAAGAGCAGTTACCAACATTAAAAACACCTGGTTAAAACTTACGTTAAAAGTTTTACCGGAACAGAAGGTGTTTTAAAACCAAAGTCAATAAAATTGTATCACAGAGTTAACCTTTAAAACGATCCCTCTGGATCACTCAGAGTTAAAACTATAAAGAGTTAAAACTTTTCTACTCAAAAGGGTTGAGAACAAAATGAGGCCTGGAGGACGGCAGAACCCCTGCACTGCTGCCTCCCAGACAGCTGAAGGCTCAGCCTTTTTATCCCAGGTGTGGGTCATCAGCAGGATTCAGCTCAATGTGCTCCTCAGCAGCCTGGAAGAGAGAGAGAGGGGGGGGGGGGGTGTCAGGCTGATCACCAGGGCTGGGTGATCCTGGCTCCTGCATCCCAATGGCCAGGCTGGTAGCCGTCACAGTTGTTGACGTCAGCGTTCTTTTACTTGTGACCTTTCATGTTAAAACTGATGAAATTATCGGCCGATACCGATGTAAAGGCTAATTTGGTGTGCATCCCTAGCTATTAGCATATTATTAGCATTAGCAGAAATATCATCAGCAGAAGCAAATCACTGGATTTATTTTATTTTAAATTCTGATTGAAATTCACGGAAGGTAAACATTCAGTTCAAGAAATGTTTATTTCATATTTTTGTGTTTTTACATTGTTTAGGCACAAACGAAAGAAAGGAATATTTTAGTAAATGCTTTTAAAACTTTTTAAAACACATTTTCAGTTTTTTTTATTCAAATGGAATAAAATAGAATAGATTTTATTGATCCCAAGGTTACAGGTAAAACTCAAAGGCAATGAGCTATTATTGTAACCTTCAACCACTTAAAACAATGAATAAAAAGAAAGTTGTGTTTCCAGTAGGGATGCATCGATACCACTTTTCCCCAAACTGATACGATACGGCTACTTGGATCTGAGTACTCACCGATACCGATATTTCTACCACACAAAAAAATGCAATGAATTGGAGTACAGGTTTTATTTTCTTCTCTGCTTTCAACAGGAAAAGACTGTGAGGTAGATAAAAAAAATAAAATATATTAATAGAAATGATCACAAAACTAAAATATTAGGCAAATAGAAATGACAAGTTACAGTGAGGCCACTTTCAGGCAACTGCATTGGTATTGGTTAACTTTATACCAATACTGGTACTGATACCAATACCGATACCAGTATCAGCATTGGTATCGTGCATTCCTAGTTTCCAGAACTATGCAGCATAAGGGATACAGATATTCTAATGTACATCCAGAATTGTACAAGTATTGAACACATATGGAAGATTGTTATTGTGTAGTAGGATAATGCTAGTACCAGTTTAACTACATATTTATACACTCTTACTGCAGAGGGGATGTATAACCTATGGTAGCATTGTGTTTTACATCTGGGATGACTCAGTCTGCCACTGAAGGAGCTCTAAACGAATATTAGTTTAAATGTCATGACCCTTCAACAGTTTCCTTTCTTTACTCTCTCAATGTCAACCCTCCACCACAGAACCAGCATGTGAAACAAAAGTGTCATGAGGCTGAAGGGGAAGAAGGAGACGTTTCTTTGTTTCAAACTCCAACACAGATGCTTACCATTAGCATAACTTAGCAGGGAATGAAGGAGTAGAGGAGGTGTAAAATGAGGCCACACGTTACCAGCAGATCTGAGCTTCCATCATTTAACAGGAAAGGCGAGCACCTACAGTAGGTGAAAATGGAATGGAAGGTTTTTCGCTGTTGCCAAAAGACCTGTACTTTTTTATGAATGGACTGGAGAAATATCTGCCAAACATGGGCTCTAGTTCTGCCAAAATCCAGGTTTGGGCCAACATCTCTTTGGAAAAAGATTGCGTCTAAAACGAGATTCTTAGAAATGTTATGAATTATATTTGCGTGAACGACGAAAGGAAAGTGGCATTTTTACCACATATTTAACACAAACATTCTATTTAATCAGCGTAGCAAATCCCAACGTTGAAGTCAATATCAGAATAAAAACGTTTGTATTGAAATAAGAAGTTGGTAATTGGTGTAACTGCATTTGCCTCTAAACAGCCAAGCAGGTTGATTAATCAATATGTAGATAATGAGAGCAATCAAGCAGTGATGGGAATGACATTCTGGACTAAAAAGGAAGTCTCTGTTTTAGTCAGAGGCGATGCCCTGACTATTGATTTGTGTACCTTGGCACCCCATTGACAAAATCTATTGTGACATTTCCATTTCTAATTTAAGACTCTGAGCTGCTGCACGCATGAAGCTGTTGTTAGAGGCAGGACTGGATTTTCCTGGACTCGCTCACAACCAGAAAAACGCAGACGCTTGATTTTCACTCTGTAAATGCAAAACTTTTAAATTATAATTTGGCCTCTGAACAAAAGGTCGATGACCTCGCCTTTGGTGTAGAGCACAGGAAGAATAAATTCCTGTGTTGATTTTATTGGGGTTACACTGATTTTAATCTTGACAGGCGACGATAAAACGTTGTTTTGTCTCCATAAGCTCTAAAACATGGCTTTATAGAGCCGGCACCGTCAAAGGTCTCCCCTCAGGGAGTGTCTTTTTGACCTGCGATCGATGACCTGGAAAGGTCAGGGCCCCCAGCAAGGGCTGCGAACAAACCCTAAGCCCTGTCCTGGTGGGCCCGCGAGGCTCGGCCCCCAGGGGCTCGGCTCTACGTCACATGGAGTGTTGACAGATCAACCCCTGCTCAGACAGCAGCTGTCAGTCAGCTGTGAGGGGAAAAAAAAAACTGGAAACCTTCCTGTGTTTTAAGGAAATGTTTTATTTGGACATAGAGTCCCTGTTTTGTTTTGAACTCAAGAATGGGTGTCCGTATCTCAGTCTGGGTCAGCTGGTCCTCTCCGGTGTCTGATGGAGCGCCGTGGGAAGGCTTCGCTGCTGCTTTGTGAGCTGCCGCCTCTGCGGTGAGACGGCGATCAGCGAGGAACCCTGAGGCTGACTTCATTCTGACTGACTGGGTCTTCGTCAGAGGCGCAGCCAATTGGATTAGCGTTGATCATGACTCAAGATGATGGGATGTTAATCAGGACTGATCAGGCACTTAACAGCCTCTCAGATGCACCGGGCTCACCATGGGGCCATAGGCAGAATCCCCCCAATTCCCTCCTCCAGATCAATGAGCCCTGTTGTTGTTGTCTGAGGCGTATTGACAGCCAGCTGAAAGCAGATAAAGCATTTATAGGATCTCAGTGCACACCCAGTTTTATGATTGTGATATTTCACTAACAGAGGCCCCACCAGGACAAAACGAGATTTGAAGTGAGTTGTTTGTGTGAGCGGCGGTCCGAGATGCCAGATTTACTAAACACGGATGCTGAGGAATAAATCCAACAGCGATTTATATCTACTGATCAAACTTGAGCCTGCTAGAAGGAGCTTCATTAAATGTATAAAAGGCCTCACAATACCATCTGCGTGTGTGTTTTTTCTTCCTTTTCCTCTGTAGTGGCGTTCCACGGACTGCAGCTGAAGATCAAGAGGGAGCTGCACAGTCCGTGTTCAGAGCTGAGCTCCAACTGCAGCCAGGAGCGGCCCTTCAAACTCCAGTATGGAGAGAAGTATCCGTACAGCATCAGGTAGCAACGCTCGCACACCTGTCTACCAACGGTCAAAAACAAAAACACCTTTAATTAAAGTGCATCAAGCTTTTTTCTGCAGATACAGTAGCTTCATTTGAGTTCTCTGGCACAGAAACAGTAAATCATAGTAAATGCTTCTTTGTTTTTATTTAAATGAAAAATGAAGCCTTTACGACCAAAATGCTGTTCAGTTCTAGTCCGTTATGATCTATTAATCAGATCAGTGCTGTGTTCTCACCTGAAAACAGAAAACCAGGACAGATACATTTAATATTTCAAATGCTTTAAATCAAAATATCATTGCACACCTCATCCACTCCTGAGATCCTACATCCTCAACCACTTTTTATTTAGTTCTTTCTCCGGTAGACTTAATATTCAACATTTTAAATTAAAAAGGGGGGGGGGGGGTCCCTGTTGAACTACAGATTGTTTAAATATAATTGAGGTTCTACTAATCCCAAAGGAGCAGGTGAATTTAAAGGGGAACACAAAGAAAAGCAGTGCAGGGTAGGGACGGGTAAATCAGATCTGACTCCATAGTTAATTCCTTTAGTAACAAAATTAAACACATCTGTGCCAAAGAGAAATGGTTAGGACAGATGAAGATATTAACATATACATGTAAAAAACATATGAAAAAATATTAATTCTTAAATGTTTGTGAGACTTTTTTGCTATACATATATATATATATATATATATACACATATAATGATCGGCAGCAGCCATGTCTGATTTGTTTCTGCTCATTTCTGCAGTGCCTATGAGCAGAAGCAGCCTGCAGGAATGAAGCCCTCCAGCCCAGTGACTCCCCCCTGTAGTACCCCCGTGTCCCCCCTTCACCATGGCTCCCCCACGGTCGCCCCGACACCCAAACCGGACCGGACGTATGCCCACATACCGCCGCCCTCGCAGCCCCTCCCCGACGACGCCTACTCTCTGGACCACAGGTGCTAAAACCCGTCACTTCCACATTTACAGACTTTTAAAGCAGCTTTTCTTTCACTCAGTTTTATTTACAGTAGAAAAGAGTAAATAATCTGATCGATTCCCAACATTGTGTTTTGGTTTGGTTTGTGGCTGTATGTCATTTTAAAAAGGGCACTTTTAAAATGCTTTGGCCTAATAACTTAAAAAGTAGTGGTAGACCGATGTATCGGTCGGCCAGTATATCAGGCCGGTATTTACTTTTTATATATCGGCATCGGCTCTAAATTTCTTTTTATTTACTAGTTTTGAATGTTTAGTACTTGGCCAGTTAACTGATTTGATTAACTTTAGTCAGATGTCTGATTTTAACACCGAGCAGTGCACAAAATTACGATTTACCCGTTCGGCTTCAGAGATTTTGTAGATCAGTCGTTATCGGGGACTTTTTAGCGCACGGATAAGGTGGAAAATGTGTAGATTTTGGCCGTTGGCTGACCCTGACCTATATTTATCAGTATTGGCAACAGAAAACCAGATCGGTCAACCTCTACTTTTGAGCATATTTGCGTACTTCTTTCAGAGATCCAGTCATTTACACATTTTTTGTGGTTGTTTTACACAGGATATTTGAAAAGAACATGTCGTTTTTAAACATTTTCCTTGTTTTTTTACATTTTACAAAGCAAGCATCTGTCTCTCCTTGAGGCTCAACCTTCTGAATTTGTCGTCCGCTCCAGATTTCGACGTCAGCTCTCAGAGCCGTGCCACTCGTTTCCCTCCCCGCCGACGATGGCTCGGGACAGCCGGCCCATTTACCACCGGCAGATGTCAGAGCCCAACATCCCCTTTCCTCCTCAAGGCTTCAAGCAGGAGTATCCTGACCCTCTCTTTGAACATCCGGCCATGATGGGAGCGCCGCTTCCCCACGGATTCCCCGTCGGCATGATGATCAAGCAGGAGCCGAGGGACTTCACCTACGACTCAGGTGAGAGATTAAAAGTTCGTAGACGCCACTTTTAGGACCATTAGGTGAAGCGAGGCCCCTCCCCCTCCAGGGCTAATCATCCTCGAGCAAGAGAGGACATGAGGAGAGGGGGCGAGAGTTTATTGAGTTTGCTCATTATTAGGGCAGTGGTTCTGGTTAGGCCTGGTGTCTGCGCCACGCACCACTTCCTGTGGCACTCTAATAGAAAAGGGGAGGGGCTTAGCTTGGTCACAATTCCAGAAGCTGCCCTCCTACACTTTAGTTAGAAACTAAAGGGACCTAATCATCAGGCTCTGTGGAGCCTGAGGCTACATCAGGACATGAATGAACGTTGACCGGACGGCTGGGTTCATTCTCAAAGCGGCAGAGGGAAAACCCAGGAGAGGTGTGTGTGTGTGTATGTGTGTGAGACCATTCAGGGGGAAAAGCAGCTCCTTGGCGACAGTATGGAGAAAAACTCTGGGGCCTTGTTCACATCTCTTTTACTGAATATTAAGACTCTTGGTTCATGCCAAACAGCAGCCAGATGACTGTGAATTTTGGTGTTTTCTCGCTTTTCAGCTTCATGGAAGTGTTCCCCGAGTTTCACAACTGCGTGGCTCCTAAATGCCAATTAACACCACAGGATAATGCCAGAAAAAAACACAAGGGTTTCAGTGCAAAGACGTCCTTTTTCTCAACCAAACACTCCCTAAGTATATACCACGCCATGGCTGGCCTGTAACCAGCACTTCAAGTGATTTAACATAATTTACTTTTCACATCAAAGATGTCGCAACGTAGAAACGTAAAAGATGTTGGGATTCTAGAATCATTTACTTTGAATTGTTCAAAAGCTAAAAATTGAAAATATTTTTCTTGAGTTAAATTGCTGAAACAATAATAAGCAAAATTTGAACTGAATAAGAAAAGAGTAGAAACAGTTTCATTTAAGTGTGAAAAAGGTTGCATTGTGCTGTATTGTACAGTTCATGTGAGCTGGAGCATGAGGTTGAATTTATGAGCCTTTGCTGTTGAGCTTGTTGACTGGAGCAGGCCTGCCTGTCGGAGGGGAGTGGTAATCCCATTAGCAGCTATTTCCTCTGCAAGCCCATTACTTTGATGAAACTCAGAAATGTTTATGGGCCTAAATGAAGGGGCTCAGTGTGTTTATTGAATATTCACTTTGTAACCTATTTGGCTGTTTTTGATCTTATTTACACAGAACAGAAACATGAATGAAGTTAAAAAAAATCGGAGAAATGCACAGATTCTGGTGTCAAGAGCCGATACTGATTTATTTCATGGATACTATTTTAGGATGGTTTTGATTTGATCTCAAATGAATGTTTATGGACAGAATGCCAATTCTCTTTTTTTTACTTCTGATTAATTTTAAAACTATATATGATTTTAGAATCAACCCCCCCCCCCCCCCCCCCCCCCCCACACACACACACACACACACACATACACACACACACACGGAAGATTCTTTTTTGCTAGCAGGAATTAACACAAAGCCATTATGAGTTCATGAAGTGAGAATAATGTTGTAAATCATCAGTGGATTTTTATGGGTGCATTTTCAACAGAATTATGTGATGCTAATCTTATTGTTGATGTTTTTTTATTCTTAGAAGTAGTGAACATGTATCATAATTCTATAAATATGCAACATTTAAATAAATGTAAAGTTATCACTAGTTTTTATTGTTGAATTTCTAATTTAAAAGCACATAGTAAATGTTGGATTTATCCAGAATGCTCTATTTGGTGGAATTAATTTAAATAACTGATATTTTAGTTCTTTAAAATTCCAATAATTCCAATTAAAGCTAACGTGTGTGACTTTTATGACTGGCATAAAATTGCATTAAAATAAAACTAGAACTCTTATCACATTTATTTAAGAATTTATTAAATATTAAATTATTTAATATAATATTAATAATAATGGTGTTTTCCTGTTATAGTACGGTGGCCTGTTAGCTTTAGCCGTAGTTAGCATGCCATAGCAGTATTCCGTCACCCACAGGTCTAATCTGATTTGATTTGTGTGTGTGTGTGTGTGTGTGTGTGTGTGTGTGTGTGTGTGGCAGCATTGTTTTATGTCCTCTCTTATGAAAAACTTACATCATGTCGGCCCGTGTTTCCACTGAGTGGAGATGCTTACGGCACGCATTAGCTGCGTGATACAGTGCGTTTGCCTGCGGCTGGGAGCCATTGCAAAGCCGACGCTGGGGGGCATTTTTTTTAATCAGAGTCGCTGGTGCATTGAGCGAACAGTGCTCTCAGATAGCTGAGATGGTAATCTTAATGTCGCCTTCGGGCCCTCTAACACCCACTCTCATTCTTCCTTGGGTTTCAGCAGAAGTGCCTAGCTGCCATTCCGTCTACTTACGACAAGATGGCTATCTGGCTCACGCTAACAGGACTGAAGGTACCAACGTTGACACGTGGATATTCGAATGATGCACTTGTTGGTTTTTCCAGACCGTTACATCAGAATGTGCTTTTGTGTTTTATTTTGAAGGTTGTATGTTTGACAAAGTGGCGAGGCATTTCTACGATGATACCTGCGTGGTGCCTGAAAAGGTCGAAGGTGAGCCATCCCCAAGAGCTACCAGAACTGCTCCATGTGCAGACGTTTATGTGTATTGCTCAGTATTTACTTGTTCTCCCTTCTGAAGGTGACATCAAGCAGGAGGCTGGTTTGTACCGTGAAGGTCCGTCATACCAGCGCAGAGGCTCGCTGCAGCTATGGCAGTTCCTCGTGGCTCTGCTGGATGACCCGTCCAATTCCCATTTTATAGCCTGGACTGGCCGCGGCATGGAGTTCAAACTCATCGAGCCAGAAGAGGTGAGAAGCTCTTCAACACTACCACTACGACTGCATTACTTGATTCTTTTCAGACACAACAAGAGTTGTTTTACCTTGTTTTTGCTGACATTTCGGCTAACGCTGTAGCCTTCTTCAGAGCATTCCGCTGTTGTTGGCATCACTTCCTTCTCCATGATGCCAGCAAAAGAAAAACAATACACAGAATCTACTACTACTACATTTAGTTATTTGTTCATATATTTGACAGAATGTTTGTTTTCTTCTGTTTGTATTTTAAAGCATGTGCAATCCCTCTTCTCTGATTGGTTACTTAAATTGGCCTAATTAGGCACCTCCCACCATTCAACAACAACTCAGATTTATTAAAACAATGATTTCTGTTTTTTGTTGGTGCAGTTTTAATATTTTTTTCACCTTTTATGAAAAGAAAATTAATCCAAAGAAAAACAATTTGAAATAAGTAAAAATTTCTAATTGATATTTAACTGTTTTTTGAGATTTAACTCATTTACTGTCATTGACAACTAAAGTCGTCATTTTAAATCCAACCGCTTGCCGCCATTGACGACAAAAGTCGTCAATTGCATTTTTTAATGGGGTGGGTGTCGTAACGATCCCTCGCACCGTGAGAAGTAACATCACGGCTCTAAAGCTGCTCTTCATCCGCGTACGTCACACGTCACATGACCAGGTAGCAGAAACTCCATGTGTTAGGAGATTGTTTTGGGCTGCTGCTGTGAAAAAAAGTGAGGCACAAACTAGAAAAGCTTCTGCAGATCACAATTTGACAACGGATTATGAAAAAACGCTGCCAGCGTTTTTGAGTGTCTTTACTGTTTTTTTTTTAAGAGTCACATAATGTTGCGCGCTAGGATGATGTTGACGCTAAAACTAACAAAGAGGAGACTCACTTCTTACATCACGAAGAATCCACGCGTTTCCCGCGTTATCCCGCGTCGGCAGAAGCTTTTCCGGTTTGCGCCTCGCTTTTTTTACAGCAGCAGCCTAAAATGATCTCCTAACATATGTACTTTCTGCTTCCTGGTCACATGACATGAGACATACGCGGATGAAGATCGGCTGTAGAGCTGAGATGTTTGTTCTCAAGGTGCGGGGGCTCGTTCCGATGCCCACATAATAAAAACACGAGTTAATGAGTTAACCCTCTGGAGGTAGGCGTTGCAGATTTGCAACGTTAAAACCTACCTACCTGGTTACTCCACATACGTATTTCATGAGTATTTTTTAACTCAGAAGTACCCCTGAAGGACTTAGTTGTTCTTCCTTTTATCAAAACTTATTTTGAAACGGAGAGGGTTAACAGTGAATGAGTTAATGAGTTAAATGGCCTGTATTTTTTTATGAATGAACCGAAGGAGAAACAAGAATTGAAAAATTTGTTTACAATAATAATGTTTATGTCTATTTTTTGATTCTCTGCCTCATTAATTTAAATAAAAAAAAAGATTTTGGGGCCAAATCCTTTGAGCAATTAAAATGCGCTTAATTAAGATGAATCATTTACAAAGCCTCTAGTCAACTAGATACATTTTTTATTGAATCCCACCCCTAATATAAAAAAATATATATTTTTGTTGTTCTTTTTTTTTAAACAGGGACCAACATGTATATAATTGAACAGGTGATGTTTCACACAAGAATAGGCAATAGGTCTTGACTGTTTTGCACATTATTCTTTAATGCCAATGTAAAAATAAATATGTTATTAATATACTTTTATTTATTTTATTTATTATTATAATTTTGGGCAAAATAACCTAAAATATGGTAATAAAAATGATATGTAATATTAAATAATAGTAATTCTCAGTTTCTTTTCAAAAAGAAATATAAACAAAAACTCTTGTGGGTTTACATTTATAAATGATTTATAGTTTTGTAAATCACATTAAAAGTTAACATTTTAATCTTTAAATCTGTCGTTTTTTATCACAGCAGAACATCTTTTACTCATTCAAATAAAATAAATATTTTTGGGGTTTAAGACTTCTTATCCGATGAAACTGATGGTGACATTTACTCAGAGTTTAGAGATGAAGGTCTTTTCTAATATTTTAAATACCCAGATAGTGAAATAAGCAATACATTAGTCATTATTTTATTAATTTTGTTCAAATTCAAAAGTACTCTAATAATCCTAAAAGGAAATAAAATGTTCTAACTCACATTCTTTCAAGCAATAATAATAAATAATAGTAACAATAATATTATTATCATGCTTAAAGAGTTGTTGTACGTGCTGACGGCTGTAATATCTATGTTGTTACACAGACTGGGGCTCAGTTACTATTTGGGAAAGGGGTGTGGGAGGAAGTAGAATGAGTAGATGGCAATGGTCCACAAAGCCTGACGGTGTCTGGAGGTACGGGCCAGCTGCAGCTAACAGGGGGGTCCATTCATCCATCAGGTGGCGTGGCTCACAAACACGAGCTGACGCCTTCTGCCTTTACAGCAGGTAGGTGTCACGTATCAGCGGGAACCTGGACAGAAAGATAACCGTTTGAGGAAAGAATCATTTTAGTGGGGATCATTGAGGGAATTAAAAACTCTGAAGAGAGAACTGTGGGGTTGTGGGTTTGGACAGCGAGTTCGGATGGCGGGTGGTCTGCTAGACAGGTGCTGTAACATCTGCTGCCTCCTCCGCTGGGTGTGTTGACAGACTCCTAATGAATACATCCCTGGTCAGATCTGCTCAGGCTGGACACAGTCTAATCACTGTCATTAGGAAAATACAGATTAATATGTTTCTTCAACATTTCAGCTGCTACAACCCAGGAAGTTGTGTCGTCCGTCTGGTTGTTTTCACGTTGGTGTGGCCGTTTGCTGACAGACTAGTGTTGTTTGTTCTGTGTCTGATGAAGGTGGCGCGTCGATGGGGGATACAGAAGAACCGGCCAGCGATGAACTATGACAAGCTGAGCAGGTCGCTGCGCTACTACTATGAGAAGGGAATCATGCAAAAGGTAACATATTGTTTCATTTATATAATAAGGGAAGCTTTTGAGATGTTCTCAACGATTAACAGGCTGTCCTCTCAAACTGCTCTTAAGAAAAGCCAAACACAATCTTTCAACCAGAAATGTGGAATACCCCAAAACAATACAACAGTTACCACGATGCTTTAGAACATTATGTTGTATCATACTGCTGTGAGGCTTTGGAGATTAGAGTAGTTTATAGCTTGGTTTGCATGGCAAGATTTTCATGAGATAACATGTGTAGTGGTAAAAAAAATCAAAAACTGCACACTACACATGAACTGTTTTCACTCATGAACATTCCTTGGTCAGATGGGACACCTCACAAAGTCAAATATGACTTTGGAGTCAACAAGCAAGGCACACTTGTTTTTGTCTGAAAATCGGACCAAAAGAATCCAAAGGTGCCGATTTACGATTGGAGCGGTTTTGGCTTGCTTCCAAGCAGACCTGAACACTTTTAACACACCACACAAGGTAGGATTATCTGATAAGATTATCTTTAGAACTGTTACAGTAAACTGGCGCATCCTTTAGATTTTCAGAAAAGAGGGCGATGGCTCAAGTAGTGAAAATATCACAGTAGTTCATAGAAACGTTCATGGAAAGGGGTCAGAAAAATCTGTTAGATCTACGTCACGCTTTAAATTAGCATTCATGGACTCATGGGAAGGCTGTTGATGATTTAGCGTCCAGGAGAGAGCAGAGCATGTCTTGCTTTGTTGAAGCTAACTGTTAGCATTAGCAGCTCCACAGCATTGGAGAACTCCTTCAGGCTTGTGTTATTTGTGGAGCTGAATCACCGCAAAGCAAACAGAGTCGGTGGTAGAGTTGCTTTGCTATTAGCTAACCATTGGCAAGATGTTGAAGTTCCAGGAAATAAAGACTCCAAATCCTGCTGTTTTCATCTAGACTCTCCTCTGGCTAACTTCTACTTCCTGAAACGGGTGCGAGAGAGCTTTGTCCCCATAATGATCATCTATGTTTACACTAAAGACCACTGCAAATTTATTGAGAAAACGAGTTAACTTGGTCTTCAAGGAAACCCTGATGTTGTAATCCATTTTGCACAACCGCCGTGCATAACAACCTCCACATCTGTTGTGTTTTTTAATTTATTTTTCTATATTTGTCCAGTTTTACCTCGAACCCGTTGTGAGGTAAACATTGGCTTTGCGTGGCAAGCTAAATAAGAACGTAAAAAGTGTAAGAAAGTAAAATTAAAACCAAGGCTACGGTTGTTTTTGAAGAATGATGAACCATGTGTAATAAAGCTTTTCTCATCTTATATAAATCTTTGATTAATCAGATCATCACCACCTGCTGGCCCGGCATGGGTGCTGTTTTTAAAATAGTTCTAATACAAATGATGAGCAATGCGATGATTTATAAAATGGAACATGTTTTTCAGGTGGCGGGTGAGAGATACGTTTACAAGTTTGTGTGCGACCCCGAGGCTTTGTTCTCCATGGCATTCCCCGACAATCAGCGGCCGGTGCTGAAGACGGACGTGGAGCGTCAGATTAATGAGGAGGACACGGTGCCGCTGTCACACTTTGACGAAAACATGGCCTATGTACAGGAGGGGCCCTACTGCCAACCGCATCCCTACAGCGAAGGCTATGTTTATTAACGGCAGTTCCACCAACACACACACCCGAATACCCGTCTCCACTCGAGCGTGATGTCCAGCCTCCTTCATACACCCGAGACTGTCATGTCCTCTGATTCACAGTCGCTCTGGGATAAAGACTGAAAACACACAAACACGGTGGCACTTCCCTTCCTCGTAACTCAACATAAACACACACACACATATTCTGTATTCTGCTCTTGTCTTTCTGACGTCCAGAGAGTTGCACTTTACGGACAGGAACACGGTGGAAACCTACCAGGGTCAGAGTGGTTGGCGTTTTACTATTCTTTATGTTTCTACTGTGGAAATCTGTTTTTTTTTTTTGTTTTTTTCTTTTATTATTTGTCTCATTTGGAGCATGCGCCACCCCAATGAGACAGGACTCATTAGCTAATTTATGGCCAATAAAAAGCCAAATTCCTCAAACTTTGACCTCTTGCAAAAGAAAGCATCTCATCCACCCACCTGGAGCCAATCCACAGAGGAATCTTAGCTTTCCCATCACACAGACATCCAATACTGAAAGCGTAAAATCGCTTTCACGGTTAAGATTACCAACGTGTCATGTGACGTAGCCTCACCTCCACGCTGAGCATCGGTTCATCAGTGCTCTCCGACCCTCACACAATCAAACTGTAGATCTCAACCTGTTGGTGTTTTTCTCTTTAACAACACAGACTCCACCGGATCGTTCTCTCATCTGCTAAAAAATGACCCGTGGGTCGGTAAAGAGGCAACTTTGATTCACGAGGATGCTCTGGGATGTTCGGAGGAGACCCAGACTTTATCCCAAATCACACGTTTGATCAGGAGCATCGTGGAAGCTTCAGGTTGAAAAACACTCCGGCAGCAGAAATTCATTTGTGTTCAGTTTTTTTATACAACAAATAAGAGGAATGTTTATTGTACAGCTGAAACGGATCAAGTCAGGAAACCATCTGCATTCCTAAAACAGAAAACAAGATGAAAACCAATTGATTTCACTAGCATAAATAATAAAAGTCAAGAAAAACTACACGTCTATATTTTTTGTGAACTTTTTTCTGTTCAGTTCCTGGTGAACATGAAGTGTAAATTTTGTTTTGTTTTGTTTTTTTGTTTGTTTGTTTTTTTACTGTCGCTTTTGCAATTAATATGTTGGTTTTTGGTCAAACAAAAAGAGGAATTATTTAGAGTTTTATAATGTGGTGAGTTAAAATAAATTGTTATGTACCATGGCATAATCAGGTAAATGCACATTTTGTTGCTGCTTCAGTCTGTAAGTGTATTTTCTTTTTGAGTCTGGGGAAAAATCCAAAAAAAAAAAAATGAAAGTGTCCAGCAGTTTCAGCCTGCTTTCCTGGATTTTGTTGTTGTTTTTGTTTCTTTTTATTTTATTTTTTTATCCAAACAAGTCTGGTCTGTCGGGGTGGGGGTGGGGGGTGGCGGGGGGGTTGGATGTATTCTGGAGGCGAACGTGTGCGGAATGGGATTGGAAATAGAAACATTCTGTAATAAAATAGTTTCAAAAACCTAATTTATGCCCCATTTTCAAATATTTTTTTACACTAATCACCACCGAATGACTCTGTTATTACTGTTTGTAGCTTTCACTGCTTTTATAAGTCACGTGAATAATTTTTACTGAGATATTCTCTCCAAAACTTCTGAATTTTCTTTAGTTTTTTTTATATGAAAACAAGTTTAACTTCTCAAATTTACATGTAGACCAAACAGATTATGGACTCTTGCCCATTTTTACTTAGTTGTGAGAGAAAACCACAAAGTGTTTAACCTAAATGACACCTGAGGAAAAATCAATGCCTAATTTAAGACAGTATTTTTTCATGTAGTTGAATTGTTTCTGTCTTTTTGTTTCCGGTGCTCTAACACTACTGGTGTTAAGAGGGGAAAAAAAAAGAAAATACTTCCTTAAAGTTATTATTTCCTTCTTGAAAGTGTCACTATCACTAAAAATCAATGACTAATTTAAGGAAGCATTGTTTAATTGCTTCCACTGATGGGAAAAATGAAAACGGATGTGTAAGTAATGAAAAAACACTACTTGCCTTAATTTGTCAGAGCAGGTTAGGAGCCGACCCCATTACAGTCTCTTCTCTTAGAGTTATTTATTGATCGTCTGTAGTCGAGGGAATCGCCTTAACTTTAAACACCTGATTGCTTCCCTCAGCATCTAATCTGAGAGTTTAGAAATGGCAATAATAGCTAATTAAAAAAAGATTGTCAGTGGTGGGAAATTAGGACATTTTTTAATATTACCACAAAGTTCCAACAAAATATTTTTCATTTAAATAAAATATGCTTTTAAAAAGAATTGAATCTTAGACAAAAGTTCAAAATATTAGCTTTTTTTTTTTTTTTTTGGGAGCCTATCCTCTTAATCCTAATTTTTACTTTTTATAAGTAAGGTTTAAAATTGTTGATACTTATTTGAGGAGATTCACCTTTTAAAATAAGTTCTGATTAAAAAACTTTCATGAGGTAACATTGTACATAATATAGATTAAAACTAAGCCAAGAGGGAAAAAGTCACATTTTTAATGCCGCTTGACACAATGGTGCGTTCACGGATCCACGTTTGAGTTTCAGATTAACCGATGACCACGAAACTCAGCTGATTCTGAACACCAGGTGATTTTTTTCGCTGAATTTCTAGTTTTATGTTTGATCAAATTATTTAAAATAGTTGTGATGCACTGAATATGGTTTCTTACTTATTTTTATCACAATTAACTGAATGTACATTTTTGCTGGGCAAAAAGAAAAATTAAAATCCCAGCCACATTGTTGGTGAAAAACTAAATCATTCAATATTTTTTTCATTTGATTTCTAGATTTAATAATTTTTTTTTTTGTTTCAGACCACTTGTAGCTTGTATTTTAGCTATTTATCCTATTTTATTTAAAAAACAAAAGTCTTTAACCCTAACCCTAAAGACCTTTTAGTAAACCAGTCCCAGTATATTTCCCTCGCGGGTCTCATTTGGAAACCTTGTCCCTGTCGGCTGCGGTTTGACTTCTGTTGTTCAAATGAACGTCACGGTTACCTACCGGACACAAATGACTGTGGTTTGTATTCAAACTCCCATCATTGAAATCTGATGCAAATGCCTTGGTGTTTTAAATATGTGGTGAGTTTTCCAGGTCAGATGAGAGTCTCTGATGGGATGGCGGTGCATGGTGAGGAGTCTGAAGGTCACTTCCAGGATTACTAGTCTTACACCTTTTAAAGGCATTCTGTCACTGAGTCTGAAAATCACCATGAAAATCCTGTTATCTGGCCCCTGCTCAGGAAACCAGGCCCTCAGCTTTCAAGATATTCACCATTTATGGACATATGCTTTACATCCTGTGCCGCCAGCCAAATCCTTCCCTCCTCCGCTGCACGACCAGCTAATATTCTGTGTATCGGTGCTGTGAATTGTGGTCCTCCCCCACTGTACCAAACAGATGGCCACTCGATCTTGAGTCATCACAAACCCATTACCAGAGTGACTTGTCCTCAGCCAGGCCGCCTTGATTCGTGCCCGATGGCCCTCGCCAGTGTTTGCTCAGGCTCTTAAGTCATCCTCGGGCTTCGTGACACACTGTGTTTGCTCGAGTTAAATGGCTCGTGTTGCCCATGGTGTCCCCTGATTGGCTGTGACACTGCAGTGTTTGACAGGTGAAATGACACCGAGTGACCCCCGTCGCAGCAAATGTGTTTGACTGTTTGAGACAAGTTGGCTTTTTGGGCAGCGTGTTTGCACACCAAAAAGCCCTAAGTGTGTTTCTATCTATGTTGCCAGGGTCTATCAGAGGCCAGGCCAGTGAGCATAAATCATTCAGAGGTAATTCGGAGGAACAACTCTGGCTCGGAGAGGAAAAAGCAAGGCAAATTATAAAACCTCTATAACGGAGGCACCAATTACTGCCTCTGGTCGGGGTTAAGACCACCTCACGGATAAGGTTTATTATCTAGGACTCTATTTTTAAGCAAATCTTCTCAGCTGATTTTACAGATGTAATGGAAAATCTTCAGCTGGAGCCATTTTTTTTCCAAGAATTTCCAAATTACTAGTCTTTTTTTTTTTTTTTTTTGTGAGCCCAGCTAATGTGTGATGTTCTGGTTGATGATCCTGGACAAAACAGGGATGGAGAAATGAGTGAAGTTTGTGCTTTTGTTTAGGGTCAAAGGCCTCGATGGTCACCATGCTGCTGCACCGGAGCTACACCCCCCACCTCCACCCTTAATAACAAAGACTCTGACAATAATAAATAGCCTTTGTGATCCAGGTTTAGAAAGCTGTGAAATTGGATATTGAGATGCTCTCCGGAGCTGCGGGTCGGGAGTAGTTTCAGACTAGACTGTGGGAATCATCTAATCCGATCACCAGGAATGTAAGACGGGCTAATCGCCCATCGGGCCAGGTCTTGCGAACCCCACAGGGCTTTGGAGGTGGAGAATTGATGCTGGGCTTTATGAAGCCTTTAGTTTCACAGAGAAGCATATTTATGTCCTGTGTTGTTGTAACGTCTGATGCTGCAAAGCAGAATGTTTGGTTCATGATAGATTAAAACCATCAAATAGAACTACAACCGTGTAGTTTTTTAACTTTTCATAGAATAAATAATTCACACATCAGCACAAAGACTTAACCGTAAAAAGTAAATGCTTGTTTGATTTCCTGATTAGTCAAATAGGATTAAATAAAATCCTTTAGATTTTTTATTCATTTCAAAGTAAATTAAAAGAAAAATAAATGAAAAAATATTATATTGAATAATTTTAAATGATAAATGGTCCATGATCTTGTCAGCATCCTCCTGTGGCAGGTTTAGTCAGAAGAGTAAAAGTTAATCTGAACAACCGTGACTCTTTTAGAGTAAAAATGTCTTCTGATGGTTGAGAGAAATCTTTGATATATTTAAAGATGTGGAACACTGAAAATACATCTTTTAAATATTTTATTATAATCGATCACTCTGAGTTTCTCATGCAGGTGTAGCATGAAAATAGTCTCCTGCACCTATCTCCTGCATTAGCTTCTGATAGAAAATGGATGGTGAAACTCTAGGATTTGTAAAGCCTGACAGATCTACATCACACTGTCACTTAACATCTATGGACTCATTTTGAACCGTGATGGGAAAAGACCGTTGTTAGTTTAACATCTAGGAAACAGCAAAGAACATCTCACTTACCATTAGCATTAGCAACTCAACCACACTGCAGAACTCCTCCAGGTTTTTGATCATTTGTGGAGATAAACCATCAACGTTGCAAAGCAGTCAGTGGTAGAGTCGCGTTGCTGTTATCCAATCAGAGGCAAGATGTCTAAATATCAGGAAATAGGACTTCAAATCCTGTCCTTTGAAGCTACTGTCGCCTTCAGCTGAATTCTCTGCGCTGATACAGGCCTGCCACCACCCCCGAGTACAACTTACAAGGCATTCATACCTGTTAGAGATCACAGCAAATGTATTGATTAAACAAGCGTTCCCACCATTAAACTGATTATTCAAAGGTGCATGTTGTACGAATGAATGGTGACACCCTGTGGTCAGTTTTGGGTACTGCAGTCCATGTTTCAAAACAAATGAGTGACTCTCTCACTCTCGGTTTGTGAGATTTATGGCTGTTGCCATTTATGGATCAGCACCAGAAGGTTCTAGAGGATGAGTGAAGACGAGTCATACAGTTTAAGTTAATAAGTAGATAAAAACATTTCAGTTATTGAGTTGCTGGTAATTGAAAAAGTAGCTGTTTCTAGTTTGTTGCTCACACAACCTCTAACCTTTTTACCCAATTGGAGTAAAATAAAAAGATGTCATGGCACCTAAGAGTTGCAAGAAATAACTTCTGGGTCGCTCCTGTTACTGGCTAACATAGCATTCACAACTTTGGAGCTTTTTGCTGCCTAGTGTTAAATTACAAATGGTGCCGCAAAATCAACAACCCAGCGGACTCCCAGGTTGTAAACAAAGACTGTGTCCCTCTTTAGTTTTTTGAAGAACTGACAGCCCTATTTGGTTTAGAAGGAAATCTGTTTCAATGTAACTTTCCTTCTAACATGATTGAGATGTTAGGCTGTTTTGTGATTTTTTCACTGTAACTTATTCTTCCTTTGAGACATTTTTCTAAAACAGAAGTAAAAAGGAAGTTTAAGACAAGACGCAGAAACATTTATGCCAGTATGTCACTGAGCCGAGACTGGTGACAGATCCATGAAACGTCTCGCGTTTGCTAGGGGCGTGTTGCAGCTCCAGCTCTTGTGTCGCTGGGATTTTGAAATTTTGTGAGAAAAACTTTCTTCCTAAGTCGTCACAGAGCCATCGTGGACTTCTCACTTTCGTTTATCTGAGTTAGAAAGTCTGATTAATCCGAGACTTTTTGCTAAGGCTGAGATCAGTTGAGATTGAAGACAGAAAGTCGGACATTCCGTGGCAGCAGTTGCTAAGGAGGTAGAGCGGGTTGCCTCATGATCGGAGGGTCATGGGTTCGATTCCAGCTCCCGCCAGGGGTATTCTGCTGTTGTGTCCTTGGGCAAGACACTTCACCCAACTTGTTTGTGTTAGTGGTGGTCAGAGGGGCCGACGGCGCTGAATGGCAGCCTCGCCTTTGTCAGACCGCCCCAGGGTGGCTGTGGCTACAAAGTAGCTTACCATCACTGGCAGTGTGTGAATGTGTGAGTGCTTGCAAGCATCTTTGGGTGTCCTAAACAAGCGCTATATAAGTTTGATTATTATTCCCGGTTCAGCAAACTCGTGAGTAAAATTAGCACAAACTGGCAACAGACTTTGCACAAACATAATTCCTTTGCAGCTTAGCCAAGAAAAATCTTGATGTTTCCACGTAATTCCCACTGAATTTGAGTTTCTTGTGTTTTCTGTCTCTAATCATCCAACTCCAACATCGGGTTAAAACTGAGACTTACAGAGTTTTTCAATGAATTCTCTTTGATTTATTTTCCCAGTTACAATTATGATTTCCCAGTTCTTCAAACCACCAATCCACCCCTAACTTCCTGGCACGCCGACCATCTCTTCACCTTCCCCAATGTCGTTTGATCTCAGCGATGCTGATCAGCCTCACGACAGGCCGCATGGCCGCAGCCTCCTAGAGAGTTGGCCAACCATCTGTCACTGCAGCCTGAAGACCTGGTGCAGCAAAAGGGCCCGACCCCACCCTAACCCCCGCCGCCCAGTGCCCATTAGCTCCTCTTAATGCAGAGCCGCTCCAAAAGGCTCCCTAACCGGCTCAAAATGGACCTCTACTCATCCTCCTTAATTCCCACATGAGTCCTCCTTAGCATACATAATTCATTTCTTCAAATGATTTACTTTCACCCATTTAGCAAATGTTTAGGTTTATCTTCAGCTATAGAACGTTATCAGATAAGAAGATAAGAAGATGCAAGTGAGGGAAAGAGGGAGGACGTGGGAGATTTAGAGAGGAAGCATAAAGCCAGAAGAACACCAACATGGCCAGATGAAGACAGATATTAGGAGGGTAAATTTAGACCATCTCACATTCATAATACCTAATGCCCTTTAAATAGGCTTAAGAGGAGGACTAGAAATAGGCTCTAATAATTAATTACTTTCTTCTTCTTGCTTTCCTTTCCACAGGCGTATTAATTCCTTCTCTGTGAATATGTGGCAGCCATGTCAAATCTACTAAATAATGCACCTGGTACAATACACCTTAATTTCTTGGAGAAAGAGGAACTCATCATGGTTAAATTGAATCCAGGCAATAGTGTTTTAGAAATCTTCTCCATCTAGACCCTGCACAAAGAGGAAAGTTCAGAGGACATGTGCACAAACTGTGATTTACATGTTTCTTTAGAGGATTACAGTGTATTTCTTAGTTAATAGATAAATATGATTAGAGTAAAAGACTGTAAAAGTAATCAGAGTTGGCCTCAAATTGCAGGAAAGGTAGAGAGAGAGTACACACCGACTAAAAAAAGAGAAGAAATGTCAGCTTTGTTCGTCAGAAAGGAAAACAAAACGTCTTGTCGTAAACAGACGTATTTCGGGCTCAGCCTCAAAACAAGTCAGAAATAGGAGTGACGAAGATATCTCTGGCTATCACTAAACCTGCAAAACACACAGCACAAGCACACCCTTCTTCTCATAAGCTGCATGAGAAACAAAGGCGTAGAGTGTTTGTGCAAATGGCACACTTCCAGGACCCCCCCCCCCCCCCCCACACACACACACACACACACACACACACACACTGCTCAACCGCCACCGTGAAGAGCTGAGTAAATACACCCAAAGACCTGTAGGCGCAGGCACAAGGCCGCCGCAGCGAGCTGACCAGTACCAAACCACTCATGTGAGAGGAGATTCTGACCGGACCCCGTGGTCTTGATTTGGCAGCGGAGGGCACGGAGGAGAGAGAGGGCCGAGCCAGGACAATATGTTTTTTCAAATGTCCCTCGACCAATATTTATTTAGCTACAAGCTGGCATGTCTGAGGAGCGCGGCGTCGCCAAGGCCAGCGCACAGGCGTGACCTTCAAGATGTCCCAAACATCAGACATCAATATGATCCTGACCCTGTTAATGTCCAATACATTACAAATGAGGGGTGTGTGTGTGTGTGTGTGTGTGTGTGTGTGTGTGTGTGTGTGTGTGTGTGTGTGTGTGTGTGTGTGTGTGTGTGTGTGTGTGTGTGAGTGTAACTGCCGCCGTGATGATGATGCATTATGAGCTGGTAGTCAAAACAGAAAACAAATCAACAATTTTTTATTGTTTACCTGGAAAACAAATGAAATAAAATAGTTTTCTGAAACAACAAATTGGTTACTTTTTTCATTTTGACACAATTTGAGGAGCCAATAAAGACGTGTGCAGATCGAGTGTAGTCACAGCAGTAATTTTGCTGGCTAGCTGCATATTGCAAATGATGACGAGTGAGGTCCAGGATAATAGTGGAGCTGTGTATTGAAGACCTGTGGTGGAAAGAGTAAGTGGGGGCGAGAGGAAGTAACAGAAACACACACGGAGAGAAAAAAAGGCCTCTTTATTTATTTCTTTCTGGCTTTTAAAACAGATGGTTCCTTATGCTCTGAGCGGAAGTGTCTGTTAACTCAGTTGGCTCACTATTATGGCTACCGGCCAATGACAACAACGGGATCGGGGAGTGTGAGCAACAGTGCAGTTTGGAATCTTCAGATGCTCGGCGAACAGAAGGATGGCAGCCTGCAGATACTGTTGCACGGCCACCCAAACGTGGCGCCCATCACACCTCGCAGCGACACCCACTTTTCCGACTGCTGTAAGTGTGGGGTAACAGTCAGGCAGAGGCCCAAAAGCACAGAGAGGGCTTCCAGTGATAAACTCTGCATATTAAGGTTATTTTACAAGATATAAACAAGCATGACATTTTGAAAGGAAAGTTCTGAAAAACAAATTGCGATGCATTTTCTTTATTCTGTTTTGATTCCCAAGTTTCCTGCCAGAATGTAAAAGATGAGTATTTATGTGCTACTAGCTCTCCTTTTTAAATAGATTATTTCCCCCTTGTTTTTAAATCCTACTGTGAGATAACCACATCTATTTTACATTTACATTATCAAGCAGTAAAAAAAATCAACATTTACTTGATAAAATTGTTTCATTTGTAGTTATTAAAAAAACATATTTTACTTCAGCAAAGCCAGTGCTTCAGTTGTTCATGACTAGTTGGCAACACAATTGTGACAAAATTAGCAAATTGTCATTTACAGGTACCCTGAACAGAACAGAACTAAACCCCTTCTTCACAGCACACTGGCATAGTGGTATAAGGGTCTTAAGACTGGGAAATCGTGGGTTCAAATCCAAGGTCGGTTCACTCCAAAGACTTTAAAAATGGGACCCGATGCCTCCTCACTTGACACTCAGCATTAAGGGGTTCGTTTGGGGGACCACCAAATGGTTCCTGAGCACGGCCGTGTCTGCAGCTCGCCCCTCCCCAGGGGATGGGTCAAATGCAAAGAAAAACATAAACACACCAGTATGACAACTAATGGGACTTTAAAGAGACAAGGTGCAGTTTTTACCATTAATTTCTGGAAACATCCATCAAAATGTTGTTGAAATTAATGAAATGAAGCCCAGTTGTTGGAAAATTTTGGCGGCTTTGTAACATATAACCATAAAAATCCGGTCAAAAATACATGGAAGCGGGTCTAAGTCTTTGGGCGACACCATATTATGCCATGTTTCCTTCTACGGGAGCCCATGAGGATAAAATGCATCTACTGATTTGTAACAGTTCAGTTCATATTGAATGGATCTCTACGGGACAAGGCTTAGCAAAGATAAAAAATAAATAAAAGACGTATTGTCTACATTATATTGACAAGAAAACCACTTTCAAGGATTTCTAAAGAATCATACATAACTCCAGAAAGAAGAAAACTTCGGATAGCAGCTTTATTTCGCCATAGAAAAATGACGTAGATTTGTGTTCAAGTGATTACTTTTCTTGTAACACTTCTAGACATCGAATCTTTTATTTGCGGAACGCCAGATGAGTGATGTAACCTGAGAACTAGAATGAACAACACAACTAAACAGCTTGTATTTGTACTGTATTGGCATCATAATAGCGCAATCGTCTTCAATATTCTCCGGTGTTTATATGCTCTTCTTTTGTTACAGGTGTGTGACTGGCAGCTGATTGGTTCCTGAGGGACAGCTTTTGGGCATGCCATGTGAGTTTGATCCACCACAACTTGTGTGTTGTTAATAGTTGTGATTTTTGTGTTTATTTATTTTTTTGTCTTTACATGCTATGTTTTCTGTAGATTTTCTGAAAAAAAAAATCTGAAGTGATTTTGTTTAAAGGCTTCTAGAAAAAACCCTTTGCCTTGCCTGGTGTGAGTGAGTGAGTGATTAAATTACTAATGCATTCTATATGTCTTCACACCAAGAGGTCCAGGAGGCATAATCAGTCTATAGGAAATTTGTCTAATTAACCAGCTGATGAATCCGTATGCTAATGAAACCATATTGATACAGTTCCGTGTTTGTGATTTGGGTCTAGTGTGTAATGAGATCAAATCAAAGCAGTGGGACAGTTGCTGTGTTAAAATGACGAAGGAACTGTCTGGCAATATGTTGTGTTCCTCCACACAGAAGGGATAAAAAATAACCTAAAACACTTCTCAATCCATCCATATGGCTGCATTTGCAGTGCATCTGGCTCAGCGAGCCATATACAGTTACCAACTTATATTTCCAGTTGTATTCGCACCTCACAATGCCGAGCGCAAAGTGAAAATTAAAGGCAGAAGGCTTGTGTGACGGGATTAATTAGACGGAGGCCAAGTGGAGTCACACTCCTCGTGGCAAACACGCTCCAACCCTCAATTACTCACAGTGAACATAGCAATTAAAAGGTCCGTCCTATGGAGTTACCTGGGACTGGATTGTGAGCTGTCTACAGTGAAACCCCCAGGGGGTCAACGGAGCTCTGTTAGCCAGGTCCACAGGTAGGTAATTACTATTGATCAGCCGGCATTAGAGCATGAGAAACCTCATTGTTATTTTTACCAGCACTCTATTTTAGGTGTCCACTTCAACAGCACGGTGGCTCAGTTTGTCCTAAAAAGATGACAAAGCAGAAAGATAAGCTAGTTGTTGTATGATTAAAGTTTTTCAGGAGTGAATTTTAAATGCAAGCATCTTCTCTTTTTTTAATCAAATTCTGACCATTGATTCCATCTGGCTCTTTTCTATATTTGACCAAGATATGGATCTCATACTAGTCGTCGTGCCAGATGTTCTTCCCCTTTAGTGAAAAACCCAAGGGATTGCCGTGCCATCGTCATTTTCAACAAGTCCTGGGTATGCCCTATAGGGCAGGGATACCTATACTCTATGCAGCATGTTTTAGCTGTTTCTCTGCTCCAACACATCTGATTCAATGGTTGAATCACTCGATTAAAATCAAGTGTGTTGGAGCAGAGAAACAACTAAAACATGATTGATAGCAGTCCTCCAGGAGCAGGACTGGGTACCCCTGCTCTAGGGGTGCTACCCAATGGGACATGTCTGGGAAACCTCCAAAGATGAGATCAGGAGACATGTTAATTCAGAGGTAAGGAATGCCTGTCCTCAAAAACTGTAAGTGTGTTGAAGCAGGGAAACAACTAAAACATGCTAGTGGACCTCAAGGACCAGGACTGGGAACCTGTGCTCTAGGAGCATTTCCCAATGGGACATGTCTGAGAGACCTCCAAGAACAGGATCCTAAATCTGGGGTAGGAAACTCTGGTCCTTGAGTGCTGCTAACCAGCTTGTTTTAGTTGTTTCCCTGCTCTGACACAGTTGATTAACCTGTTCAGCAGCTCATCAAGCTCTGAAGTTAATCTGTTAATCATTTGCTGATCAAAATCATTTGTGTAGAAGCAGTGAAGCAGGACTGGCCTTTTAAAACTTGCTGTGTGTTGGAGCAGAGAACCACCTATAACATGCTTAAAGCTCACAAGAACTGGAGTTTCCTACCACTGATTTAGGATTTCGTCTTTGGAGGTCTCCTAGACATGTCCCATTGGGTAGTGTCCCTAGAGCAGAGGTTCACAGTCCTGGTCCTGAAGATCTGCCATCCAGCTTGTTTTAGTTGTTTCTCTGCTCAAACCCACAGCAGGCTTTTAAAATGCTTCTGCAGAGCTTGATAACCTGCTAAACAGGTGACTCAACCATAGAATCAGGTGTGTTGGAGAAGTTTCCAACCCGTCCTAGTCAGAAGCCCAAAACACCTAAAATGACCTAGTTTTGATGCAGAGAAGTAATGGCTCTTCTCTGAGTCCCTCCCAAATGTCTAAACTCCTCACCCCTCTCAGGTTGCATCACACTCCTGTCAGGGACTTGAAATGTTGTTCTTGTGGACACAATACAAATCTTGTGACCGCAGGTGACGACTAGAAATTAGACAGGTGAGGAACTTAAGAGAAGGAAGCCTTGCACCCACCGCTGGCTAAACAGAGTCCTAGATGCTTGAACAGCGGTGACAAACTACATCCACAAACATGTCGCTGATGTCTAACAATGAACTTCCTGCTTAATGTGGACTTCCTGTCCCGATTCTCTGAGGTCCCCTTTTAATGCTGCTCATCAATAGACTCATTGACTGTTTCAGACCCCTCCCTCATACACAAAGCTGTTAACAGCATATCGTCCTTCAATACACTCATTCACACACACACAAACACACACAGATATAAATATATATTGAAGGCTGACCACAGCAGTGACCTCAGGGCCGGGTACACCCCGTCACCATACTGATACCACCACCCCGCTGTCCACACACACACACACACACACACACACATGATTGATCGCCCCAGTGTCGTGTTTAGTCCCGAGCCAGACCAAGTCACATCGTTGAACTGCTGATCTTTATTCCATTTGACTCCTTGACAAAAACACTGTCTCATTCAAACTCTCTCCCTGGTTCCTTTTCACCATCACTAGCGTTTTATTCTCTCCCTGCCTTTCGCCTTGCTTCCCTTTCTTCCCTTTTCAGATGTAAAGCTTTTCTCCTGCAGCTATTCTTAGATGGGCGCTGTGAGCAGCGACGGTCTCTCTACCTCACAAACAAAAATCCTTGAGGGAAGAGTGATTACTTCACAGCAGCGGTATCCAAAGAAAGCATCTGTTCTGCAGGTCCTTGGAGGCCGTTCTAAGTTCAATGTGTTTAAACTGAGACTCCAAAGAGTTTTTTTTATTTTATACATCACACTTATTAAGTATTTTCTTCTTTTTTTAGAAGTCAGGCTGTTCCTTTTTACTTCGAGAACGTGCAGGCATCTGAGCATGGGATGTTATTCTTTTTTATGCACAGAAAAGAAATCGTCCAACAAGTAAGAAACACAATAAAGTACAGGAAAAACAACGTTGTATGTTATTATTTGAAGAAGCACTTTACCCATTCTGTGCTTTATTACAGGCATCCATCTTGAATTTTCTTCTTCTACACCTCTAAATACTGTATAAACAAGCATTACTGCCACCAAGTGGGTCAGTACACAACAGTGTACCAACAGGTTTCAGAAAACCTAAAAAAAAAATTAAAAAAAAAAATTGGTTGGTCAGCTCATCCACGTATCCATAACTTATGCTTTAGTCTGTAAGAGAAAAAAAAATTAATTTAAAGTTTCTTAAGCCAATAATTTAAAAAAAGTTGATTCCTTATCATACATTAAAGTTATTTTCTATCACTTGTAGTTTTTTTCTGATTCTGAATTTGCTCCAAAAGCAACAAACATAAATGTATCGAGTATATTCACTTAGGTTCTTCTATTCATCGTGCTTTGCAGGTGCAAAAGCTGTGAAGTTTTACACTTTGAAACTTGCCACAAATGTTAATTTTATTACTTCAAAAATAGGCAGCATTGATCTTAATGTCTGATTACTTTTAAGCTCCCGCTAGCTTATGGCAGAACAACATTTTAGATAAAACGAAGCCCGATTAATTCTTGATGGGTTGTATACCATGCATCACTTTGATGTCCCAGTGTTAAATTTATCCATGTGTACTGGCAAAACATTTAGCAATTCAACATTTATCACATTACAGGTGAGATGACGTAATATATTGCGACAATCTTTAAAGACTGAATTTAATCAGAAAATTCAGTCCAGATGCTACCAAGACCCCTTGAGCGTTATCGCACAATCTCATTGTTCTGTTGGAGTAAAGGTGGTAAAAAATGCTGCCACCTAGCAGTCGGTGCTTGAATTGCACCACACAAAATCGCTAAAACTGCAGTTCACCTTTTGCGGCCGGCCCCGCTGTTTCACAGATTATTTTTTCCGTTGATGAATAAAAGGCGACAACAAAAATTGACATTAAATGGATATAACACCCACAATTGAAATGTTGTCAGTTGACGTAAAGTACAGGCCAAAAGTTTGGACACACCTGTCTCATTCCATGTGTTTTTTTAATTTTCATGACCATTTACATCGGTAGATTCTCACTGAAGACATCAAAACTACTTAACCATAAAAGACGAAATAACTGAAAACATGTATTATATTCTGTTTTCTTCAAAATAGCCACCCTTTGCTCTGATTAATGCTTTGCACACTCTTGGCATTCTCTTGATGAATTTAAAGAGGAAGTCAGCTGAAATGGTTTTCCAAAAGGAGTTCCCTGAGGTGTTCAGCACCTGTTGGCCCCTTTGTAAATGGTCATGGTCATGAAAATAAAGAAAACACATACAATGAGATGGTGTGTTCAAACTTTTGGCCTTTACTTTATTTCCCAGAGTTAAATAAGTGGAAAAAAGCATTTTGTAGTCATTCTCTTGACCTGGCTGAACTCCTTTAGCTTTAGCGTAGCGTAAAACACAGTAAGTGAATGGATACAACTAGCTCATTTCCCTCCACCTCTCCATGCGTTAGCCACCCTTAAACCTATGTTTCCGTTATTTTCCATACATTAATTAAATGCTTGCTGCGTATCTTTGTACTCCTTCAGTCACCGGTGAATAAAACATTCACATTTTTAGAGTTTTTCTATGAGCTATTACTCAAGCTGCTTCAAGTCTGCTGCTAGATATCTACGGCTTTCTTTACGTTTTTTAGGGCACACTGGCTTTGCTGTTGACAAAAGCAGCGTCCTGGCCAATCACAAGCTTGCGTTCTCCGTCTTATTCGATGTTTAGAAAAGTGGGCTCGACTCCGCCGAGATAATGGTGCAGAAACAAAAATTAGGCTTAAAGTGTCAATGTGTAGTTTTTACCATTAATATCTGGAAATATCCACTGAAATGTTGTTGTAAACAAATTAAAAGATGCCCAGTCGTTGAAAAATATTGGCAGTTTCACAACACATAATCATAAAAATCTCTTCTAAAATACATGGGAGCAGGTCTGTCTCTGGGCGACGCCATATTGGATGTCATGTTTCCTTCTACGGAAGCCCATGAGGACATAATCCATTTACTGATTTGTAACAAATGGTTACAAAACTTTCACCAGTAATAAACATTGTTTTGTTATTTTACACATTTACCTCTTGCTCTGGTTATTTTGCTGGTTGATGTGCTCCCAGGGATTTTTGACTCTAATGGCCATCCATTGGTAAGATCTCATTTGAACACAAAAATAACACTTGCTTGCAATGATTTAGGTATGTACTGCCCTCTATCACCAGGGAAAATACACATTGTCACTTTAAACGCCCTGTGGAGGGATTATTTTTAGATATGTTTGCATTAAAAATTCTTAATTTAAAAAACAGCTTTTAAATATTCATTCAGTATCATAACATGAAATATCGCATTTTTCAGTGTGCCGATATTTTCTTACATCCCTAGTTAAACTAAAACCAGAGTTACAGCTGATTTGGTCAAATCTTAAAAACAATGTTTATGCAAAATCTCACGCATCAAACACTCTTTAATTATTGGTTAGCACGCAGAGTTTGTGTTGTGATTTACTCCCAGCTGCTAATACTGTACATCACCTTTCTAACTCTATAACATTGACAGTAATGATAGAAGCAGTTTTGAATCGGGCTGACTCTAAAAATGGAACCTAGATGTTTTCCGTCACTGTTTTTCAGGTTAGAGGACCAGACAATGATTTTCTAAAGAAGATGCACAGTATATGACAGTAACCTTGTGTAATCTGAGAATACCAGAGCTAGAAATCATTTACCTTGCATTGTTCCGGTTTAGCATCAACACATCAATCAGGGATTAGAAATTAATTACTTGGATACTAGATTGAGTCAGAAACAGCTCTGCTTCTGTCCTGCTGCTGTGTGAGGATGGCTAACAGCATCTAACCTCGCCAGGAAAGCAAAACAGGCTCAACTTCAGCTATCCTTGGCTTAATTCTCATTGAAGCCCTAAATTGACATGTCTCCCTTATGATCTTGACATATTATTAAGATTTAATGATGAAATTATGGTCATTAAAACAACATGACTGATACAGGGGGCAGATGATGAGCTATTCATTTAACCTACTCTTCCTGTAATAATATTGAAACAGACAGTCTGCCAGTTATTAGATCATAATTAGCTGGTGCAATCTGTACGAGATCAGAGGAAATGACGCCAAGTTAGCGGCTCGGCACGGCTCAGCTCGCATTTGCTTTGGCCTGAGAGAGACATGCAGATGATCAGCTGCCTTTTCCAGTCCGTTTCAGAACAGAAACCAGCTTTACGGTGCATGAGCCTTTGTTTGTGTGGAAAGAAAAATAATGAAGCAGATGGTAGTTATTGAAAGTAACTGCCACTGTTGTTATTGATAGAGCTTCCAACCAAACATGGGGCTTTGTTTGTGCCATTTGAGGTTTCAGCAATGCACTAGAATCAAGAAAAGTGCTTCATCTCTTTGTAATTTGATCTTTATTCCCAGACAAGCAGTAAAAATGTATTCCTATGATTTCCAGACGTGGCCAACCACCACGCCTGGGCTTTCTTATTTCCATTAAGCTTGTGCGAGCACTCTGATGTGTGCCAGTTTAGCAGTGAGAAAAATCTGCAGCCTCAGCTGTTTTAGTCTTTGCTCAGAGAGAGAAGCGAAGACACACCACACGATCAGGCATCCCGCTCTTCTGGCTCCCCCCGCCGGCATTTCTGCAGGTAGTGTTCTCCAAAGTCGTCCCATTAATAAGCAACATATTTGATTTGGAATATAAAACGAATTATCTCGGGCCCCAGAAATGGAGACGTGAGAAGTGTGGTCGGGGCAGAATTATACTGTGGGAGAGGTGTCACGGCGCCCTGGGGCACTCAATATGCTTTTGGTGGGTGAGAATGTGGAGCTGTGAACACAGAGCAAACCATCTTAGGCACCCCAGGTGAGTGTATAGCTGAAATCCTGCACATAGATCTCACTTTCCCCGTCACAACGTGAGGCGGAATATACCATTGTCTTTCAAACTGTCTCCACATGTTCCTTTACAATGTTCATTATGTCCTCTTTTTAAATATTAAACAAGGTTCTTTTAGCTTCGGACATGAAGGTGTTTCGAGTTACCTTTACAGGCTTTGACCGTCGTCTGCGGTCTTCATCAGAAATGTCACAGGTGTCTGTGTGATGCGTCTTTATCAGCTGTTCTTCTGGTGGGCGCGACCAACCCGGATCTGTCGGGTTGGGTTATGGACAGCCAGCAGAGGTGCGCTTCACCAAAGGGACGTTGTCGGTACCAGATCAGCTCGGGGTCCTGCGCCTGCTGATTGACGTCACATTCCGGCAAATCCACTCAGCTTTCAAACTTAAGTTTTGGAAAGACATCAGCAGTTGTATTAATAAATTCTTGTTTGCTACCACAGAAATGTTTTCTTTATAATTGTAATTTGTAAATAAAACACAGTTTTATCTTTGTTTTGTAAAGAATGTGAAACTACATAAAAACAACATCAGAAAAAAAGACAACAGTTCTTACATGTGAAGCCATATCTGCTTGTATTGATGTGGAATTCGTCTTTATATTTCCTTAGTTGTTATGTAAATACATTCACTCATTCATTCAAAATGTTGCTTGGTGTCTTTTCAATAAAGTTCTCACATTTTGTTTTGCCCCATTTCCTCAAACCTAAGAACGTTTGAGGGTCACCGTTTATCAGTTGATACCTTTGCTTTTATTTTACATTTCCTTTGAAAATTCAAACATATTTTCTCTGAAAAGTGTTGATTTTGGGACTACAGGACTATAACTGCTGACACTACAACCGTAAAATTGTTCTGACCAATTAAAATCATCACTGTCAGCGTGCTAACGTGTGTTTTACGAACGTGGCATCGTAACTTCCTAAAGTCTTGGGTTCAGCCAATCATCTACTGTGACGTAATTTGCAGACGCAGGACCCCGAGCTGATCTGGCTGCCTGAGTAGATCTGAAACAGACACTGTCATCGAACCAGACACGGAGAAAAACAATGGGAAGTTCAGCGAACTTCAAATTTTTCCTTTAGGAGGAAAGAACCACCATAAATCTGGCCATTTGGTAAGTAGCAGCTACGCTAGGGGAGAGGAGTTTATGTTGTGACACCATATATGCAACGTACCAACATCTGTTTTATAGTCATGCTAATTATGAACTTTTACAGGCTGATAAATCTCAAAGTAGTTGATACACCCATCATTACTTTTTATTTAATCAGCACTACAACACATGTGCGATCCAGGGCGTAAGGCAAAGTGGATTAGAAAATAACCCTTTTAGCTCCGTTGACTTGCATTAATGTGTTTTGTCCTTTCGGGACCCATGAGCCGACCGGAAAGCGAGGAGACTTGGACTCTCCACAGGTTTAAAGTCCCGCCCCCAAAATGGGACATTTTAATCTCAGATGTATATATTTTTTCTGTTGAGTCTTGTGTTGTGTTTTAATTTGTTACAAATAATAATTTACCTAAAAAACACCATGATGAGGCGTTGAGGTTGGGCATGTGTTCAAACACCAAATATACAATACGGCAGAGCGTAAATCGTCAGGAACAGAATCATCAGACATGTTGTACAAATTTATCAATTATGTACTAATGAACTATCTAATGTAACCTTTAATCTTGCATTTTTAATCCTGTGCATATGTTTCCAAACTATATAATTTAAATTTTTGCCCTTTTTTTTTTACTCTTTCAGGTGTTTTCAACAAGCAAAATGTCACATTTCTCTAGAGGCTCTAATTAAAGTGGCAAACTTTGGAGACTTTTTGCAGGCGTAACAATCACACGAGGTGGGTCCCTGCTGCTGGGCCCATGGCTGCCCTCTATTAGGGGAGTGGTGAGCAGCAGAGACTGTGTCCTGTGCTGATTACAGTACTGATGGGCCTCCGTTTGTCACTGCTCCTGCTAGCTCCAGCGCAGAGCAGCAGGGTTCCCTGATTACTTAATTGCTTGTAAGAGCTCATTAAAGCTTCCTATCCATCATAAGTCATATGGCGAGTATCAATTTCAGAGGGAGAGAGATGGAGGGAGAAAGAGACAGAGAGACGCTATGAAATCTGATGAGCAATTAGTGACGTGAAATGCCTTAGAATTGTTAGTCTCATTCTCATTTTTTGTGCAATATGTGAAATTCATCACATGGATGGATGATGCTGTGTTACCAACTGATAAATATGTCCCTGTTCTCAAAGTTTAAGGTCAAAAAGGCAATAAAAAAGTGTTTTTCTGCAAGAAAACGTTTTTTTTTTTTTATTTTCAACAACTGATTTAATCGTTTCATGTTGACAAAACAAATTTGCTTAGCTAAGATGATGTTGTTGCATCCAAATAAGAGATCCCACGTCGTCTTCTCACCTCTGCAGCCCCCTCGGCTAAATTCTATCTCCATCTTCTGAAGTGCAGCACCTCTCCGGCTGCACACAGCCCTCTAAATGGTTTCCAGTCATTCAGGTCTTGATGGGTTATGGACTTTTGCCATCACTTTTATTTTCTGTGATCCCAAAAGGCAAGAAAAAACATCCAGCAATTTCTATCGATAGCTTCGAAGTGCTTTAGAAGACACTTGCAATCTTACCAGGTGCAAAATTAGAATTGGATGCTGTTCGTATTAATTGGTGATCATTTGCAAAGCGGGTGGAAAAAAACGTCCTTTGCCAAGAGCAAGTCTTACAAGCCCCCAGCTGGGGTTGTCAGGGGCAGGCTTGTTGGCATTGTGGCAGCATATGTTTGGTGCCAAGAACACCATTGATTTGCATTTCTTTTATATGAATTTTACAAAGCAGAAATGCTCTTTTGTGCCGAAGTGATCCCAAAAGTGAGTGTTGCAATTAATCACAAGTGAAATTTATCGGCTGATGAAAAGCCATAATTCTACTTGCAATCTTTTTTTTAAAGGAAAAGTGGCAGCATCTGCACTGCACTCGCTTTTTGATGAATGTGCCTTTAAAGCTTGCAGTTTGGCTCCATTTAAAACTGGCTTGAAGGGAGAAAAACAGCAGTTCGATCTTTGAGGTTCTGCAAATGCCATAACTCATGAAAATAGTTCTTCTGTCTCAGAAATTAAGCACTGCATAATGTCGTCAAGTGACGCAAACTTGACAAATTGCTTGCGTGATTGAAGTTAGACTGTGATATAAGCAAATGAATATTAATTAAGGTTTAGAATTTGCTTCAAATTCCCCTCGTATCGTGTGATGAAGATGCAAATATCCCAGGATGCTCAACAACCTCGAAAAAACAACCTCGCAGTCACTTCAAATATTGATTTATGTACCTACCGCACATCATCAGACCCTATTGGGACATCTAATTGATCCAATTAAGCAATTAATTCTTTGGTAGGATTAGAGACAATCACCCTTGTATGTAGAGATGGGACCAGCCCTGCCAAGAGATGGACAAGCTCCAGGATTTCTACTTTATCTCCAAGATGGCTCCAGATGGGTTGGGGGCTTGAGACTCATCTGTGGCCAACTGGTCCAAACCTCACACTGAGACGAGCCCACAGCATGACAGACCTAAACATATGAAGTATGTTCCTGCAGCCTCTTGTGTGTCTTATAAAATCCTAATTAAACTAAGCATCTCCCTTTAGACAGTCTTTAAAGAGTTTAATTGATAATTAATAATGGCCTTTAATGGCTAATTCTTGATAAATGCAGAATTTCTCAAAAATCTGCCAACTATTTTCTTAAATGTACAAATGTGTTGGCTCTTTTAGACGTCACCAAGCAGTTCTTCATGTTGTTCACCAAAGAGCAACTAGAGTTTAATTGTTTACATAAAGAAAACAGAAAATCACAACCCAAAGTTTATTGATCAACTATTTGTTCTAAAGGAGACTGCAGATCCAGCTCCGTCCATGTTATATTGTCACCTGATGATGCTGCTGCTCAGGTGATGAAACTGGTATTTTATTCATTAGAAAATTAGCATGTGTGTCTCTCGTCTTGCTCATCTGCAAGAACTGAATATTAAGCGTTTACATGTTTCTTCACAGCTGTGAGTCTTTTTAAGGGTAACAAAGATCATCAAATTCAATAGTGGAATAAAATCCAAGTGAATGCCTAAATGAGAAAAGAGAAGAAATATGTTTTTTTTCCTAAATTGTTTTTAAAGGATTTGCTCTGTTGAATGAGCTCCAGGTTCAACTAATTAACCAAGTAGAGTGTGTTGCATGTTGCATAATCTTCGATGAGGTTTACAAAGCAAAATTGACATTACATTGTGGCTGTTTGTCTGAAAAATACAGTAAATTTGATCATATATTGAATCTGAATGCATTTCTGGATGGAGGAATAAGGTTTGTTTAAATCCCAAACCAGAATAAACCAACAACCCTGGTTTACGTTGTTGAAACAGAGAGGGAACAGAACTTAAAACAAAATCTGCACATGAATTTTTCCTGACCTAGACTGATACTTTGTCAAATTTTAAGTTCAGATTTTTATTTTTAGGAACACAAATTTATAAAAAAAAAAAATACTAAAATAACTTCTGCGATTTTTCGAATACAATAAAAATCCCATTTTTGTGGCCATGCCAGGATTTTGGCACTCTGCTTGAGAAATTTTGACCCCCTGCCTTATAGCTGCTATAGCAAATTTGGGACTAAAATTAGCTTAAAACATTTATTTTCATGCATCTTAATAACATTCTAACACATAATATAGCTGTAAAAACATTGACAAAAAAATAAATAAAATAAAGTGGTTCTCTCATTTGTCTCGAATCCTCTGCTAATAACACGGCTCAGACCAAAAGCAACGATTGGAACATCCAGTTGTCGCTTTGCCGAACCACCGCATTTATGCACTTTCCTGGGACCTCCATTTATTATGCAGCAGAACGCCACTGTTGTGAGGGGTTCTCTGCTCAATAATATCAGAGAAGGAGAAACAGCCGGCTGCTACCACTTCAACTTTAGGACAAACAACCAGAGTCCCAAAAAGAAAAACACCATCTGAAGTCACGGACAACAAAAGACGATTAGACCTATAAAACGGCAACTTGTTTTTAGAGCTCTCATGTTTACTCTGGAAACATGGGTTTCCGGTTCCGGTGGATGCAGAACGAGTGAGAATACCAAAAGGGAGGGGTGAGTGTTCCATGAATGAATTTGCATTCAAAATCCATTTCTTTGTTCTTTTTTTTTACACAGCTTAGTAAAAAAAAAATAGTTTTTTGCTTTACAGGTTTCGGCGATAAGTGGGACTCTGATGATGGCTAGAGTAATTAGCCGAAACATGTAAGGTAAAAAACTATTTTTTCTCCTAAGCAGTGTAAAAAAAAGAACAAAATAATGGATTGTGTTCAAAACCTAGCTTGTTAGCAGATTTAAAGCCTGATACATTATGTGATAAATAGAAAATTCTATCTTTAAAGAGTTTGATTGTATACAAGCTAATGTTGGTGTCTATTATGTAAGTGTAAAGCCCGGACCACTCTGTCCATTTTACGGCCGGTCTAGACAAATTATTAGTCGTGAACAGAATCCCGACAAAAAACTGAAAAACAGTGAGGGTGACTTGCAAGTGGCTGTCTAGTGTGACCGGCTCTACGATAGCTTTTTGAGAACTTTCACAATCGAAGTCAGCCTCCAACAGACATCAAGCACTGCTTGAAAATCTACAACTCCCGTCTGCAAGCGACCAATGAAAACACACCCAGGGAATGACACAAAAAATCGAGTGATGAGAGTAGCAACAGCAGATGGTACACTCAGGAACATGCGGACCACTCCTTTTTGGAGTTCAGTGCAGAAGTGTTTTAACGGTGGAGCTTTTGTCTCCTTTCAGCGTTGTTTCGGTTAGCTGTCTGTTTTTGGTGTTGTATGTTTTTCAAGGGGTGCTCTTGTGTCGTAGCGAGCCCTGTTGGAGCGAGATGTCGTGCAGTTTGGTTCACTGAAATCTGCGCCGTACAGTGTGCCACTTCTCTAGAGTCCTCACAGTGTGATATGAGTCCTGTGTGACAGCCAAAAAATGCACCTTGTGACCTGGGCTCTACAGGGGTGCTCAATAAGATGATCATAAGCTCAAAAGAGCTCTTTTGGCTTAAAAACTAATTCTACAAACTTTGTGTACTCAAAAAGATCTCTGGTGATAAATATTAAAGAGGACAGAGTTCCACTGAGGGCTCTGTGGATGAAACCTGCTGCCATCTTCTGTGGAGCCCCTCTCAAGCCTTGAGTCATATCCCCGTAATTAGCCAAGAATCCACACCGGCTCTCCTGCACACAAAGCGTGTCCCTGTCGACTCTGTAGATACAACGCAATCAGGCAACGCGACGAGGGGGAAGGAAAAATCAACGCATCAAAAAACAAACTTTGAACAATGACCCTAATTCTCATTTGCAACTTTTTTTTCCCCCTTACACCTTGTATTTTCTGTTCTGTCATGAGCAGAAGAGGCAATACGTCCCTTTTTCCCTCTTCCAAGGATAATGATTTACAAAATGCCTCTCATCAAAGTATTCATTAACAACGAAAGTTAATTAAAAAATAAATGAGTAAACATCAATATCAAATCTCAGCACTGTGGAAGGGAATACATTATGCAGAGTAATGATGTTTGAAAGGGGCTTTAGCACCTCTGTGGGACTCTTTTAAACCCCTTACCTCTTAGGCAGTTGCTTATTTTGCAACCCTTTGTTGTTTAACAACAAAGAGAATGGGCTCTCATAATGTTATATTAATCAGCGGATTAATATTTCAATTTGATTTGCTTTATAGTTGAGGTGCTGTTGGCATTTCCATTTTCCCTCCATATGTGCAGTGATGTTAAGTGGTATCATTACCATTTTCTACCTGGGGGTTCAGGGAGATAACAGGCACCAGTGATAGCTCTATTCTGTGGGGCAGGGAGGGAGTTTTTTTGGGGGGCACTCATGCATTTTTTAAAGGTCCTTGTTTGGTGTGCCTTCACATCCATTATTCTGAAATGTTTCATGCAAACAGCTGAGTCACAGCCTTTCTGCCCACCAAAGGACAGCAAAAAAACACCTTGGAAGTTTAAATTTAACTTGTTTGTGTAAAAGTCTGCAGTGATAAGGCCAGGTTCATTTTTTACTCTAAATTGATTGATCGCTTTCTTCTAGAGTCTTATATGTGCTTTAAAGGGACAATGTGTAGTTGCCATAATTAATATCTGCAAATATCCATCAAAATAAATTAAATGATGCCCAGTTATTGAAAAATATTGGCAGCTGCTTAAAATGTAACATTAAAAGTCCGGTCTAAAATTTCTCTACGTCAAGGCGCCTTGCTTACGAGGACACTGTCCTTCCTTGGTCAAAGAAAACGGTTAAATGAAACAGACTTGCATCACGTGACCACGGCTTCCACGGTGGTCACGTAAAGTCACGTGACACTGTAGATAACATTATATTTTATCTGCATACATTTCAATATAAATATATAATGAGCCTTTACTTTTAAAATCATGCATACATTTGTTAAATTAAACATGTAAGTGAGTTACTACCCGCTAGCCACCAAAGCTGCAACTACCAAGCAACTAACCAACCATAGATAACTTCTTTGGATGTTAAAAAACATTTTAAATTAGTTGACTTGCTTTTAAACTTGAAATTTTTCCCTGAAGAACCTGCCGGCTTCTGATCTGCCATTTTTTTCAATACTGCTGTGTATTCTGGGACATTTTTGAGCAAGGCTAGGCTACAAGTCACCTCCTGTGTATCCTTGCTCCGCTAGCTAAACGGCTAACAAACAGAGAACACACGCCTCGGTAGAACATGAACACTGGAATACATATTGGTGGTTCCTGATGACGTATCTCCTAAGCAACCAGGGCAGGACCACAACATCAAGACGAGGTTCCTTGGCATTGAGAAACACCCTAAGTCTCTGGGCGACGCCATATTAGATGCCATGTTTCTTTCTACGGGAGCCCATGAAGACAAAATGCATTACTGATTTGTAACAAATGGTTACAAAGCTTTCACCATTCATTAACGTTGTCTTTTTGCACATTTACCTCTTCGCTTGTTGCCACTGATGAAAGTGAGTCTCTTCTTCCGGCTCCTGGAGGGTGCAGACGCTTTTTTCCTCCTCTCCTCCATATCTTATCCTCAAGGCCTTTGTCTGTCTGTGTGTTGGGTGCACGGCTGCTTCTGCATTTTTCTGGAAACTGGAAACTGAAATTCACTTAAATGGATCTCGTCAGTTGGTCTCTCAACGCAACTGATAACATCTTTTCAATGATGAGAACCGGAGAGGGGGCTCCCGGATGCCCTACCAAGACAGACCCAGTTGGACACATCATGGACTCCTGGAAACAGTGGAACTTGATTTGTTTTTCCCAGCTGTGTGTGGAGAACTCTGAAGATGTGTGAATATTTGTGGTGTTGGTGTCAGGTTTCCTGCTCATTGGCCTTGGAGGCTACCTGGCTTACTGGAAAATTAACGAGCTGTTGAGGAATATTGGCCTGATCCCGGAGCTCAGAGATGGTTTGCACCGCACTGTGAACTCACAGACTCACATAATTGTTGAGATGAATCGTAAGCTTGGGACTTTGGCGGAGATTCATTCATTGGCACAAGAGATGGATGCCATCAAGGAGAGAGTGGACAAATCAGCATGGATTGGGATAGATTAATGTCCATTATTGGATTTTGAGAGGTTGAGGACCAACAAACTGTAAGACAGAGGAAATTATCTCTGTCTGGCCCCAAAACGATTTCTAATCGGAATCTGGCGCCCTTGAGCCTGCAAGGCTCCAACTAAAACTCCCCCCTCAGAAGATATGTGGAATGTGCCGTCGCTATGGCAACTCAACCCTGCCTCCTTTCCCAGCCTGGGCGGGACTGCGGGAAGGCCGCTGAAATGTTCCAGGGTCATTGCAACCCTCCAACCTGCAATGCTCCTCCCCCTATCCACACTGAGGTGACATGCGCTGCTTATTGTGGCTGCAGGAACTGAAGTGGGGATAGTCCCAACTCACCACCCCACCTAGTGGACACTTATGTTGTGTTGTCTGAAGTCTGTTGCATAGATGTTTGAGGTTTTTTTTTTTTTTTTTGCAGAGCAAAGCTGCCCTCCTGGGGGTGGGTAACCCTGAAGTGCCTTTTTTTTCCTTCCACCTGAACCAATCCTCATGTAACCCTCTTATCTCTATTAAGGTAGCGTGACTCAGGGTTGCAAATGACCACAGTCACTAATTCTTGTCATGTGTCTTGCCCATGTATGTCTGATCTCTGAATTGTGTGTACTGAAACTTTAATTTCCCTCTGGGATTAATAAAGTATCTTTGATTTGATTGATTGATTGATTGATTGATTGATTGATTGATTGATTGATTGATTGATTGATTGATTGATTGATTGATTGATTGATGTGCTTGTCATTTTGCTGAAGGTTGCACTCCCCAGTGCTTTTTGACCATAATGGGCACCCGTTGGTAAGGTCTTACTCCAACACAAAATACAGCTTGCTTGCAACAATTTAAGTATCTACTTCCCCCATCACCAGGAAAAATACACACCGTCACATTTTGAACTGAAAACGGCTCAAAGTGCATGAAACTATTTTAAAGCAACAATGCCAAATCTACAAAACAAGCTAGCTTCAAAAATGTCCATGCCTCTTAACAACTTTCTGACTATATGTATATAGAGCTATAAATATATTGTGGAAATCAGGAATAATGAAGTGGTTCTCTTGCATATGTTTAAAATCACAGCTAGTCTGAAACCAACTATTGTATTATGAAGCAAAGTTTGAATTTGCAATGACAATCAAGTGATATCTCACCTAGTTGTAATGTTTAGGTTTGAGGAAGGTGCAGCAACGCAGCAGCTAGAGGCAGATAATTATAGATTTTAATGATGAGGAGCCAAAAGTTATAAAGGAACAGAGACTGAAATAACATCAGACGTGGGAATATGAGAACCTGACATAAAAGAAAGGGGAAAAACCTAAACCAAGAGTTACCGAGGTGAGTTGGGGTTAGTTTTATATAATCCCCTTATCTCATCTTGAGTCAGAGTGCCATCCCATCTCATCCTATGTACACCCTAATTTTTGTTTCAGTACAAACAATTTTTTCTTTGCATGGCACAAGTCTTCCACTGTAGTGATTTCTTAGAACAAAGAGCTTGAAAAGAGTTTAGTAATTCTACATTTTTCTAGTTAAATTTCCCTAACACTGGAAAATTTGTCTCAAATCATTTTTATTGCATTTTATATTCATTTGGAGGGTTTAGCCAAGTGATTTTCACAATTTGAACCAGATGGCCAAAGAGAGAATGGTGGTAGTTTACTGGTCTGAAGGTGAGCGACTGAATCCAAACCTCGTCTGCACACATGTTGAGGTGTCCGTGGACACGATTCTGAACCCTAAAAGCCCCGGGGGTGGTACATTTGGCCGACCACCGTTCGCCAGACATTGTTTAATGCAGAAGACAAAATTCCCCAAAGGGATAAATACGATATAAAAATGCATTAAAGAGACATTAAGTAGGTACAACCTGACCAGGATTTGAACCCTGATCTCCCAATCTCATTGAGGGCACTCACACCACTGGGCAACTGAGCTGGTGCAATAGAATAATCACAAGGTCTGCATCCAATTTGAAATTTGTTGGCTCTTGTTTGACCGCCATGTTGGCTGCATGTTCATTTTCTCTTTTTAGCTTCAGATAAAGGTTTCTTGTTGTTTTTTTTTTTTTCATTTGGATGCTTCGCCAGACACGATACAATAAACGCCAACCACGCCTAGCTCGTTTGTAATCAGCATACGTCAAGTTCTGGATTTGAAAATAAGATCACACCCCTCCACACAACACACACACACACACACACACACACACACACACACAATCCGGTCTTGAGGGGCAATGAACATAATACAAGAAGATGGCGGGAACTTATAAAATACGGGAGTTTCCTGAGAAAAACAGGAGCCTTGACAGCTATAGGTGTAAGGCGTTAACGTGGATTGCCATAATAAAGCGTTATCTTGTGAGACAAGTGAGTTTTGAACCTTCAGGTCACCAGTCCTGAGAGGCTCAAGTCCCAAATGCGGGATTCTCCCTACAAGGAGCAGAGGGGGCTGAAAGACCTTGTAAAGGGACATTTCAGCATCTACTGGCTCAATGAATGCATTAAACATATGACAAAGCTACTTCATGTACATTTAAAATAATGTTGAAACATGCATCGGTCTCTAAAAGTTAAGCTCCTGTTTCACAAGTCAAACACAAAAGGTGACATGACCTGCATGTTCAGTGTCAAGTTTACCTTCATACCTTTCAGTGCTGGGCTAATCACGCCTTATCAGTACGCACCTTAAGGAAACAGACGAGCAATTAGGACATAGATTATTTGTCATAAACATCACTCACTGCCATGCAAATGCAACATAATTGCCCAGCAGACCTTGAGTGACAAGCCATTAGATGATTGTTCACAACGGTTGATTGCGATCAGACAGGCGTGTCTTACTTGATACATAAATGAAGTTAAGTGTTGATCACTTTAAGATTCCTGCTCATCACATAGAAAAGCTTTGATAATGATCAGTCCTGCTGCAGCACTGATGCTGTTTTTTTACAGTTTGATGTGCAGCTCAGAGAGAAGAAAACAACGAAAAAGAAGTTAGGGTTCAGGAAGTAGAGGTTGAGCTTCAGATGTTTGTAGGTCAGAAAGTTTGTTTTAAAAAGTGATTTCTTAAATTACAACTTTGGTCTTTTTGTAACTTGTAAATAAATTCAAGAAAAAAAAATCCATCCTGTGAAATCAAGGGGTCACTTGGCGTCACCCAGCGTACGACACGTTTCTGTGTAATTAATTTAGCTTACCCGAGGAGGACAAATAAAATATATTAAAAAACTGCAATTTTGGTTTTGTGGGCTGATACTGATTTCCAAATTTTCATACTGCTTTGATCTGATCTGCCAAAACTGTTATTGATCAACTTTAATTATTCTCAAATAACTTTTACTTATCTTGTCTTTTCTTTTTATTCAAAAACTGGGGGGGGGGGGGGGGGGGGGGGGGGGCATCATATTGTACTTTTCGAGTTTCTGATCACTTTTTTTATCATGCTGACAACTGACCAATCACAAACACCAAATTAATTTGTATAATCAACTCAATACAATAGAAAAAAATGTTCATACGTGGACAGCAGTAGCTCAGGAGGTCCAGTAATCGGAAGGTTCTAGGTTCGATCCCGCCTCCCGCCAGAGAATTCTGCTGTTGTGTCCTCGGGCAAGACATGTAACCCTCCTTTGCTGCTGGCGGTGGTCGGAGGGACCAGGGGCGCCAATGTATGGCAGGCCTCGCCTCTGTCAGTTCACAGCTGTGTGTACATCGTAGCTCATCATCATGTGTGTGTGTGTGTGTGTGACTGATTGTGTTGTGAAGAGCTTTGGGGGGTTGTAGAACGCTAAGAAGGCAAATACAGGCCACTAACCATTTATTCTAACACACCTCCACTTGAGCCACTACCATGAGTATATAATAATAATAATAATAACAATATTAATTTGTTATTTTGATGCAAAGAACTTGTAGCAATAATAAAACACGATACACACACTGCAGTTGTTTGAGAGGGGCCATGGAAGGACCCAACTGCCTGGTCTGGTGAAACCTACGTAGATGCGAACCACCTGAGTCTGTTGTGTTTTCTTTTACCGGACGAGTTAAGCTCTTTCAAATCTAACTCATTTGCATCTGAGTCATACCACACATGCTCTGGTAGACTTTTAACAACAAAGCACAAATGGCAGTTAGCTTAGAGGAAAATCATCTCCACGGGTTTTAGCTAACAGGTTGGGGTGATAAAATCCGTGTTAAAACACTCCAAGACGGTTTGATGTAGACGGTTCCAACCAGCAGAACGTCTGTTTCTGAAGACCCGTATCATCCCCCTAGTCATCACCGCTGAATTACCAGTGACCTCGGTGAATGCATCCGTGGTGCCGTGGCCGTGTGTGTGTGTCTACATAGTTAAATGACTGTTAAACATGTTTGTGTGAATGAGCACGTGCACCGCTGCCCTTCATAATCAGGGGTCTTGAAGAGCCCCCCCCCACCCAGCCAGTGAATTGCTCACAGCTGTGGGCCCCTTGTCGCGCTGGCAGCCCCGGCCCTGTCATCGTGCGTCCGCCTATCTGACCTGCTAATTTGGAGCATATGTAAGTGCTCTTAAAGTGGCGGGCCTTTTGACATGCCACAAACGGCATCTGTGGCAGCTGCCCCGAAGGAAGCTTTATTTAATTCAATTACATCTTTTGGAGATATGTAAACGAGGAGCTTAGAGGCTGGGAGGGGAGGAGAGGAGAGGAGAGCAGGAGGAGGGAACAGAGAACAGGGGGTGGTCTTTTCTTCTCTCACCACCCTACCTTCCCTTGCTCCCACAAGACCCTCCACCATGCTTGATCATCATCGGCCTCCGACTCAAAACCCAAAAATGTCAAGACCCAGGTGGCTCAATAGGCAAATGATTGGCTGCAAAACGCCTCACCTCCCCTCCGTAGCCTCCCTCCACCACAGCGGTGGGGGGAGTCTGAGGGGATAATCAGGGTCAGAATCCTCTGCCACACTGATCAGAATGTCTCAACCCCCGGGCAGCCCTGCAATTAATGCGCCATTGAAAGGGAATGAACATATTCACCATCTGGCAATTAGGGGGCTCATAGGCTCCTTCTATCTGTCTCTCCTCCTCTTGTTTGCTTCTCTGGGCTTTAAATGCAATTGTGATCTTATGCTTGCTCCATCTCCAGCGCCTCACACTGGCCCAAGGCCCATTCGGCGCTCCGAGGGTCTTTAAAGGAATGAGCAAGCGCGGGATCGCAATCCAGGGCAATTCAGAAAGCCCTCTCATTCCTGAAATGGAGCCGTAATAACGACTCTTCTTGTTGTTTCTCTGCCCCCCTCCTCCTTGATCTGGATTCATCCCATCGCTGCTCTTGCAGCCCCAGCTGCTGCTGGCCTGAAAAGGGGCTTTGGAGAGACTGATGTCATCATGATCAAATTAACTCTTTCTCTCTGGATGGGAGCAAAGGTTGTCAATGGTTCTGTCATCTCTAAGCGTGTATTTTTTTCCCCCTTTTCTTAAATGCATCAATGATGTTATGATTAGTCATTTTACAGCCAACAATGGCCTCCAAATGCACGTGAATGCTCTTTCCAGCCAGAGAGGATCGCTACGCTGTTGAAAGAAATCGATTCTAAGAGATGTCTGACATCTTTCCAGCTCTGTTTTTCTCTCCCTACCTCTCTTCCACACAGTCATTGTGAAATTCAAATCTGGGGATTACAAACCGAGTGATTACATTTGGCATTGATCTGGCTAGTTTTGAGTTGCAAATGCGCAGCCTCGACATTTGGCTAGAGTGACTCAAGGTCTGGGAGACAATGGGGAAACAAATATGAGGAAGTGGTGGGTCTCGGAGAGGAGAAGGCACCACTCACAGCAGGCCGCTTTTACTTACTGTTAAAAAGTTGTTCTAAATGTTTAAAAAGTGGTTTTTCATCACGTTTATAAGTACCAGTGAGGTCATCGCTGATCGACCTCCGGGTTGACTCCCCTCGATCCGCTGACTTCGATCCCTCTCATCTTTAATTGCTACCATCCCTTCAGCAAGCCGCCGCCATTGTGCTTTCCTGTAAAGTAATAATTACACACATTGAATTATTAAGAGTCATTATCAAAGCTTGTGCTTAACTTGTTTTGTTGTAGTGTTAAGTTCCTGTGATCTCGGGCAGTCATTATTTATTAACAGCCTGGATGCTGCTCGTGTCGCTGCGCGGCCTTAATGACGCACACTTCCTGTTTGCCCCCCTTTGAGATAAACGCTAAAAAACAATATTGGAGTTGCACCGAGGGAGGGAAGCGTTGCAAAAATTACTATTTATTGGCCCTGGATGAAATCATTATCATAAGGGGAAATTAATTAAACCAGTATTTTCAAATGAGTGTTTACATAGCAGAGAAGGGCTTTTTATTCTGGGTTTTGGCTCAAATGAACGATGTTTCATCACTGATCTGCTCAACTATGGGATTAAAAGGATACTTGCAACTTTTTCAAACTTTTAAATATTTTTTTTTTGAGCCAGTATGTGCTAAAATGACCCTGTGGCCAGAATACTGCACTTGCAACTCCAGAAAAAAAATGGAGAAAAACCAATAAAAACTACAGGAAACTGAGAAGATTTACCAGAATGGTTCCACAACTTAGGAGCTGCCAAAGCTCAAACTTTATGGCTTGTTAGCAATAATGACTAAATATATTGACTGTTAACCAAATGCATAACAACCACAAACTGAAAAAAAGAAAGTAAGCTTGTGAAACTTTTTACAAACATCTTAGTATCCAAGGTGGATAAAAACAGCAGCTGTGAGCCAGGTTTAGACTCTCAGGTGACTGTTTGCTAACAGGTTGTACGGAAATACCTGCAGTGACCTTCAGAAACAACCACCTGACTAAACTTGCCTCTACCCAAATGAAATGAGAGTATGGAAATAGAAGAGCAAACATTGAGGGCAGAAACCGTGACACACAACTGTGACCAAGGGGCCATTTTCTAACTCATCCCCCACGTCTCCTGACCTGGAGACAAACTGGAGCCTGCAAACACAAAAAGAATATGCAGCATCAGGTATTACAGAACCACACGTCATGTCTGAGAAACAGCCTGTGGACGTGGAGCTTTCATGAGCACTTAAACAAATCACAAACAGGTTGACCGCACACGCAGAAGAGAGGCGGGCTGACCGCACATCATCAACACGGGACTTTTTTTGCACATGCAAATGTTGCATTTGTGTGAGCGGCATGCCAAACTGCAGGCAGACGGAGCCGGGCCGATTTTTCACCTGCAGGACCTCCACCCAACCAAAACCCCAACACACATCTACTTTGTTCTCCTTTCATCCGGCTTTCCGCTCCGTTGTTGCTCTATTGTTGGAGATAATTCCGGTCACCTGCCTTGAGTGATGGGAGTAAACAGAAACATGAGAAAATACTGAACTCAATGTTAAAGGGCGCCATGCTGAATCAGGTCAGGATCCATAGACTAAAATATCATCTAAAACTCAGGAGTGTGTTTAAAAAAATACCATTTTACATTTAGTGAATTAAAAACATGAGCAAACTATTGTGTTACAAAAGAAACTTCATTCCATGATAAAAAATAATTAGCTTATAGTGATTTCCGTGTTTTTACCGCTGGGTTTAGGTCTCAAAACCGAAACTTAATCGATCCACATTGAGTGTGAAACAGGCTTAATCTCACGTAGACAGTGCTTAAGAAATGAAATCGTATGTCTTTTGTGCTACAATAATTGCCTAAAAATAAGGAAGTAGTGGAAATTTATTATTGAAACCCACATGGAAATATAAAAACTTTTAAAGAGATTGAATGAGTTTCGGTTTTTCAAGCAAGATAAAGTTTAAATATCAACTTTACTCATATTTTAATACACTTGCAGTGGTCTTTAAGAATGAATGCCTTAAGTCACACTTGGTGGTTAAAAAAAGGATCTGGTGAGTATTTTATAGGAGTAGTGAGCCAGTATTATTTCCTGACATCCCGTCTCTGATTGGCTAACAGCAACACGACTCTACCACTGATTCTGTTTGCTTTGCGATATGGATTTTATCTCCACGAATAACACGAGCCTGGAGGAGTTCTTCAGTGTTATGGAGTTGCTAATGCTAACTGTTAGCTTCTACTAGCCGAGATGTTCTCTGCTGGACGCTAAACCAACAACAGCCTTCCCTGTCATGAGCCAAGATGGGTGAGTCTGAATGTTGTGTCAGTGTGACATAAACCTGTCAGCCTTTTCTGAACCAAGCAGTTTTTTTTTCATCTGTTTTCTTTTGGGTGAAGACCATCTTCATGTTCATGACAAACTCAGAGTGACTGAATCTAATAGAAATAATAATTTAAAAAATGTTTTTTTCAGTGAAGTTAACTTTTATTATTGATCCAAACCAACATTTTCTGCTTCTGTTATCTTCATTTGTAACTAATAAGCCTAAAATATTATAGATTTGTCACATTCTTGCTGATTTACAAATAATGTTGTCCAATTTTTACTCTAACACACCAAACATAGGAAGATAACTTTTTACATTTACTTTTCTAAATTGAGAAATTTGAGGTTTCCTGTCAGGTTGTCTCTGGGTGACATGTTTGTCTTTGCCCTGACTGTATAGAAGCAGCATTTTATTTAAAAAGTGTCTTTAAGAAATCATCCAAACACCAGACACACAGGTCAAACACCAGACCTGACACGTTGACCTGACAGACATCAACAACATCTGAACTGGTAGAAATGTTTATAATGTTGCTCGGGTTGTTTCCAATTCAAGTTTTTGGAATGCACAGATTTGTCTTTTCCACCTATAATTGGATCTGTAACAACATCTGACCCTGTTAGGAAACCTCCGACCTTTATCTTGAGGAAAAGTTAAGATCTGCAGCTTGAAATGTTTTTGGTTTTGTGCACCTTTAAGAAGTAAACTTGATTAAAATCATGGCAGAAAATGTGTTTTGTTTTCTGGAAAGTAAAAAAATGTTCAGTCATGTTAGATAAACCGAAATAAACAGTTGAAGAGCAGTAACCAGCACAAGTAAAGTTAATTATCCAGATTTTAATCTGATATGAAATGTTTTCTTTCTGCTTTACTGAAACATATTTTTATATCCAGTCTGGTTCTACCTTGTCTTTACTTCAGATGTCCTCCATTCTTTTGATTGTGCGTCTTTTTCTGCTCTGGACCTTCCTCTTCTCATTCTTCAGCTGGAACCAACCCCATCCCCTCCATTCTTCTTTCTCTCTGCTCTCATTTCCCTGCGTCGAACAAATAGGTAATAAGCACCACTTTGTACCGCTCTCCTTCCTCAGATCCAGAGTGAGGAGTCTGATTAAATAATCATTGGAGGAGCGGCACGCGTGCAGCTTTCCCCCTACTCCTCACCTTGGGGACATATTGTCCCCTGTCACTGAAACCTCGGGGACAGAAGGCTCCGCCGTGGGTAGGCTCAGTGGGAGAGCAGGGAGCTGATGAAATGAAGATCGGGTAATGAAGGCATGGCCCATGGCTTCCGCGGCTCCACCATATGTTTCACCAAATGCAAATTGCCCCCAATTCAAACAAGTTTTTCATCTTGATATATGCAAATGTGTTTATAAATACCGCCTTATAAATATAGCATTACAGTTTATGCAGAGGCACTTATGAATCATTTTCTCTGCCAATGTGGTGTGAGGCAGCAGCACAGCACGACAACCTTTAACAAACAGGCTCGGACCTGGCAGCGGCTAATGGCGTCCTGGGGGACAGGAAGTAAGGTGGTCAGATTGGAAAAGGAGCTCTAACTGGCCTGTGAACCAATGAAAACGGGCACCAGTGAATGTTTCATCCAATTACAATTAGCTCAGCCATCACAGAGGCCACCAACCAACCAGATGGGGCATGTTTACAAATGAGTCCTGGAGGTGAAGTGGCCTCTGACTTTGTCACTATGGGGCCATTGTATATTTGACTATCAGATGCCGAACTTTGCAGCATTTTGTCTGCAAACACAAAAATATTCTATAATCTGTTAAAATTAGTGGAATACAAACAAAAAGTTTAGAGTGTTTACTCGAGTTCAGGCAGGCTGCTCCGGTGGGGTAAAGCTGTCTAAATGCTAAAAGCTGGTGCTGTGTGTGTGTGTGTGTGTGTGTGTGTGTGTGTGTGTGTGTGTGTGTGTGTGTGTGTGTGTGTGTGTGTGTGTGTGTGTGTGTGTGTGTGTGTGTGTGTGTGTGTGTGTGTGTGTGTGTGTGTGTGTGTGTGTGTGTTCTGTGCTTAGAGCAATGAATCCAAAACATCAACATCAAAGAGGCGAAATGTTAAATAATCATAAAGCCTTGATTGCAGCCTAATTAGCTTGACTGAGCTAACCAAGAGCTGAACAGATTCTGTATTTCTATCCTGACCTGGAAAAAGTTTGCAACACATCTTCATCTTTTACTGAATGTTTAAAGAAAATGTTTAAAACACAGATTCTAGATGAGATATGTATTCAGACACTGGTTCAAAACCAATATATATATATTTTTTTGGAATCTGAGCTGATGGAGTTGGTCACCACAGTGATGATCAGCTCACACGAATCCCGCTGCTTCCTTTGGAAATGGCACCTGACTCTATGTCTGAGCCAACATCTTCATCATCACCTGCAGCAACAGCAGCTGGCCCGAACCACGCCGAGGCTGACACGGGCCAACTGGGTCAAACCTAACAGAGAGTGTGGAGGCAGGCACTTTCAGAGTTTATTCTGGGACCTGGTGCATTATGGGAAAATATAATCCTCACAAAAGTCAAATGACTTGGATTAGACTAAAACTGATGGCACACTGCTGTGATGTGAAAAGTGAAACTGTAATTGAATTATTATTTTGTAGATAAAGAAAAATGAACAACCAAAACTTTACATTTTTCTTAACATATTGGGATAATTTGGTCCTTTATAATTGATTATAAATTATTTATCTACAGGAAAGACTTTAGATTCTGATGACATCACAGAAAGTGGGAGGAGTCTGAAGAAACGGGAAGACGTTTTCTGACTGCAACAGTACCAGGATCTATGGAATTGGACACTTTTCAGCATAATCATATTAAATGTTTTAATCAGTTATCAACTAAGCTAAAAAAAATAAAGTTTCTCTGTTTGATCAGTCAGTGGGCTCACCACCACTGAGCGCTAATCATGCAAAAATGCATTTTCCATCTATACTGTATATGTATTTCCAGAATCATAATTTTTGACGGAATCATAAACTGAAACAAAGGAAAAGTCATTATGTTTATTGTAATTCTATGAGATGTACACTCAACAAAAATATAAACGCAACACCTTTGTTTCTGTTCCGATTTTTCATGAGATGGGCTTAAAGATCTAAAATTCATTCCGGATACACAATATTACCATTTCTCTCAAACATTGTTCACAAATCAGTCTAAATGTGTGATAGTGAGCACCTGTGCTTTGCTGAGATAATCCATCCCACCTCACAGGTGTGCCACATCAAGATGCTGATCTGACATCATGAGTAGTGCACAGGTGTACCTTATACTGCCCACAATAAAAGGCCACCCTGGAATGTGCAGTTTTTTGCTTTATTGGGGGTCTGGGGACTCAGAACTGGTCAGTATCTGGTGTGACCACCATTTGTCCTGTAGGAGCCAAAAAGCAGTGTTCTGTGTACGTGCATTTTTGACAAGATGTTTATCAGCCCAGCATCCTGTGCACGTGCACTTTTAACATCTTGATTGTCCAGCTGCTGCGTACGTGCTCAACAACATGTTGTTCAGTCCAGCTTATGTAACTTCCAGTAAGTATTGGCTTACTTTGACCATATTGGGTAATAAAACAGCATCCCATCATTTCCCGAAATCATGAGGGTGGGGGCCAGAAGAGTATAACCGATGCTGCGTGGTGTAGGAGAGAGGGCTTTGCAGCAGGTTTCCAGCCGAGGCATTTAGTTCGAGGCTGAAGGCTGTCCCCATGAAGTGTTGGTGATGTATTGCTGAATTGTACAAATAAAGCCCCACGCTGAGATTGGATAAACTGTCTCTCTCTTGTTTTTGATAAGGAAAAAGAACCACAGTCCCATGCAGTGCAACACATCTTCTTCACATAGAGTTTATCAGATTGTCAATTGTGGCCTGTGGAATGTTGGTCCACTCCTCTTCAATGGTTGTGGTTGGATATTAGTGGGAACTGGTACACGCTGTCATATACGCCAGTCAAGCACATCCCAAACATGTTCAACGGGTGACATGTCCGGTGAGTATGCTGGCCATGCAAGAACTGGGACATTTCCAGCTTCCAAAGATTGTGTATAAATCCTTGCAACATGGAGCCGTGCATTATCTTGCTGAAACATGAGGTGATGTTTATGGATGTACGGCACAACAATGGGCCGCAGGATCTCATCACGGTATCTCTGTCTATTCAAAATGCCATCAATAAAATGCACCTGTGTTCATCGTCCATAAGAGATGCCTGCCTATACCATAACCCCACCACCACCACCACAAGCCTTCTCTGGATCCAGATGACCCAATGAATTATAGACCAATATCTAACCTTCCATTTTTATCAAAAGTCCTGGAGAAAATAGTGGCCATCCAAGTATGTGAGCATTTAAACACTGATGCTCTGTTTGAGGAATTTCAGTCTGGTTTTAGAGAGTATCACAGCACTGAAACTGCGTTAGTGAGAGTTACGAATGATATTCTCATGGCCTCAGATAAGAATCTTGTGTCTGTTCTAGTCTTGTTAGATTTCAGTGCTACCTTTGACACAGTTGATCACAATGTTCTTTTAGAAAGACTTGAACATGTTGTAGGGATCAAAGGAACAGCGCTAAGCTGGTTTAAATCCTACCTGTCTGACAGATTTCATTTTGTAAATGTACATGACAAATCGTCTTCATACTCCAGGGTTACTTGTGGAGTACCACAGGGTTCAGTGCTTGGACCAATTCTTTTTACTATATATATGCTCCCAATTGGTAAAATCATTAGACAGCATGGGATAAACTTCCACTGTTATGCTGACGATACTCAGCTATATTTATCCATTAACCCTGATGAACCTAATCGGTTGGGTAGATTACAGGCTTGTCTTGAGGACATAAAACTTTGGATGACTCTAAACTTTTTGCTTTTAAATCAAGACAAGACGGAAGTTCTCATCTTTGGACCAGAAATCCAGAAAAGGAAATTGCTTAGTCAATCACCTGACCTGAATGGCATTACATTAATCTCTGAGAACAAAGTAAGGAGCCTTGGTGTTATCTTTGACCAGGACATGTCATTCAAATCCCAGGTTTGTAGCATTTCCTTTTTCCACCTTCGGAATATTGCTAAGATTAGAAGCATCCTTTCCAGGAGTCATGCTGAAAAACTAGTTCATGCATTTATTACATCAAGACTGGATAACTGTAATTCATTACCCTCAGGAAGTCCACAGAATGTAGTTAAAAGTCTTCAGCTTGTTCAAAATGCTGCAGCTAGAGTTCTGATGAGAATTAAAAAGAGAGATCATATATCTCCTGTCTTAGCTTCCCTACATTGGCTACCTGTTAAATTCAGAATAGATTTTAAGATTCTTCTTCTCATATATAAAGCTCTTAATGATCAAGCTCCATCATACATCAATGATCTGATTGTTCCATACGTTCCTAACCGAGCACTTCGCTCTCAGACTGCAGGTTTACTGGTGGTTCCCAGAATATCTAAAATTAGCATGGGAGGCAGATCTTTTAGTTATCAGGCTCCTCTCCTGTGGAACCAGCTCCCAGCTTTAGTCCGTGAGGCAGACACCTTGTCTACTTTTAAGACTAGGCTTACAACATTTTTATTTGATAGGGCCTATGGTTAAAATCTGATGTTAGCCTAAATCTGGACAAGTGGGGGAGTAGAGGGAGGTGGAGTGTACAGTCGGTAAAGACGGCTCTCCCCTGCCCTGCCTCCACAATGCCTCCATCTAAATAGGATAGATTATCCAGAGTTATCTCTGTAGTTATGCTGCTATAGGCTTAGACTGCTGGAGGATACACTGACCACTTTTCACACTCTACTACTTTCTTCTACAATCTGCTCTTTAACTGTATTATTTTCTGCAATTGCAGCTGTTCAATTTATTTTATCTCTAAGTGTTTTTCTCCCCAGAAGAAGCTGCAACAATGTTCTGCAGAGCTGTGGTGGCCTCATGGAGGGGGCCATCGTCTAGCACAGTGGTTCCCAACCTTTTTCCCAAGGGACCCCGTTTTTTACCAGTAAAATTTTTGATGACCCCCTCCCATTCTCTCTTCCAGTACAAACAGTATTAAGAAATGATAAAATTGTTCAAGCACATTTTAAAATGCTTTGATTCAATAGATAACAGTAATAGTAGGCTCCAGTACAGAACAAAGTCATTAACAAAACCAAACAGAGCATAATGTGCTTGACAGTTTGTATTACTTTTCTGAACACATTGTTTCTTGTAAACACTGAAAAATCAATCATTCCTTTCAATAAACGTTTGACACATAAAAAATACACTGAGCAAAATGTACTTAAATGTGTATATTACTGTTTATACTAGATTATTTACTGTAAATCACTTGAAAATAAAACAGTAAGCTGAGCAAAATGTTCTTAAAAGTGTGTTACTTTTTCTGTACTAATTATTTCCTGTCTTAATATCAGTAAACGTTTCACTCATGAAAAAAAATGTGAGCAAAATGTAGGCTATAAACAAGTTATAAATGAAGTTCTCTTTCTTAACATTCGTTTCGATGTCTCACTATGGGACACGCCCCTCCGCGGATTCCTTAGAAGCACTTATCTCAATACGCCAATCCTGATTGGCCAGTGACCGTGACGTACGCGTCCCCCTGCTACTATAAGTAGCAAGCGTCCCCACGCACGCACTATTCAATCACCTCTTCTCGCTTCGGTGGTCGCTTATCTCTGAGGTAAGTTAGCTCAACTGTTCACAGACGGAGCCTTCTAATATTCTCTCCGTCGCCGAACGTTAACTTACTGTCCTTCTGTCCTGGCCTTCACCATAGGCTCGGGGCATAACGAGCAGCTTCACACTCCAGTGCATCTGTTCGTTCTCTGCTAACACACCAGTTAGCCTACATGGAAGCCGCTCCTCCCACCTGAGGAGTCGACGGCGCAGGAGCTCGCCTCTGTACCTGTGGGAACAAAATCTCAAGCACAGACCCGCACAAGGTCTGCTCGAGCTGCCTCGGGCTGGAACACGCCCAGCTGGCATTGGAAGTCCCCGGGTCATGTGAGAGCTGTGCTTGCTTCAGCCTGAAGAGCCTTCGCCGGCGGCTAGCGCGCCAGGCTAGCCTGTCGGGGAAGGACCCTTGCCTGCCGGCCCCTGGGCCACCGCCTGGGGACGCCAGCGAACATGTCCTCCCGGAGCCGGAAACGTGTGCCGAACTCAGCTGGGGCTCACAGCTCGAACCGGCCGGTCCGAGCCACCCCGTCGAGGACGTGTTGGAGTTGGACTACGGAGACGACGGGGGCACCTCGGAACTCCTCATTTCAGAGGAGGACGAGGATGATGACGTTTTTCTCCCCATCGCTCAGGCCTCCATGCCTAGCTTTCCGTCCTCTCCCAGGGATGGAGCGGCTTCTCCGGCCGCCCACCTGGACATGCAGTCAGTCTGCTGACGCGCTGCGACCAGGCTCAACATCCCTTGGCCCACCATGGTCACTGAGGCTGTCAGATCCCGCTACGAGGGAAAGAAGCTGCCTCAGGCCACAAGAGCGGCAAAGCCCCTCCTTCCCGCCTTCCCGGAGCTTCTCCAAGAAGTGAGGTCCTCCTGGGACAAACACCCTTTCAGCTCCAGGTCTCCTGTCCAAGGAGCCTCCTCGCTGGACTTCGAGGGGATGGAGAAAGCTGGCATGCTTCGCATGCCGCCGATGGAACCGCTGGTTGCAGCCCACCTGCACCCACGGCTCTCGGCAACTTCCTCCAGGCCTCCCGCTCTCCCCGCGAAGGCGGACCGCTTCCAGTCGGCGCTGAACGAGAGGGCGTACAAGGCTGCCGCCATCTCCGCCCGAGCTTTGAATGTCTCCTCCATGCTCTTGGCGTACCAAGCCGAGCTCTGTGAGGACATGAATACGAAGCCGGACCCGGAGGTGTGGGAGGAAATCACCGTACTGACCGACATCTGCCTGCGTGTGCAGCGCTGCGCGGTCCAGGCCACGGGAAAAGCTATGGGCATGATGGTGCTTCAAGAACGTGCACGATGGCTTAACCTCTCCAACCTCTCTGATAGAGAGAAGGAGGACATTTTGGACATGCCAATCATGCCTGAAGGCATTTTTGGCTCTGCCCTGGCATCAATGCAGCAACGGTGTGAGGCCAAAAAGAAAGAGGATCAAGCCCTTCATCTCTGCCTTCCCCGTAAACTTTCACCGGCGCTGCCGGCTCGGCCGAACCTGCCTCAGGCAGCTGTCCGAGCCCAGCCTCAGTTCTGGATCCCAAAGCGCCCGAAGCCTCAAGCTGTCCAACCAGCTCCTTCGGGCTCAGCGCCTCGACCAGTTTGGCCTCAGAGATCCGGCAACCAAGCTGCTCCGCCGCCGGGACAACCCACCCGACCCGGCGGTCAGCAGGTGAGGAAGAAGAAGAGGGCAGCCTGACGGAGTTCTTTCCCTCCGGACGCTGCAGCTGGCAGTTCCCCGTTCGCCAGCTCCTCCTGTTCGATGTTGCCATGGTGCCTTCTTCCCCCCTCACGGAACCCCTCCGGCAGAGTCCCCGAGCGGTCCAGGGTGGGGCCAGGACGTGCAGCCGGCGGTGCCGGCTCAAAACACACGTCACAAGCACTCACATTGTTTTTCACAAACATGTCACGCTCAAGGAGCATTAAAAAGTTAGCTGCAGCATCCAGACAAAATGTCAAGGGCGCAGCAAAAATCAATAAAAATGTTGCCCATGAGCATTTCCAGGCGTGGGCGGCCCCTGGCGGACTTACCCGCCAGCCACGGGTCGTCCCCGTATGCCTGGGCCGTCAAAGCACAAAGCCCCCGCGCATGCGCAGTGGTTGCCACGAGCACAGCTGCCCCACAACCTCTGGAGGGAGCTGCTGCTCCGTGTGTCACGGCTGTGTCACCACTCTCCACTCACATGGAGGAATGGACAGCGGTTTCTGCTTCACATTGGGTGCTGAGAACTATTTCGAGAGGTTACAGGCTCCAATTCGCTTCTGTTCCTCCTCGATTATCCGGCGTAGTGTTCTCCCACGCCCAGGGGACGTCAGCTCACATCCTTCAGGGAGAAATCTCCTCCCTGCTGGAGAAGGGAGCGATATGCATTGTTCCTCCCGATCGGTCTCAGAGCGGTTTCTACTCCAGGTACTTCCTGGTCCCGAAACGGGGAGGGACCGGGATTCGCCCGATCCTGGATCTGAGGGCCCTGAACCGATGCCTCAGAAAGTACAGATTCAAAATGCTCACGCTCTCATCCCTTTTGCGTCTGATTCACCAGAGCAACTGGTTCACCTCAATCGACCTGAGGGACGCATACTTTCATATTCCCGTGTACCCTCCACACAGGAAATTTCTGAGGTTTGCCTTTCAGGGAGTGTGTTATGAATACACCGTGCTCCCATTCGGCCTCTCGCTGAGCCCGAGGGTGTTTGTCAGGTGTACGGAGGCAGCGATCGCCCCTCTGAGAGGGAGGGGCATTTGGCTGGCCACGTATTTAGACGACTGGCTCCTGCTGGCACGGTCCAGAGAGGAGGCAGCGTCAAACACGCTGGTTGTGATCCATCACTTGTGTGGTCTGGGTTTCAGAATAAACTGGCAGAAAAGCGCTTTACTCCCCTCCCAGAAAATAACCTTTCTAGGTCTGAATCTGGACTCAGGGGCGTTCATGGCCCGTCTCTCGACACCGCGCGTGAACGCGCTCTCGCTCTGCCTGGCGCGCTTCCGCCTACACAGTTCGGTGCGGTTTGCGTTATGCCTCAGGCTTTTGGGTCTCATGGCGTCGGCTATTTCAGTGGTACCACTCGGCCGTCTACACATGAAAGATTCTCAACGCTGGGTGGCTTCTCTGGGTCTCTCTCCAGTGCGCCACAGAGCGCGCAGGGTGACGGTCTCTGCAGCGTGCGTCGCGGCGCTCCGCTGTTGGCGTCACCCCTCCCTCTTGGCACAGGGGGTGCCTTTGGGGTTGGTTCTCGTGAGGAAAGTGGTCACGACAGATGCGAGCCTGTCAGGTTGGGGGGGGCTCCTGGAGGGTCGCTCTGTCAGGGGTGTGTGGAGCAGAGAGCTCTGGGGGACACACATAAATTATCTGGAACTCCTCGCGGTCTTTCTGGCCCTGAAGCGCTTCCTGCCTTTTCTCTCCGGCCATCATGTCCTAGTGAGAACAGACAACACCACGACTGTGGCTTATATAAACCGCCAGGGGGGGCTGCGCTCCGTGCGGTTACACACGCTGGCACGCAGACTGATCCTATGGTGCAGCAGGCATCTCCTCTCAATCAGAGCCACCCATGTCCCGGGTGTTCTGAATCGGGGGGCGGATCTGTTGTCCAGAGGGACACCCCTGTACGGGGATTGGAGCCTGCATCCAGCAGTGTTGGAACAGATTTGGATCCGGTTCGGCACAGCCGTAGTGGATCTTTTTGCCTCCAAGGAGAATGCTCAGTGTCCTCTGTTCTTCTCCCTGCGCGACCGAGACGCTCCACTCGGCGTGGACGCGCTGGCGCACGACTGGCCACGGGGACTGCTTTACGCTTTTCCCCCAGTGGCCCTGATACCACCCACCTTGCTGAGGGTAAGAACCCAGCGCCACACTCTCATTCTGGTGGCCCCATACTGGCCAGCCATGCATTGGGTGGCGGACATTTTCCAGCTCCTGGAGGGCCAACCTTGGAAACTGCCGCTTCACAGGGACCTGGTGTACCAAGCGGGAGGCTCGATCTTCCACCCTCATCCAGAACGGCTGGCCCTGTGGGCCTGGCCCCTGAGGGGTGTGGGCTAGTGTCAGCAGAGCTGCCCCAGGCAGTCATTCGAACCATTCAGAATGCTAGGGCCCCCTCCACTAGGTCCCTATATGACTGTAAATGGAGGGTGTTTGAAGCCTGGTGTCAGGGCAGGGAGGTCTCACCCTTCCAATGCCCGGTGAACGTCATTCTGTCTTTCCTGCAAGACTTGTTGGATGGGAAGAAGGCTTTCTCCACCATTAAAGTGTACCTAGCAGCCATTTCCGCCCGACACTTGGGTTTTGGGAGGAAATTGGCAGGTCAACACCCCCTGGTGTGTAGCTTCATGAGGGGCGCGCGCAGGCTTCTCCCTGTGTCCCGACCCCTGGTGCCCTCATGGGATCTGTCCTTGGTGCTGTCGGCCCTCTCCGGGCCTCCATTTGAACCTATGGACGGCCTGGACCTTAAGATCCTGTCTCTTAAGGTGGTGCTACTCCTGGCTTTGGTATCTGCAAAGCGAGTTAGTGACTTACAGGCTCTCTCTGTGCACCCATCCTGCACCCAGTTTGCACCAGGTGACATGAAGGTGTCCTTGAAGCCCAAGCCTGCCTTGGTGCCTAAGGTGGTGGGCTCCTTTTCTCCTATTATCCTCACAGCTTTCTACCCGCCACCCTTCTCCTCTCCTGAGGAGGAGCGGTGGCACAAGCTGTGTCCGATTCGCGCGCTCAAGGAGTATGTGAATCGGACGGAGAACCTTCGCAGGGGGGACCAGCTTTTTGTGTCATGGGGTGGGCCTCGTAAGGGGAAACCCGTCACAAAGCAGCGGCTTTCCCACTGGATTGTGGAGGCTATTTCTATGGCTTACTCCTGTCAGGGCATTCAGGCTCCTGTTGGGCTCAGGGCCCATTCTACTAGGGGCCTGTCTGCTTCTTGGGCCCTTTTTCGGGGGCTGTCAATCCAGGAGATTTGTGCTGCAGCAAGTTGGGCTTCTCCACTTGCATTTGCACGCTTCTATAAGCTTGATGTTTCGGTCCCTGCAATGACTCACACGATTCTGAGTGTGGGGTCTTTGGCGGGCCAAGACGTATCCCTGTAGGTTGGTGATCGCTGGATAAGCTGTCTGGCAATACGGTAGTCTCCATATCCCATAGTGAGACATCAAAACGAATGTTAAGAAAGAGAACTTTAGGTTACTATCGTAACCCCGGTTCTCTAAGTAACATGAGTGAGATGTCTCACCAGACAACCCTTCTTGCTGGGTCGAAGCGAGAAGAGGTGTTTATCTTGAATAGTGCGTGGTTGGGACGCTTGCTACTTATAGTAGTAGGGGGACGCGTACGTCACGGTCACTGGCCAATCAGGATTGGCGTATTGAGATAAGTGCTTCTGAGGAATCCGCGGAGGGGCGTATCCCATAGTGAGACATCTCACTCATGTTACTCAGAGAACCGAGGTTACGACAGTAACCTAAAGTTTTAACCCCTTAAAGTGGAGAGGTCCTGGCGACCCACTGAGAGGCTTTGGCGCCCCCTTGTGGGGGTCGGGACCCCCAGGTTAGGAACCACTGGTCTAGCACACTGCTGCTAACCACTTAAACATTCTCCCTCTCCTGATAATAACTTTTTGCTTTCCTTGACGTTGGATGTGCTACTACTAGTTTATCCGTTTAATTATAGATCCACTAGGATAAATACAATAAAGTTTATCTTTCACCAAATACAATATTTACTAAGAAATCACAATATAACTATAGACACATTACTTTGTGTGTGTGTGCGTGCGTGCGTGCGTGCGTGCGTGCGTGCGTGCGTGCGTGTGTGTGTGTGTGTGTGTGTGTGTGTGTGTGTGTGTGTGTGTGTGTGTGTGTGTGTGTGCCTGCTCTGTCTTCTCGATCCCCAGTGAGTCGTGGAGGACGGCTGCTTATACAGAGCCAGGATTCTCTGGAGGTTTCTTCCTGTTAAAAGGGAGTTTTCCTCTCCACTGTCACTTTATGCTTGCTTAGTATGAGGATTGCATCAAGTCACTGACACTAGTCAGTGACTTGATGCAATTCGCTGTGTTCCTTATATAGGAAACATTATTTCTGATTGGCTTAATGAACTGACCTGAATTGGAATGTTTATTATGTGAAGTGCCTTGAGACCACTCTTGTCATGATTTGGCGATATATAAATAAAATTGAATTGACCTGAATGTAAAATGTGGCGTTTAATGAGCAGGAGAAACATCATTTTTATAGTGCCGTACGAGACAACCAAGCCCCGTGAATTACAACGTTGTTAAGAGATTTCCGCTGCATTTTTTGGATATGGGTCCCCTGACCAAAAATGGCCTGTAGTTGATATAGCACCTTCTAGAGTCCTAGAAACCCCCCCACCCTAAAGCTTGGTTTATGCTTGACGCATTCACTTTCCGCGCTGTGATGCGGCTCGCGGATGGAACGCGCTTCACAACTCGAAGCGTTTATGGTTTGTGCGGCTCGTCTCTGCGGTGAGCCAATATTCTCCCAAACTGAACGGGGCAGCATGGAGCTCTACGGCATGCATCCAACACTACACCATAGTAGAAGTGGAAATTACTGTTTACAACATGACATTTCAGCATTTTTGACATCGTCCTCGTCTTTTCCGACAGTGCAAGCTATTTCTCTCCAAGAATTATTAACTACATGTTGATCACGGTGATCTTTGAGAGCTGAATCATACAAATGTCTGTATTTACGAACCTCTGCCATACTAGTTATTGCCAGTCCGCCATGTTTTTCCGCGTCCGTCTGTCCACGTGGTTAGAAATTTTCCGAGGTGCGCGTTGCGGAAATCTTGGGCCATGCGGAGACGCGGTGGAGGGGCGTGGTTGTTAAAATGACGCAACTTTTCCGCGCGGAGCCGTGCGGACCTCGCGGACGCGTCAAGCATAAACCAACCTTAAGACACTTTACAACACATTAATTCACCCGTTAACACACACATTCACTCCCTGCTGTTAGCTTCGTAAGTAACGTTGCTTGCGTGGTCGTCTGTAAAGCCGGAAACAGGTTCAAAGCGCGGCGGTGCAGCTGGTGGTTTCACCACAAGGAGGATAACTTTCGTTAGCGCCAGAGCTTCATGTGAGCCCGTCTTATTTTGAAAGGAAGCATTCCAGTATCTGTCTGCTAGGATCCGGCAACTCAACTGTACAGCTGACTTTTTTGCTAACAAGCCTTTAGTTTAGCACCAAAGTTCAAAGTACAAAACCAGAAAATCAAAGACAGAAGTGGCCGGATGAAATGAACAGCTTCCTTGGATTACCTTTTTAAAACATTTGCTGTGCTGCAGCGGTATTCTGAGTGGTTCCGGTTCGGTTCCGTGCGCCGTCTGCATCCGGAAATGTCCCTGCTGCACAGAAGAAATGCAGAACCTTAATGGGTATACAGCCCGCTGTGTGTGTGTGTGTGTGTGTGTGTGTGTGTGTGTGTGTGTGTGTGTGTGTGTGTGTGTGTGTGTGTGTGTGTGTGTGTGTGTGTGTGTGTGTGTGTGTGTGTGTGTGTGTGTGTGTGTGTGTGTGTGTGTGTGTGTGTGTGTGTGTGTGTGTGTGTGTCATAAGCATCATTGACAATGTAGTGTACACAGAGATTCTTCAGAACTGATTTTGATAACTACGGAACATAAATCAACTGATGGCCAATAAATTATGTAATTCCTGAAGTAATCGCTGTTCTTAAACACCACCATCTCGAGTGGCTGCCTAAATGTACGTGCCACCACTGTTGTGCTCTTTGTAAGTTTCAGTCCCAGCTCTGTTAGCACAGCCCTGCTGAAAAGGGACTTGGGCAGCCGATCCCACCTTTCACAATGCCACGCCCCTACGTATGATCTGCATGTGCTCAGGCACGCAAACTAGTATGTAAAGTACGTTACAGAAACACAAGCAAACCGCTGGCATAGAAAAACAAAAAATTGGTTTTATTTTATTAGTTTACATTCATATTTGTGATTTTATTTTAAATACACATAACTACTAACCAAATTTAAGACTTTACTAAATTGTTTTAAAATGTTTTAATACTTTTATGGGTCTAACCCTAACCCCACCCTTTTCTTAACCCTCCCACTGTCTTTATGGGTGACCCCGCAAGGAAAGTTGACCACTGAGCAGGATTGATGGTCTATCCCTTGAAGTCCATGTGGCAGGGGTGAGGTGGTGCTCACTCCTCACCCCTGCCACATGGACCCAAGGCATAAACCATCAACCCTGCTCAATGGTCAACTTTCCTCGCGGGGTCACACCCATTAGGACAGTGGGCGGGTTAAATCATGTCATCAACTTTTAATGCTTTTCAACGCCCTTCAGATACCCTGTTTTGAAAAAGCCTGGAAAGCGGTCCTAGCCCGGTGAGACTGAGACACGAACATACCCAGGAGGTACGGCAAAATTATCCGGAAGCTCTGATTGTGGAATGGGACCTGTTAGATCATTCCTAGACCACCAAATGACGGACAATAAAAGTGAAGATTTTTACACACTTAAACACTTGAAGACGTTTCTGACAAGCTGAACCCCATTTTATAAGCCTGCTTTAAATTTCATCATGTCCTTGAATCATTTAGGTTTGAGGGAAGGGAGAACAACAAAGAACTAAACGAGGACAAACGTATAATCTCCATCCACCTGATCTGAGGCCTGTGTGAGTCCACCACTATCCGGGTCCTGGTTACTGTAACCTCCTGTTTCACCGTCGGCTCATTAGCCCGAGTGCTCCTCTGCCAATTCAGAGAGCTTACAAACTGGATGCTAATTAATCACAGACAGAGAAGACCTGATGGGTAACAGCAGACGAAGCTGCGGTGAACGCTGCTGCTGTGTAGGCGTGATGCTCAGGTGTAGTTTGTGAGTGAGCGCGGCACCGCGGACCACTGTGTACACCGCTGTGCTATAACGATAAAGTAAGCAAAGAAAGCAGTGAAACAACTGTGTGATCACAGGGAGTTTATAGGCAGGCTAGATAAGAAAGGGTGTGACTGAAGCTTTTAATTGGTCTTAAGAGGAAGTAAAGTTGTGAATTAGATCCAGCGATGAAGGTTTATTTATGTCAAGTTTTCAGCGGGGGTTTCGCTCTTTACCTGACATCTTACCTGAAAGACAAAACATCTCGTTTCTCCTGAAAAACTGTATTAATAGATTCTCACCCGAGGACAATGAATGCATGATAAATGGCGTTTTATTGTGTTTTGACAGTTTGTTCTCATCTAGCTCATCTCATCTAGTGTCTGTTTCACCGCTTCTGTTACTGAAATTCAAACTTTAACATTTGACTCCGGCTCACATTACAAATGTACTGCTTAGATAGATAATCAGTGAAACATGAAAGGCTGTGGTTCGAACACCCTGTTCACATTACAGCTTTAAGCTTTAGGCCAGCACAAGCCAAAGATAAGCTAAAGGACAAGTGCAATATGTTGAGTGTGTGTGTATTTTTAAATAGTCGTAGTTTTTATTTACTCGCAGTTTTTTTTAAATCATAGTTTTTATATAGTAGCTTTTATCTGGCTGTAGTATTTATATAGTTGTAGTATTTATATAGCTATTTTCTTTTATGTAGCACTGGAAGACTTGCACCTTAATTTCATTGTACAATGTCTCACAGCTACAATGACAATACTTATTCTGATTCTTTTGGAGGATGTGAAGATGAGGCCCGGCTCATGAGATGAACCTTTTGTGGGACTGGGTGGAGGTCTTGTGCCAGTCCTCAGCGATCAGAGTTGCGATGGCTCCCTCTGGAGGGTTTGAGATGAGGAAACAAGTGAGACAGCTTCATCTTTGGTGGTTTTTCCTTTTTACAAGAAAAGTGCCTAAATAATAATTTTTGCTGCATTTGATCACTTTTAAAATAAACCATTGACCTTATATTATCCTGTATTTCTTATGATTTTGTACAAAATTTAGATGTGTATTTATGAGTTGCAGATGTTTAGTTTACAATTTTATATTTTGCATTAATCCAATTTGTTTGTGTTTTATTCAGGTTGCTTAGATATTAATGTGTTGTAACCCCAAAAAAATTAAAATCAGGAAACATGTTTTCACAAAGATTTCTACATATTGAATAAAAATATTCCTCAAAACCTGAAGAGCAATATTGCCCTCCTGTAACAAACTACAAAAAACCTTATCGATAAACCTGGTGCCTCAATGTTAGTTAAATTAGCATCAAATTATATAAACAAGTCAATTTTCACTGTGCTGCAGTAAATGCACAATATAAACTGGTTTAAATTAATCCGAATGTGGAAGTTAGCTGTTTTTCCACTAGAGGGCAGTAGATGACAGTATTAACAAATATTTTAGAACTAAATTTATCACTAGTCTTTTTGCTTTAGGTGTAGCATTCAAGTTCATCTTTATCGAGTTAAAGCAAATATAAACATAAGAATGTGATTAGATTATTTGATCTGTTTGCACATTTTCGGTTCTGCGTCCAGGTTCCTGGTTTGTCGGGTCAGGTTGAGATTAGAAGAAAAACAGGCCTGTTTGCTGCTGATCAACGTGTATTTGGGTCTAACTCTGAAAGGTTTTTTTGTAATTTCTCGTTCTGCAATTTTATAATTGAAATAATTAGAGTCAGTTGGCTTGCTTGACTCCCCGTTAAGCCAAAATGGCCTAAAGCTGGTTGGGTCTGAGCGAGTTTTGCAGCATGTCTTGTTATAGGATCTAAAATTATCTGAACAACATTTGTAAAAATATGGAAACATTTAAATAAAAAGGCTACATTTCTTTTAGCTTGAATCAATGTTAGATATGATATTTGATTATTTGTACATGAATATTGATTTTTGTAATCATATTAATTTACGTTAATGCACTAAATAAAATAAAAAAATGTGTTTCATTTCTTTTCACTCTTGCTGTTTAATTTAAGGTGTTGACAGATTGAAGCCAAATTTGATCCATTTTATGAATCAGAATACATGACTAACGTTTCCTAATCTCTTCTTAAGTTGGGAGCTTTCTGCTTGTCAAGTAGAAGAAGAACCCGTGTGATCAAACCAAGATTCTGCAGTGATGTAGGTCAGTAGGGGAGAACTATCCAAAAAGACAAAGCTCTGGGTTTATCGTCACCAGTTCGTCTGTTTTTCTGCCCATGAGGGGCCATGAAGTTTTTGTAAGAACTAACAGAAACTTGTGACGTTTGGAAATTCAAAAGACGCCCTGATCGACTGCTGCTTTACAGACGTTGGTCTGAGCTGTGTCTTGTTTCTTTAGAAGTCTATCATGCAGATCCAGATGGGTGGAGGGTTAGGGGTTAGGGCCCGCCAACGACTCGCTGAAGGGTTTTTATCTCAGGCAGGAAGCTGCAGCAGTCCTTCTGTGAAATGAAGAATGATGTTTTGTTTTTTTTAAGTTTCTTGTAAAATGTATATGGATGTCTTCTTGTTGGAGGAAATAAAACAAAAAACTTTATTTAATTAAATAATAATTCTAAATGTATTTATGGCCACATGTTGGAGGTTTTTATGGACAATTTTCCTTAGTTCACTTAATATGGAACCCCATTTCTGCCACTCTGATAACAAAATTATTCATACTTATGATTTAGCTGTCTCATAATTATGAGATACAAGAATGTTTTTTATTAGTGTGGCATGAAAGGGCTTCCACAGTTTCACATTAACTTATGATCATATTGTTTGAAGCAGCATGTAGCAGAGGTGTGGATTCGAGTCACATGACTTGGACTCGAGTCATTATTTTAATAACCTCTGACTTGACTTGATACAATCTATAAAGACTTACGACATGACTCGGACTTGAACGGCAATGACCTGCAACTTGAATCAACTTGCATCTGTTGACTTGATGATGACTTGAGCATATTTGATATTTTAGCACAAAAGTGGAACGACATGGACAAAAATCATAGATCATTCTTTGTTCTGGGTTTGATTTTGTACCGCTAAATGCAGCAGCACTTTGTTTATAATCAGTTTCAGTTGCACTTTCTGCTTCTTTGAGCAAATAAATGAAGCTTTAAGAAGCTTTATTTCTGGAATTTATTTATCTTTGTCATTAAATTGATATTTGACAGATGACTTGATTATGACTTGAAAATTCAAAGGACTTGGACTTGGGCTTGACTTGGACTTCCACATCATTGACTTTGGACTCGACTTGGACTTGGTTGTCTTTGATTTGGACACGACTGGAAAGACTTGTGACTTACTTGTGACTTGCAAAGCAGAGACTTGGTCACACCTCTGGCATGTAACGCATCTATCGATCACAAAGGGCCGGTGTGTTAAATTAGATGCACAAGTTCAGTTCTGCAACTGTTGGCAACAATTTGCTTTCGGTTTTGGGAGGGAGTTTCTAAAATGTCATGAAATGTTTACAGGAAGTTCCAGACCATTTTCACAGGAATTTTTTTTCCACATTGAAATGATTTTAAAACTCGTGTTCTCTAAAAGTTTCTCAACACGTCTTCCAGGAGTACAAGAATCGGAGTAATACAAGATCCCTTTAGGAGCAGTTGGAAGCCCTCAAAGACCCAAATCATATCAGATTGGTTTGATTCCAACAGAAAATTTGTGCATTCTGATTTTTATTGAATATGTGATATTAGCTGTATTTTTTTTATGCATTTAGATTTTATAAGTGTATGATTTGTTTTGTTTTGTTGGTCTCTGTGAAGCACGTTGTGATTCTCCCTCTTTGGTGAGTGCTATAAATAGCATTTACTTATATGTGTTGCAACATGGCAGGCAAACAATTGCATTGGGCCCCGAGCTGACCTGAGGCTCCAAACAATGACTGAAAAAAAAATGCAAGGAAAAACTGTGAATTCAGCTGGCTGCCCTTTTAAACCTTTATTTGTTTTTATGGGATGGTGGTGAGTTTTTGCAAATGTTCAAATATAAAGATTACCAAATGCGGAGTATTATACAAGATACTGTATGTAAACAGTAACTGTGCCTTCCCAAAAGTATTTATAGCTTTATAACAGTCAGTGCAGTTACATGTGCACGACTGACATCTAAAACAATCCAAATTGATCTTATTGTAATAAATTGGGAGTCTTTATCCTAGTTTACATGTGCATTCCAAAACCAGCCTCTCAAATGAAGTTTGTTCCACTCCGGTACAGTAGGTGGCGACATGCCCCTTTTCATGTCAGCATTTTTACAGTTAGCTTATAGCAACATAAGCAGTAAACAGAGGCTGGTGGGACTGAAGCAGACAGAATTGAAACAAGATACGCACAATGGCTGAAGGAATGCACAACAACAATGCTGCAACACAGCTTATTATGTACGTACTGTCCTGTTTAATGGTATTATGCGTGTTGCTTTGTGAAGATGGGCTTGACAGAAGACCGCTTCCATGGTCTCGTCACTTCCAGAATGCGAGTGTTTTACCGGTTTAGCTCGACTGACCTGTTTACATGCAGAATGTAATCGGACAGCTACCACATTATCTGGGTGCTTCAGCTCGATTAAGACCAGTTAGCCTTCAGCCAGACTAACACGTTTACGTGCAATAAAAAAATGACGTGGGCTTTTAAGGGCAATAGTTCTTGAAGTTTTCTGATGTGCATGTAAACCCACTGAGTGTGTCTGCGTTGTAGTTCCTTTTTGCACTCAGGGTGATGGTGGAGGGGGGACCACCCTCCAAGTCTATTTTGCCATGGGCCCCCAAATGCCTTCACACGGCCCTGTCTGAGGCCCTGCTATGGCGACAGAAACACTGAAAAACCTAGTTGCATCACTCAGTGTCCTCAAACTGGTGAAAATGAACTGATAAACATGAATTAGATAACTGTGTCAAGTTTCGCATGACATAAAAAACAGATACATTTAGCTTTAACAGAAATTATTTCTGATTATATCTTTGATGCACAAACAGTTAAACCCAAAAATGAAAGAATATATATACAATTATCACTTTAAAATGCATGAATGAATGTGCAGCTTATATGTGATCAGGATAATTTATATACTATTTTACTCTGCATATGCTACAAAGAGCTGATTTTTTAGTCTTACCAGGGCAAATGGCTTGACTGCCAACATCCCCCAGAGGTGGGTGCAGATAACCCCCTGTAGACCAGAAGGCAGAGCTACCAGCACACAAACATGCAAACACACTCCCAGAAACACGTGTAGTTCACGCTTCTCTCAACGCTCACATTAAGAGAATTCCCTGCAGACACTCATGCATTAAACAACCAAGGAGTTGAATGCACGCTCGGGCCGTAATTGGCAGATTATAAATTCCTACACTCTTGTGGCACTGTTGACTTTATCATCTCTGATCCCCCAGTGAATTTGTTTCAAAGGAGTGTTTTTGGTGAAACACCACAGCTTAATATGAGTCCTGCAGCCCAAGTGTGGTAAAATACACACACAGCATAATTGGACCATTTTACGCTGCGATAAATTATGCATGAACTTAATGGTTGGGGTTTGTGGTCTCTGCTGATATGGTTTGCAGGAATATTGTTGGTTCTGCACGTAGGATAATTAAAAACAGCAACTCCACACGTTCATTCTGCTTCTGTGGATGATGGTGGCATAGGAGTTAAGTGCTCGCCCCGTAATCGGAAGGTTGCAGGTTCGAGCCCCACTCAGTCTGTCGCTGTCGTTGTGTCCTTGGGCAAGACACTTAACCCACGTTTCCTGCTGATGGTGGTCGGAGGGACCGGTGGCGCCAGTGCTCGGCAGCCTCGCCTCTTTCAGTGTGCCCCAGGGCAGCTGTGGCTACATTGTAGCTCATCCCCACCAGGGTGTGAATGTGTGTGTGAATGGGTGAATGACTGATTGTGTTGTAAAGCGCCTTGGGGGTTCCAGGACTCTAGAAGGTGCTATATCAAATACAGGCCATTTACCATTCTCAAATGTAGTTTCAGTTTCTCATGAGGCCAAAAGAGCCTACTGAGTCAAAACAGAAATGCTGGAGAAGTCTGGAAACAATTCCCAACATGCACACAGGTGCACATTTTCACCACACACACACACACACACACACACACACACACACACACACACACACACACACACACACACACACACACACACACACACACAGTGTAAATCCAGCCTTACGCCACAGTCAGGGTGGGGAAATCACCACCGACTAAATACTGGTTGTGATTCCTTACTTGAAAACAGCAATTATCCTCACTCTGTTGTTAAAATTATACCTCGCTGATAAACAGAGATGCTCTCCCAACCCCCAAAGCAGTGAATAACTAAATAAATCAAATCAGACCCATCACTTGTTTCATTTTACTACTAATAATTACCTCAGTATCCAGAAAGTTGACTGATTTAACATTATTATCTCATTTTATTGTAATATTATATTTAAAGAAACAAGTTTAACTTTTGTCTGCATCAAAATGATTCACTATTCATAACAGACATGCATAAAAATCAATGTGATTAAGGGTCTGTGTAACACTCCTGCATCAGTAGCTTTTGTGATAGAATAGAAGAATAGAATAGACTTTATTAATCCCACACTGGGGAAATTCACTCACTACAGCAGCACATGCACTTAAAGAAAAGGAAGAGTAACAAAATTATAAGCTAAAATGACTTAATTATACAATAAAGTAACATTTATGTTGATTATTTGTCTCCTTAACTGATGTTTATCTGATTCCTCTTATATTTCCTTTTGTATTTCCCATTTTACTAAATTCTCAGTCATTTAATTCAGATTTCCTCTTTTATGTCTGCATGAGCTCCGTGTTCTCTGTCTGGTTCCCTGATTACCTGCAGCTGCTGATTAAGCTGGCTGTTTAAATGTTTGCTAGTTCTTCCTTTGTATTCTCAGATCATTGTTCAGCTGAGTTCCTGTTAGATAATCATCTTTATCAGTTCTCCTTGTCTCAGCACATCTTCCCTTCCTTCTGTTTGTTTTTCCTTTTGTTTCCCTGCATGCTGCTCTTTTAGTTCTGCTTTTATTCTTTTGTTTTTCAGTCACCAACCAAACAACTTATCAATACACGAGTATGCAAGGTTACGCACACTAGCAACGGCTCAAAACGCACAAAATGTTGTTGAATATTCAAACGGAATGATACACTAGGGTCTGTTTTAGCCACAAAAACAATGTTTCAATGTCTAAATTTAGAGTTGATGTTGGTTTTTGTGTCCTAAATAAATGACACGTATCACAGGTTTTCTTTGTGTCGACAAAACTTTAACCAAATGAGTTTCTGCAACTAAAGTAAAAAAAAATGATTTTTTTTTTACATCTACAAGCCAAGCTTTAGCACCAGATTCAACATTAGGCTGGGGCTTCCACTAAGACTGAAAATCATGGTGTCCAATCAGAACATTTACACCAGCTGTGGTGTGGTAACAGAGCTGCAGAATCTTTCTACAGGGTTTTTATTTTTTCCAGATGCTGCATGCGGATTTTTATGAAATTGAAGAAATTTCATTCGTCACACAGGAGGTGAGACGTGCACAAGCGAGGAGCACCTGGTGTATTTCAAAATTAAACCCGTGTTGCATAATTCTGTCCAGCTTCTTTTGTTGACAGTTATATTGGTTCACAATGTATGACAGTACGAGAAGACGAGTGTGGCTTACAAGTGTGCTAACTCATGAGCAACTTTCAGGAGACGTTCTGCACATGATCTGCAGTCGGTGTAAATGGACGTCCAATCAGAAGCTCTACAGTTTTTGGTTTGCATCCATTACACACGCATTGAAATGGATGCGGTCCAGACTCCGTACGGCTTCTGCATGGAACAAAAATCAATGAGTCCGACTAGAACGTTCACACCGGCTGCAGTGCGGATCCTGATGTGGAGCTCTGGAAAGTTTCTGCAAGGAGCCTTTTTTTTTTCCAGATGCCACGTACAGTCATTAAGTTAAAAATATTACATGAGCCGGACAGGTAGAGAGAAGTGAAACACCCATGTGTATCTGGTATATTTCAAAATAAAACACATGTTGCACTAGTTTTGCTGATTTTTCATTCAGTCAACATTGTAAGATAGTTCACAATATTCTTACAGGTAAACCTTTAAACGTATCGTGTTTATTTTCTATCATTTGGCACTCTTGTGGGAGCAGATACCCGGAGACGTTCAGCACACAAACCATGACTGGCTATTCGTCCTGAAGCCATACAAAAACCAGACTGCCTTTATTCTGTCAACAAAGCTTAAGACTTGAATGTTCATTTTTGCAACTGTAAATCTTTTAAACAGCTTCAAAAGTCGAAGTTTCAACTGTTTATGTGCTAAATAAGTTGGTTTGAAACGGCCTTCTGACAGTATCTAACAGCTGTAATTAAATGTAATCCCAAGGCCAGCAGCTCCGAGACACGTAATCAGCAAATCTGTCATTTGAGTTTCACATGACACATCATTTAAAAACCTCAAATGAGATCATGATGTAAAAAACGTTTTAAATAATTACCACTGCAGTGAAATCAAAGCAATGATGCCTGGGAAAGTTACTCAATGACTTAATTCATTGAGTAACTTAAAATGAATAAGAGAAGTGTAAATTTACAGTTTTCTGATTCATTTCAAGTGTTTTAAAATCCTATTTGTCAATGAAGATCATCAAATGAGAAACATTTAAAAGCATAAATTACAACAATGAATGTTATGATTTAAAATGTATATACAATTTTCTTTTTTTCCCTCTAAATCCACTAATAAATGTGTTACAGTTTTTTAAAGCTGAAGTCTCCTGAAGAACATAAAAACCTGAAACAGCTTCTTATTGGATTAGTTTTTATTTGGGGAGGGGGGGTCTACAACCCCCCAAGGTGCTTTACAACCATTCACACACACATTCACACACTGGTGATGATGGGACACCAATTGTTCCTTTGACTACCGCCATCAGGCAAGGCAGGTTAAGTGTCTTGCCCAAGGACACAACAGCAGCAATGTCTGGCAGGAGACGGAATTGAACCCACAACCTTCCGATTACTAAACAATCTACTCCACTTCCTGAGCTACTGCTGCCCCATGAGTTTATAATTATTGTACAAACTCAAAAATGTGATTTAACAAAATTAATTCTCCGAAAAATAAAAAAAACAGCTATTTGTTAAACTTAAGACATACACTTCTGGCTGTCATCGTGTCACATCGTGTTACATTTAGCTGTGGTTGTTTATACGAGAGATTCTTTTTATTATACTGACACTGAAAGCAGTAGCCTATGTGTTAAAAGTTCACCTGAAAGTGAACCCAAAGATAAAAGCGTCACCCGTTTGAATGTTTAGCTCAGAAACACCAAAGACTCATTGAAATTTGACACCCTTTTATCTTTTTGTCTGGTCCAAACGGAGCTGGAGCCTCAATATCTTAAACGATCAACATCAAATAATCCATCTTCCTCTTTCAGGTAAAAAAGCAACCTTAATAGATGTTGCTGCTCAACTTCACATCCCATCATTTAGGGTTTTGAGTTACACTTTTGTTCTGCATGAGCTCACCACACCTGCAATGAGGAACATCAACTATGTTTGGTGCAGGACGCGTTTCATTATTGGCCTGCTGGTGTTTGTGTTTGCTCAGTGACATCATGATAGATTATTACCTCTGTAATGGATGTTTGTAGGCCGAGTGGGTGAGCCAAGTGAGACGGTCTCCACCTCGCTGGTTTAGGCTAAAAACAGAAATTATAACTTTGCCTGTCATGATGGGTTAGGGTTAGATCATAGCCTACCGAGAGGACGGATCAAAGTTTCTCACTCATCCAGTGAAATGTCGAGGATCTACCCGTCTGTCTAATCTAGATGTTTTAGTGGATTGTGTGGTAAAAATGTAAGAGTAGTAAAGAAGCTGTAGATTAGGGAGCAGAGAACTGGATATGGCAGGTTTTTGATGAAGGCACAAATCCTGATACCCCATCAAGATGCTTTAAAGGTTGAATATGGAGCAATTTAATAAAAAGCTATATTAAAAAACTAATATGTATATATCGTATTTTCCAGATTATAAATCACACTTTTTTCATAGTCGGGCTGGTCCTGCGACTTATATACCAAAGTGACTTATATACCAAATTATGTAAACCGCGCTACTGCGGGCCGGCTCCGGACCAGGAATGAGCTCCCCTGCCCCCGCCATCACCTGCTGGAGATCGCTGTGCACTGCTGCGGGCCGGCTCCGGACCAGGTTTCAGCTCCTCTGCCCCGCTGGGAGGGTTTCAAACACAGTCATCCTCTGCTGGAGACCGTGGCGTGCTGCTGCGCCCTGATTGTGCATTCTGTTATTGTTATCGGTACTTGTCTTGCAATGTGAAATTCTTGGTCTCAGATTTTGTAAGAAAAATAATAAAATTTCCCCCCAAAATGCGACTTACAGTCCAGTGCAAATATATATATATATATATATATATATATATATATATATATATATATACATACACACACACACACACCTCCTTGGAGCATTTAGAGGTGAGCAGAATGAAGGTATAGTATTACCTTTAACTCATTAACTGCCGGCCGTTTCTTGATCAGAAAAGCCCCTGACTGCCAGCGTTTTTAAGTTCTTTTACTGTTTTTTTGAAGCGCCACAGAACTTTGTGCTCTATGGTGATGTCAACACCAAAACTACCAAAACAAAGAGTACATTCACTTCTTACATCAGGAAGAATCCAAGTGTTTCTAGCGTTATTCCTTCTTTCATAATCTGTTGTCAAATTGTCAGCGGCAGAAGCTTTTCCAGTTCGAGCCTTACTTTCTTCACAGCAGCGGCCCAGAACAATCTCCTAACACATGGATTTTCTGCTTCCTGATCATGTGACAAGTAACATAGGCTGATGAAGATCAGCTTTAGAGCTGGGATGTTTGTTCTTAAGACGTGGGAGCTCGTTCCGACGTCTGCCCAGTCAAAAAAATGCAAATGACTCCTTTGGTCATCAATGGCAGTGAGCGGCTGGATTTACGATGACGACTTTTGTCATCAATGGAAGTAAATGAGTTAAAAACTATATTTTAATTAAAACATATTTGACCCTTCCACTGTCCTATTGGGTGACCCCACCAGGAAAGTTGAACCATTGAGCAGGGTTAATGGTTTACCCCTTGAGGTCCATGTGGCAGGGGTGAGGAGTGTGCACCACCTCAGCCCTGCCACATGGACCTCAAGGGGTAAACCATCAACCCTGCTCAATGGTCAACTTTCCTGGCGAGGTCACCCATGAGGACAGTGGAAGGGTTAAAGATTTATCATAATTATACATACATACATATTCATTGAATATTATTCAATCAACATCATCGGAAGTGGGTTGATTAGAGTTTGTTACAATTACCTACTAGAGGTCATTATAGACCAACCCATATGGGTGACTGAAGCCTAAACGTCATGGTCAGGCAATGGTCAACATCTTTTGCTGTCATCTTTACTTTGCAGACTTCCTGTCTGGAGATCCATGGATGTGTCTGACTTTAAATCGGCTCTACTACCAAAGTATATTGGGCCGTGCGATTTATAAAAAAGTGGCAAATATCATCTGTCACTAGTTTCAGGTTTTTCTTTTTCTGCAAGAAAAAATTAGCAACGCGCGGGATAAATCCAAATCGCTAGGAAAATTAGTGACGGGTTTGCCGAGGTCACTGAAATGCAAAAGAATTACTTTCCATTGTTATTATCTCCTGGGATTATGAAATGACAGGCAAGAGCATGTTTCCTGGTCAATAAGCAAACTAACTAGGTGCGTGCGTATCCCTTCATTGGGATTCAAGCGGGTTCTCGTGAAGTTCTTTGTCTCTGTGCTGAAGTGGAACCCATTAATCCTGCTGTCTCAACAGACACGCAGGAGTTTAATAGCTGGAGGTTGACCTAGTTGTCTAGTCTGTGCTGGATCGTCTTTGTGAGCATTTGGGGAGTGAAAGAGAAATGTTGGGGGGGGGGGGGGGGGCTGGGAGGAGGCAGGGAATACCCCCCCTCCCCTGCTGAGAGATGGAACAGCTGAGGGCAACAGTGTGACAACAAATCCAACCCACATATTCTCACAGCTCCCAACGCAGAAATAGAACAGAAGGATTCATGAAGGCATCTGATGAAACTTTTAGATGAATCCGATTCTATTAGATCATCAAGGAACACAAAAGCAAGGCTTTCAGCCATTTTAGCCCAAGTTCATCTGGCTGACCTGCTTTGCTGTGGTTCGTTGATCTGAATGGAAAAAACTTTGCAAAGCAAAGCTTCATGCATTTTCACTTCATAAAGCGTGCTGGATACTTGCTCTCCAGGACCAGGATTGGGCACCCCTGCCTTAAATGCTTCTACAAGGATACTGCATGAGGTTTTACACTTAGAGGTGAAGTGTTGATTCTTGGAAAAAGCTGTTCACATAAACTACATTTTAAAGGGGAAGAAACAATTCTAATGCCTGACTCTTCAAGCCCACAGAAGTCACAGAAGCTGATGGTTGCAGAACATGGTCCAAAACCAGTTTGCATGAGCTGAAACCCAGCTCCACTGAGCTGCTGTTAACTCCGAACCGAACCTCCTCCCACTAACTTTGTGCCTCATTCACCTACAGATTTGACCCTTGAGCACATGACAAACCTGCTTTTGGGTCCTTTGCTGCTTGCGAAACACCCGAACATGATGTTCAAATTGGAAAACCACAAAGACAAACTTATTGTGCTCGGTCACAGATACAGCTCACGCACAAACCAGTTTGTCCCTGAGATTGTGGAAATGTTTACTCAGCAGTGATGACTTCACTCTTCCTGAATGTAAAATATGCAAACTATCTAAAACCTTATAGATAAAAAAGGAACTAAGAACTTTTGAATGGGAACTGCAACAAATGAATAATTATTGTCTTTATTTTTTCATCCAAGTGCTCTAAATGACACGCTTCCACCCAGGAAGTGTTTACACCCCGTATTACCTCTGCTTTTATACAGCCTCCTCCTCTCTTATCTCCTAGTGGCGTCTGAAATCCATCCTGATGTTCCAAAGTTCATTTGGTTTGATCATTTTGTCAAGGCGATTTAGCAAACGTGTTGTCAGCTTTAAAAAAACAGATGTCTTCAGAAGCTTCATGCTGAATGTGAAGTGTTCTTATCAGCTCCAACACACAGAGAAACATGCTGGAAGACAAAGGGAATTCAATAAAAGAGGAAACTTTGTCAGCATTCCCAGACGGGGATTTAAATCTGTGGATTAAACTGGAAAATAAAGCTAAACGCCTTCAAGCCATCATTCTGTGTCACACCACATGTTGTGTTGCAGTATGACTGTGGAAAATAAAAGCATGGATCTCAACAGCAGCCGATAAGGCTTTTCCTCAGGAATGAGTGTGCGCTCACGTGTTTATCTGTCGGAGAGCGTGCAGCTAAAGACTTCCTGCTGGACCAGGATGCACCTGCTCTGGTTGAACAGGTCTTGAGCTTTCCTAAATACGTCATGGCTTCTCTCTGTTGGGAGAGATCATTGTGTGAAAAGCTGCTGAGTTTGTGAAACATCGTGGACAGAAACATAGTAATGCCATTCTATTTTGTTACTGGAAGTTCAGGAAGATCCCAAAAAAAAGTTTATCCTGACCTTGGTAAGCAGAACGAGTCTCCACTTCTTATCTCAAAAATAACTTTGTTTTTTGTTGCGCTCCTCAGATTCAGAAAGTTAAGAACCCAAAAATGTGGAAACATTAACAACCCGCTCATTTATGATTATGATTAGGATTCACTGGTCAAGAGCCCACAATGCGGCTGAAAAATTGAAGCAATCCCGGAAGTACGAAAAATTGCAGTTCCACCCTCATCCGCTGGGGGCTGGTGTCAGAAGCGAGCAAATCCTCATTGACTCCCATGTTAAAAATACCAATTTCACAGCAGAAATAAACATGTTTACAGCCTGGTACCAAAACATGTTTTTTGTTTAAATGATCTAGTTTACACTCATGACAGCTCTGAGGGGGGTGAATTTTTTTCTCACTCTTCTGTTTAAGTGTATTAAAAGCCCAAAATTCTGTATAATTAATGAGCATCAGACCCACGTGACCACAGAGCTAGCTCCGTGGAAAGGCCTCAGTAGAGCCTCGGTCTGGCCTGGAAACTTTTCCGGGATTTTGAGTCTCTGTGTTTGTGTATTCTTTTTTTGGACATTTTTTGTGCAATTGTTGGACAAAATGACTTGCTGTGTCATTAATTGCACTAGTAGAGCGTCTGTTTAACCATGAAATTTAAATGTAAAAGGGTAAAACCTAGTGCATTTAACATAATGCTGCACTTTAGAAAATGGGTTGAAATATAACATGTTGGTGGAGCTGGGTTCCGACTATCGGCTTGTGGAGCTCTCGGGAGATCTCTGTTTTCCACCCGGTTCTCCCCTCCCCGCAGCTCCCGCATCTCTGTCTGATCGCGACTTCTGTCTGCTGCACGGGCTGCCAGCTTGTGGAGCTCTGGGATGGAAACCTTTCCACCCGGTTCTCCCCAGCGGCAGCTCTGTGCATCTCAGATCGCAGCGGCGCTTGTCTACTATGCGGCTGCCGGCTTGTGGAGGTCTCGGAGACCTCTGTGTTACACCCGGTTTTACCCAGCGGTCAGCCCGGCGTATCTCTGACTCAGAAGCTCTGGTGTTGTGCACAGTTCCGGTTGTAGCTAGGTTGCTACCTCCGTTAGCTTAGCTCCCACCTCGGCGTTAGCTTTGGATTAGCTTCAGGTTAGCTTGTAGCTAGTTCGACCGGGTGTCGTCAGTTAATCCCAGCCTTACAGCCACACCCTCAGCTCCACCCCTCTTCCCTTTTGTGGAATTGTCTGGGCTTGACGGAACCTGTGACACGGTCAAAATGGCGGTGGTGGCCACCTCCCATTTGGCCTCAAAAACGTGTTATTGGAGCCTATGGAAACCCATTGTCCAATATTTATATGTCGATGATCTGAACAGGCGCAAATCCATAAACTAGGCTTAATTCATGGCACTCTGCGATCCCAAACAGCAACATCTCTCCCTGCCAAAATGTTGTAAAATGTTGACATCTTGGCAAAGTTCTGAAAGGATAAACAATAAATGATGACACAGCAGCTGACAGAACCGGGCCATCTCCTTGTAACTTTTCCCCCTACCAGAGATTTCTCAGAACTCTTATAGTGGAAACACGGCTATTTCCAACATGCAACAGGAAAAAGTTCCCTCAAATTCCTGCAACTGAAGTTCCAGCTCAGCACACAGATATTACATTTTCACAATAATTTGTCTTGTGACTTTAGGTGGCCCAGGTAATCAGCGTAATTATTTAAAGGGCATCAGTGGATTTGAGGGGCATGGGCTCGGCCACCGGGCAGAACAAGGAGTTATCTGTGTGGAGGAAAGGTACACACTGGCTACTTTTGAAGTCTCTGCTTTCAGTCCTCGGAGCTCAGGGGCCTCAGTGCAGCATATCAAACACAGCCAGAAGACAAAGCTACTTTGTCTGGAGGCTGAGTCTTTCTTTATCCAGTGCAACAAAGACAGATCGCTAATGAGGCTCCATAACGAAGCTCTGATCTGTATTTGGGACTCCAGTATTAGATTTCAGCTTGACTGAAAATACAAAAAATTAGGCTTTGTCAGTTTGTCCTCATATCAGCTAATTAAATACGAAAAACTAACCTTGTTTATCTTTACAAATAGTCCGGTTGTTAATGGTTTCACCACTGATAAATATGAATGCATTTGCTTATAGGTGATTTTCAAGACACCCAAAATTAGGTTACTCTGGTCAGGTCCCTGCTTACTTTAAGAACGCTGTAATCCACCCGCTTCTTAAAAAACCGAGTCTTGACCCCTCTCTTCATAGCAGCTTCAGACCCATCTCTAAACTTCTGTTCATCTCCAAGATCTTGGAAAAGGTTGTGGCTAAACAACTCACAGCTGCTCTTGATGAACATAACATCTATGATAGCTTCCAGTCAGGTTTTCGTAGAGCTCATTCTACTGAAACAGCTCTTCTTAGGGTCTCTAATGATCTTCTGACTCACAGTGATGCAGGGTTCTGTTCTGGTCCTGCTGGACCTGACTGCAGCCTTTGACACTGCTGACCATCACCTGCTACTGGAGAGGCTGAGAGACTGGGTAGGCCTATCAGGAACTGCTCTGCAGTGGTTCTCCTCTTATCTTTCTGAGCGCTCCTTTTCTGTGGCCGTCTCCAAGTTTAGGTCCTCCACCACCTCCCTTACCCATGATGTCCCATAAGGTTCTGTGCTGGGGCCTCTGCTCTTCCTCCTCTATCTGCTTCCTCTTCAGCACATCCTGAGCTCATTGAAAGGAATCTCCTACCATCTTTGTGCAGATGACATCCAACTGTACATCTCCTTTAAGCCCCATGAGATGTCTAAGCTGCAGCTGTTACACACCTGCTTAGACTCTATCAAAACCTGGATGGCTGGGAGCTTTCTACAGCTGAATGAAGATAAGACTGAGATCCTCATCTGTGCCCCAGACAAGCTGGTTCCCAAAGTCATAGACTCTCTTGGTCAGCTTGCTTCTCACACCAAACCTTCCCTCAGGAATCTTGGCGTGACCTTTGACCCAGCTCTCACCCTTGATTCTCATGTCAGTTCTCTTGTTCGCTCTTCCTTCTTCCATCTCCGGAACATTGCTAAGCTGAGTCCCATTCTGTTCCGCTCTGAACTTGAGACAGTTCTCCACACTTTCATCTCCTCACGCTTAAGGTTGGTTTATGCTTGACGCGTCCGCGAGGTCCGCACGGCTCCGCGCGGAAAAGTTGCGTCATTTTGCAACCACGCCCCTCCACCGCGTCTCCGCACGGCTGAAGATTTCCACAGCGCGCACCTCGGAAAATTTCTAACCACGCGGACGGACGGACGCGGAAAAACATGGCGGACCGGCACGGCAGAGGTTCGTAAATACAGACATTTGTATGATTCAGCTCTCAGAGATCACCGTGATCAACATGTTGTTAATAATTCTTGGAGAGAAATAGCTCGCACTGTCGGAAAAGACGAGAACGCTGTTAAAAATGCTGAAATACCATGTTGTAAACAGTAATTTCTACTTCTACTATGGTGTAGTGTTGGATGCATGCTGTAGAGCTCCATGCTGCCCCGTTCAGTTTGGGAGAATATTGGCTCACCGCAGAGACGAGCCGCACAAACCATAAACGCTGCGAGTTGTGAAGTGCGTTCCAGCCACGAGCCGCATCACCGCGCGGAAAGTGAATGCGTCAAGCATAAACCAAGCTTAAGACTACTGTAACTCTCTTTTCACGTGTCTGAGCAGAACCTCCCTGAACCGTCTACAGGTGGTTCAGAATGCCTGTGCTCGGCTTCTGACCAAGTCCTCCAAACACACCCACATCACCCCGCTTCTCCTCCAGCTTCACTGGCTGCCAGTCAACCTCAGGGTTCATTTCAAGATCCTGGTTCTGGTCTATAGGGCCTTACATGGACAAGCACCATCTTACATTGGTGATCTTCTTAGTCCCTACACCCCCAGCAGGTCCCTGAGGTCCAGTGATCAAAGCCTACTGGTTGTGCAGCACCAGGCTAAAGACCAAAGGTGACAGATCATTTGCTGCTGTGGGCCCCAGACTCTGGAACTCTCTCCCCCTGAGCCTGAGATCAGTGGTCTCAGTGGTCTCCTTTAAAAAGCAGCTGAAGACTCACCTGTTCAAGCTGGCTTTTGTATGACCTTCTTCACCACTCTCTCTTTATTCTGCTCTCCCCACCTATCCCACCTTCCTCAGGATCCACTGATTTCCCTCTTTCCTATTCACTCTCTCTCTTTCGTAACATTTTGTTTTTGAATCACAATTTTTTGCTCTTTTTAAATATATTTTAACCATTTTCTAAATGCTTTTTTATATTTTTACATTTTTTGCTTTAGTGAAGCGCCTCGTGATTTTTATCTTGAGAGGCGCTATAGAAATTATATTTTCTTCTTCTTCTTCTTTTGCAAGACAATAGCGATTCAGCTCGTTGATACTGAGCTACAGTGCGATGTGTCCGTGTCTGAGATTCAGTCTCATAATATTCAATAACAAATCACACAAGATTTAGCAATTTGGCACATTTTCCATATTTTACCAAAACTATTTAAACTTAAACATTTCTGAAGGAAGACATAGGACACGCTGGATGGACTATCTCTTTTGGCTGGTCAGGGAACGTCTGACTCCTGCTTCACACTGGAAGCATCAGCATCGCGGAACGGCAGTGGAAAGGTTTACTCGCGACAATCACTGCACTCCAGTGCACACCAGGAGAGTCTCAGCTGTGAAGCGGCTTCTCAGCTGTGCTTCTCACTCAGCTCGCGAGATCACAAAATCTCTCAAGTTTATGCCGTCTGCCGTTAAACCAAAAAGAAGGAACGCAAGTTTGATATCGCTGTTTGATGTTATATATGATGTTGTTCCTCTCCACTGCCATGAAAAACACACTGCTGCACTTATGGAACAATGTAGGCAGTAAATAAGCCATTTCCTTGTACTGATGTTATCTACATAGATATGAAGTCGCATCGCTGCAATAGACTTTTCTTTTGAAAATTACCAGGGTTTTTTACACTGAAACCGTGTGTGATTTCCTGTCTAGCCCAATGTTAACTGCGGGAATTGTCCTAGAAGCAGCTCGCGGCAAAAACAGAACCTGATTCTATTTTTAGTGAGGCAGCGTGCTGCTTCTGGGACACGTCTGAAAATTGCCGCACTGCGGCTGGTTTGAATCACCCCATAGACTCTAATGGATTCTATTTGAAGCAGTGATGTTCCACTGCCATTCCGCGCCGCTGATGCTTCCAGTGTGCAGTAGGGGTTAGGATTTCCCCGGAGGAGTTGGCCCAAGTGGCTGGGGAGTGGGAAATCTGGGCCTCCCTGCTTAGGCCACTGCCCCCGTGACCTGACCCTGGAGAAGTGGCCAAAAATAGATGGATGGCATTTCTGAATATAAGATGATTACCATCATAGCTAATTGCTTTTTTTTGCACGAATCCCTTTAATTTACTTTTGTTTAGAACAGAACTCAAAGAAATGATAAATTATTACATTTTAAGAACTTTTTAAAGACTTCAAACCAAATAAACAAAACCACTAAAGAGGCCTGCTTAACCACAAAATTACTCTAAAGCCTGTGAGAAAAAAAGGGGAATTTGTTAAAGAAAAACCAGTTTCTCTGAGTGTCTTTTTTCTTGTTTACCTAAATCACAGCAGCTATGAAAAGGTTTGAATGTCTCTGTGTTGTTTTGTCTACAACAGTTAGTAAAACTCCAATTAATTCTGTTTACAAACACAATAAACCCACTTATGTTTATACTGCGATTCGTCCACAAAAACCCTTTAAATAGAAATCTTGTTTTTTCACACATTTAACCCTCTGGAGGCAGGCGTTGCAGATTTACAACGTTAAAACCTACCTACCTGGTTACTCCACATACGTGTTTCATGAGCATGTCTTAACTCAGAAGTACCCCTGAAGGACTTAGTTGATCGTCCTTTTATCAAAACTTATTTTGAGCCTGAGAGGGTTAACAAACTGAGTGACTCATCACTTAAAAAATAACCCAGAAGGGATTTTTTAATCTGGGAAGGAGCCACCAGCCCGACGACATTCTGGATCTGTAACCAGATAAACGAAACCACCCCCATTTTAACATGATGAAGAAAGCAGATAGCCAGTTTCTATTTAAAGTGTCTGATACAAAGATTGGTTGGTCAAAAAGAAGTTTAGAAACAGAAAAGCTGAAACTCAAATAGGGACTGAAATTAAATGTGAAATTTTATAACAAGAAAAACATATACTATATATAGTATATATAATAATAGTATAATAACAGTGTATAATAATAATATGTGAACAGCTAATTGGATTTTTAGAGTAAATAAAGGTGTTACACCTGAAGGTGTAAACATAGAAGACAAAAATGTTTTGCTTTAACTGGAATTCCAGCTCTTTCTTAGACATTTGAATGAAATTATTAAAGCCGATTTTGTAGCCATAACATTATTTTCCGAGGCTTGTATACAAAGTGCTCCAATTGAATATTATTTTCATTAATTGTTGCAGAAATGAGCTGAGGAAATCTGGGGGGAAACATGCATCTGACTGGTTATCACATGCTAACATTGCCTTCATGCAAGCAGAGGTGTTTCTTATAAAATCTGACATGAAAGCCTCGGCTGGGATCACAAACAAAAGAGTTCTGTGCGAGTGAAGGTGATAAGAGGCTTAACATGGGCTTAGTGACTGTGCACGCCATGTACGGTGAATTTACTGCCACTGGAGAGAGAGGAGAGAGGAAGAGGGACGACTGTGATGGTGCGGGAGTTCTTGTTATTCTTCATCCTGATAAGCTTCAGTTGTCAGAAAATAGCAAAGCAGTCACTAGGCATAACGAAGCAAACGGATTTCCACCAGCCAAAGGCTGTTGTTTTGATAAAACTAGAGGAAGTGGTGTGTGATTGGAAACTTCTAATTGATGAACACATGGACATGGCTTGGAAACGAGCCAAAGTTTTGATGTCTTTAGATTCAGACGTTAACGTCAACTCACTCTTGCACTCATATTTTAAACTACTCAGTCTTCAGTAGGGTCTCAGCATGTTTTTGGTCTGTGGGAAAAAACTGAAATCCCACACATGCATAGGAAGAAAGGCAGCAGCTGGGATTCAAACCTGCAACCTTCTCAAAGAAAATGTGCTACCAACAAGTTTCGATAAGTTTGAGCCTCAAGATTTGTGACCCATTGAAACTTTGAAAGAAGTTTCTAGGTTGAAGTGTTTTCATACATTAAGCACTCAAAAAGCACAAGGTTGATCAAAAATTGTATCTATTTCACATTGTTTTCTAATGAGGTTTTTTTTGGGTTAGTTTATTTTGCTAATACCATTACTGTGGTAACTTGGAACACTAAAGCCTGGAGCACACTTGAGGCGGATGCGCCGTGCCCGCGCCGTCATTTTAAATAGAAGCCATTATAGTTCATGAGAGTGGGCACACGGAGAGCGCCGTGCCGAGGCGCTGAATAGAGTTGCCAGATATATCTCAACCGCCACTGCTGTTTACTGTATTGTGGAGTACTTTAAAACAGACATTACGACGTGGAACGGCTTTACGGCACAAACTCAACTGCCGGCACAAACCCAGCCGCAGTTTTGTTAACGTTAAAGTATTATTGATCTTAAAATATAACAAATAGTGTATTTACCCATTTTTAATGAATTAGAGTCTCACAAAACACGACGGCAAGTCTGATCACGTATAAACAATATAGTCACTACTGCTTCCTGTTCTCAAGTCCCGCGTGATGTTGTGACTACTGCGCAACGTTCCAAGAAGCACTCAGCGGTGCGTCCTGTGTGACCACTTAACTTCTGAAAATCTCCATCATGACGCGGCGCGTCCGCCTCCAATGTGCTCCAGGCTTAAGAAAAGTAATAGCACACTTCTCCCGACCCAGACGGTCGTTTGGATGTCAAATGTGTGTGGGTGCACGCTTCCATTTGGGCCGCATTAATTTTGACAGAAGCATAAAAAAACATCTAAAGAAAACATTTTATCCGGTGAAGCACATTTGAGTAGTAATGTCAAGACTGTTATCCTTTATAGGTTTAACAGATTTTCAAGTGATGTTTGAAGTATTGTTTGTTTTCATAACTTGCCAGAGCAAACAAGAAAGTGCTAAACACCAGTTGTTGTTTTCTAGGTCCGAATGATTTTTGTATTCCATGACTTCAAATGGTGTTTTTCTTTTTGGGACTCTGGTAGTTTGTCCTAAAGTTGTAGTAGTAGCAGCCGGCTGTTTCTCCATCTCTGATTTTATTGAGCTGTGAACCTGACACCAGTGGTGTTCTGTTGTAAAATATGCAAGTGCGTAAAAAATGGAGGACCCAGGAAAGTGCAGCGGTTTGGCGAGATCGGCTCCCGGGTGGTCCTTTCGTCAGGGGTGTACCTATAAAGCGCCCGAGCGCCAATGGCGCTAAATTTTCTCGTCGGGCAGTAAATACTTGACGACTTACCGCCCGGGTGGTGCCCAAGCCTTATTTGTCATTTACACACCGGCTTTCACCAACATCATGGCCGCGCCCTGTAGGAAGCCACCGTTTTCGTTTTGCACGCGTGAACCTGCGTGCCTCTAGCCACGTACTGCACTTGTACGATTCGTGCACGTACTGCATGATTCTAGTTATAGTCACGTGAACTATAAGTTCACTATTAAAGACGAAGTGGAACCACGCTAGAAACACACAAGCACGCAGGAAGATGGCGCCGCCACAGGGATGGGATTTCTTGATGAAATCTCCGGCAAAATGCTTTAAAACTGGTGAGGAGAAGCGAGACAGTTCGAAACGGTATGAAGCAGAGAAGTGTGTGCGTAGGTGGAATGATTCTTGGCGGTTTCAAGAAGACGGGAGGTGCAGAGAATGGCCGTGTTCGGGTTGAGCAGCGCCTTGCCTGGAAAACAGACGAAAGCAAACGGAAGCAGCAGGGGGAGTGGCTGAAAGCCGGTGTTGGTACAAGATCTGCTCGGGTGCAAAATCGGCTCGGGGTCCTTCGACTGCCGATGACGTCAAAGTGCGGCAAACCCACTCGGACAAAATACACTACACATCTATACTGTTGGAAAGAATTTAGCAGTTTCGTTATTAAAATAATGTTTCTTAAGACGTAAGTTTGTGTTTATAATGGTATTTGTAAAATAAAACACTATATTTTATTCATAATGTTGAACTCCTCTTTGAGCACATCCCTTGAAGAATCGTAGGTATTAGCAACACCTCTGAAATTGTATTTGCAGGAAAGAAGTGTGTCCCGTTTATTGAAGTATTTTGTGTTTAGAGTTTTTGGCGTCTTGTCCATGCGTAGTTCAGTTACGCTCATAGCTGCTAGCCAAAACTCTGGAGTTAAAAGTTTTCTGGCTTTACTAAAATACCTGTCTGTACTTATTTGATTGATGGTAGTTTTACTTTCTATTAGACTCCAAATGTAATCATTTGGCACGTTTCTAATTCATTATTTGTAATAATGTAATCTGTGATATTAGTATTAGCATTCCTATGGGTTTTTACATGTATATTAGCATTGCGCTAACCACTTGCTGCCAAATTGCAGCCTTTGCGATTAGAAAATCTCCTTTTGTCACATTGCAATTTAATTGCACATGCAGTTATTCGTTCAGCCCTAATATACATGCAGCTCTATGCTAAAAGTGTATTTTCAAAGAGGTAATGATGGATTTCTTTGTAAAAGTTGTCCATCTTTCCAACAGAAAGATTTGCCTGGACCAACGTAACGTATAACAACGTAACGTGTTTACGTAATTCTGTAAGGTTCATGTTCAGCCAATCAACTACTTAGACGTCATCGGCAGTCGACGGACCCCGAGCCGATTTTGCACCCGAGCAGATCTTGTACCGACACCAGCGTTTAAGTGGACAGATTTCCCTATGTGTGTAGCTCGGGGGTGACGATGGCTGAAGATATCGCGTTAGCGTTCACACTTGTTTAATTTTTAATTTTAATTCTGGTGCCTGTTAGCAGCTGAAACACATCCTCACGTGCTTGTCGATATCATATATTGTAAATGGAGACCTGACTGTAATAATAAGTAAAGGTTGTCAGCTGTAGCTTCAGTGTGCTCATAGGAAACGTGACAAAAGAAAACAAAACACATTTCTCTTTATGGCCTATATAGTTGTCATCATCAACGTTACATGATTTACAGAATACATGTGACCAACTAACATTTCATGTTCTACCACCAGATGTTTGGATCAAAATGTGAACCAATCAGATCTTAGATCAGATGAGAGCCAGGCGTTTCCCGTCATCCTCTAGGTTTTGCAGCCGGTGGAGAGCAACTGCAGCGCCTTGCTCCAAAATCTGCGGCCGCCTTGATCTCACGAGGTTATCGTTGCCTACGTATGCATGACATCAGAGCAAGTCGGCGTCAAGTCAGACACAAATCTAACCAGCATGCACTGCTCGCCGATCACCGCTGGTCTAATCTGCGCAGAACTGGCTCATCTCGAACACGGCCAATGGCTCGAGTACAGCAAAGCGGAGTTGGTGATGCCGGAAGTATGCGACGACAAAATCGAGTTTTGTTGAGGGAACAAACAAATTCAAACTTGAATACGTTATTATGTTTGTGAATGTGTACAAAATAAAGGTTATTACATTTAAAACGGTTCAATTGTTATTTTGACTTGTTTTGGCAGTTGACCAGCGGGGCCGGTAGATTCTTGGCGGGGCCGGTAAATATTCAGAGTTACCGGCCTGGCTGGCCGGTTGGTTTTGAAGTTAATGTCCACCCCTGTTTCGTTGCTTTTGGTCTGAAACTTATTATTGGCAGAGGGATTTAGACAAATGCAAGAGAACCACTTTATGAACTCTTGTCACTTTTTTCCCTCTACAACATATTTACACTTTTACTATGTTAAAACGTTATTCAGACTCAGGCATGAACCAAGATGTTTTAAGGTAATTTGTTTTCCAAATTTGCCATTGCAGCTTTAACCCTCACTTTCAGGAAACAGATAGATGCACGAATGCTTGTTGGAAACTAGATTACATTATTTATCTTTACAATTAAGTTTAATAACAAACAAAGTTGAACTCATACGTTTTAAATAGCTGAAACCCAATCTTGCTTTTCAGAAACCCTGTCCCCATGGCTACCATATGTGCTGGGAGGCCTGCCTTTAATTTATTTTGATTTATGGCTGTGGGGCCAAAGAAGTCAGAGCCCACCCCTTCACCCACTGCGCCAGTGTTTGGTTCTTGCAGAAAAAAAGCTGCAACTAGATTGTTCCACTCCACACCGGGCCTTTAACACCACAGCAGGAGGTGGTTGATAAGATTTCTGGTGGACCCAAACCTTGACTTTTTACATTTTCTGAAAGATAACAACCCTATCTGGCTCCGTAGTTCTGTAACCATTTAACTGACAAGAGGGAGTCCAGTGTGTCCACTCACAGAATGTCCTGCAGGACATAGATGAGACACACATGCTGAAACACTTTTCTAATCAAATTTACAAAGTGCTTCACTAAAACACTAAGGATAACAGTGAATGCCAGAGAGATATACTATCGTAAAAGTCAGAAAAATTCAGCTTTCACCAAGTTACACCGTTGGTTTTAAAGATTAGATGCCCCTATGCCAAACTGAGGCTCAGTTCGAGAAATCATCTTTAAACGTAGACCGTGACCTGATATCTATAATTATTCACAGTGCTGGGAACATTTCAGTGGGTCTGATATATTTAGGTGAGTGGAGGGTTAGTGAACAAGCAAAAAGTTTAGCTAGCTCCATTTTAACCAGCTGGGATCAAGTGACTCAGTCAATTCCAGATTAAACTAATGTTTTCAGTCATCAGTGGTGAAGAACTGTCATTGTTGTTTTATACTGAGCTTAAAAATGTGTTGATCTAAGCACCAAATCTGAGGTTTGAACTAAACAAGGCTTACAGGAAACCATGAAAACCCAAAAGTCTGGAATAAATAACTCTCTAGCTCCTGCTGAGTGGTCACCTCTGGGAGGGGGGATAGCAGTGATCCTGCCTGAGTGGTGAGTTTTAATCAGTGATATCAATAATACCCCCCCCCCCCCACCACCACCACCACCACCCTCTCTCTCTCTCTCTCTCTCTCTCTCTCTCTCTCTCTCTCTCTCTCTCTCTCTCTCTCCCCCTCCCTCCTTCCATCCTCATCCCAGCTCTAAAAGGGCCCAGTTAAATATTCAGCCTCGTTGTACTTGCAGGTAACGGAGCCCCAACAAAAACTCACGTTCCAGCTCTTTAAACATCTCCATCAGTGTTAACACAGCTACCAGGACAGTCATGTTGTTTAACAGCAGCTGTTTACTACATGAGCAGATGATGAAAAACAAACAAACATAAAAAGTGAAGCATCAGCATGTCAGTGTTGCTTCTGTGCAGATTTAAATACAGTCCAATGTGATTCCAATAAGGAACAATCTGATTGTGAAGTAATGTATTCGCATTTAGGATCCAGAAATGCTCTTGAGGAACAAACAACAGTGTTTTAACACAAAGTCCAATATTTCAGCTAGTTCGGGGATAAACTTGCATGTTCTGGTAACAACTTGTGTTTGGTGTGTAGCTTGTTTTTAATTATTTAACTAATTAAAATTAACTGCACAATAAGACTCACAGTAATAACACAAATGCAGACTCATGTTCTTGGTAAAACCATTAGCTACAAAACATTAGCATAAGTGTCTAACTGACAACGAGTTCATTTATGTGACCCATTAAATAGACACAGTTGAACATTCTGACTAGCCTGGCAAGCCATCCTATATATGTGAATATATAATCTGGCAATGAACCATAGACAGAGCTCAGTCGCCGGGCGGAATCTACGGTGGTCTTTCAAACAGTCTTTAAAGTCTACTGGTCAAGAACAACATGACATACTCACCGCTACAGTCAACGGAGTAGTCCGCCATAAATTGTCAAAGAAGACGCAAATACCAAAGCCGTTTCAAACGAGCCGCCACCATCTTTTGTGTTTTGATCTGTCAAATCGCTGGAGCTAATCTCGCCAACCAAAGCAACAGAGCGCTGTGACTGGCTGTTCAGGTCAATGGTAGACCTGCTGAGGCTACAATTTTTGCTTTTGCTACGGTCAGTCTAGGTTTTAGGCTCCATTTTGACCTGAAAGATGGTGAAAATGTTTTATTGTTTAATGTTTTTATTAATATGCAAAATTCCACTGAATATTACTTTAGAGTCCACAAAACTGCACAAAATTAATGAACAGTACACAGCCTCTTCAGCACACTTTCTTGTGCAATTTATTATTTGTTTAATTTTTCAATTTTTTTTACTATTTTGATGTTAACAATTAATGCTCTTTTTTATAATTATGTTTACATTTACATATAATTACTTGTGTTCAGGCATGTTATGTTTTACAGTATAATTTTAAAGATACTGGTCAGAGGCAAATTTTTCTTTGAATGACATATATCCGTTTCCTTCTCCTCACTGGCCTCTGTCTCATAAATTTCACACACAATTAAACATCTGAAGAGATAAGTTGCAACCTCTGTGTGAACCCATGCTTGTGCTTCTATCTGACAGTTTGGGAATTCATTCTGGGGTTGTCACGAATCACAGACGGTCTCTGATTTGAATTTCAATTAGCACACGGAGGGCAGAACGTCTGGATGGGAAAACTGTGCTTTGGTGTGAATAAATTTGGGAAATGACCAATTAGAAATGAAGACAAATCACTTTCTTCATTCTAGTATTGTGCTTTGGTTTTTTGATCCAATACAATTATTACAACTACTGTTGTAATTTTTATGGCTTACAGTATTTAACATTAAATACACCCTTTTTCAAAAATGATTTTAGAAAACTGCCAAACAGCTCCAAATCCACAGCTTGCCACAGATTTGCCCCTGTCATCAGCGTGCAAACACAAAGCACTGAGGACCGCGGCTGTAATCCCCTCTGCCTAAACAAGCCCAAAGACAGATTTCACAGGCTTGTGCCTCACAATACCCAGGCTGGGGGGTGGCAGCTCTTTGTATCTGGACAGCGGTGCCTCATGGATGCTGCGTGACTGGAGGGTTCAAGGTAACTAAGGAGGAGAAAATGAAAACGTAATTTTACCATCAATAAACTAGAATACAGATTTCCCCTGGTGGTTTCCCAGATGTCGACGGTGGTTGTCTCTCAGATAAAAGACATGGAGGTGAAAGAGCAATCATTGCCTCTACAATGAGGCTTCCGCACAGCCTGGCTGTGGAATGCAATCACGTGAACATAGCCCAGCACAGCAGTCACCATTACAACACACTATGGTTTTGTGATTTTCATGAAGTTTTTGTCATTTTATTCCAGCTTTCTCTGATGCCTTTAAATCTTCATTCCAGCCGTCTTAAATTATGTTTTAGTCCATTTGGTTTCTGATCAGGGTTTTTGGTGAATTAGCATTTTAAATTATTATCTATAAAGTTACCAAATGTTCTTTAAATTCAGCAGCTGAACAACTTTGCTATGAAATATGTCGTCTAATTCGGGTCTAACCCCGGCTTTCCACGGGAGCCGTCAGCAGCACGTTACTGCAGCAGCACGTCATAGCTGCTGATAGGAACCGCTGTGGTCAACAGAACCTTTTCCACCGGAGCCGTCGACAGCGCGAGTCGGCCGCGTCTCAGGAGCAGCATGTCGCGGCCTTTACGCGCCGGTTCTATTTTCCACGCGCGACGCCTCTGAAACGGGTCAAGCTCGACATTTTTGGGGGGAGGAAAGACAGGAAATCGGACGCGGAAATGGAGAGAAGCTACCAAGATTTTCAGAATAAAGAACGTACTGCTTTCCGGTTGCTTTACTTTTAAAAAAGGTTACTAACTGTGCGGCCCCGTGAGAAGTTATCACCTAGCTAGCGGTCTCCTTTGTTTTTCAGGTCCGTATTGGTGATTTTAAAACGGACAGAACATAAAACACAAACATTTTGGAGCCATGTTGCAATTTTCTCCTGCTTGTTGTTGTGTTTACTGACGAAGTCACTCGTGTGACTTCATGCTCTGTCGGTGACAGCTGCTCCCCTGCTGCTTCGCGTCTCGTGGGAAGGGCCAAGCAGCAGAAGACGTGCTGCTGCAGTAACGTGCTGCTGCCGGCTCCCGTGGAAACCCGGGGTAACACTAACTGGTTTCAAAGATATTGTGGAAAAACACCTGGGTAAATACTGCCGCCATGTTTACCCTTTAAATGCACAGTGGCAATGGCAAGAATATTGCACCATTCAAGCTTTATAGGAATGCTGTAACGTCAGACGTTTGAACAAAGATCACATCTTCATGCAACAGAGGGTGATGTCATGACCGCGTGTCGAATGTGAGACTGGTCGGCAACAATATTTAATGTAAGCAAAACATAGGGTGTCTATTTTGCTTCTGTAAACAGTATCAGCTGAGATGACAAACTGGAGCAATGCAGAGATCTGGGAGCTTCTGGCCATAGAACAATATCTTTCTTGCTTACAAGGGAGGGCAGCCACCATTTGGAGCAGCTTGGGGAAACACTTAAGGGGCGTTGCTTAAATCGAGTAAAAAAAAACAAGTTATGTCCAAGTTAAAGGATGTCCGCAACAGCACGGACACTACCCACCCACCCGCTTTATACCACCATTGCATAAAAGTTTGAAAAAAACACGACTGTGCCCCATAGCTGCCACAGGCTGATCCCTTTGAATGGCTAAAGGCTCTCTGATACCAAAACCACTTTGCAGTAAAGTGGAGCCATAGTTTTTTAAAACCAGGTACAAGGTGTTAAAATCCTGGTTTACACCTGACACAGTTTTATGGGATGTGTTTTTTAAGACCCTATACACATGTCACCAGGTGTACTATAGATATACATAAGGGATGTAAGAAAATATTGATATGGCAATATATCATTATAGTTTTTCTTGCAATATCATATCGATATTCATAAGCTGTGTGTCTAATTTTTGGAAGATTTTACATACAAACATTTGTGTATTTTATTTTCTTTTGGTGCAATACAAATGCCATCTGCTAGTCAGCAGCAGTGTGTAATGGGTTTTGTTTCCATCACAAAAATGTAAATCCCTCTAATATGGTTCAGATACTTGTATTACATTGAGTCACATATTTACGACTCAAGGTGGTACAGCTTCTTAAAGGGACATGAATGTTGCCAACCTACACACATCTTTTCATTTTTTTATTACCAAATTTATTGGCATGGGAAAAATTTTCTCGATAAGAGTCTGACATTTCGATAATGATACATTTTCGATATATCGCCCAGCCCTAATATGTATATATATTTACAGTTTGTCCACAAGACAAGATATACGGAACAAAAAAAAAATTCTTCCAAAAACTCAGACCAAAGAAGAAATTAGCAAATTATGTTTTTCAGAATTTGCTTTTGGACGTAAATTACAGGAGTTTTAGGTTTTAGGTTTTACATCACTGCCCACTCGCTTGTTTTTACAAGCTCAATTACAGCTCCATGTAGAAGAACACAGGCCAAAGATGACGTTATTGCCCATCACCTAATTATTTCATGTCCAAATTTTTTTTTTCAGCAAAGTTAGTGAAGATTGGGAGAACTACTGCCACCTACAGGTCTGGCATTCTTATGAATGTGCTTCACAATGAACCGGATTGTTTTCACTGAATACAAGATGGTGTAGATTTTACCATTTAGACCAAAGTTTGTCCTAAATAGGCCGGGGAGATATTCGGTTTTACAAAACCCTGGTTACGTGTGTACATGGCCCAAGTCTTATTTTGGTTTTAACATTAACTTTTCCCTTAAACTACATTTATATTAATGTGCATGTAGAAGGAACTTGTAATTGTTTTTCCTATTTGTGCAACTTCTTTCTAAACATGAGACTAAAAATGAAAAAGGAATAAAAAACGTTACATTATAACTAAGAGAGGCTCAACAGGAGTATGCACCTACTTTACTTCTGTTCGCTCTTCTGGCTCTATGCGCCTCCCTGCAGGCTAAGGATAAATAAAACCAGCTTCTCTGCTCAACAGAAACAGGAGTACACTTCTCATCCTCCCCCTCTCCCCTTGCAGGTGGCCCCGTTCTCTACTTTGAGCAGGGCTGCAGGAGGAATTCACATGTAAATAGGCCACTGGCTCTCAATAGACTGGGGGGAAGAGAAAAATGAATCCCATCATGATAACCTTGCATAATAATCAAGTTTCAAGTGTGCATATATTGCAATGTTCCCTTTTTATGTTCAAGGAGGGTCGAATCTAAAAACTGCAAAACCCCTGAGATGAGTTTAAGTACAGTTTGATGCAGAAATAATTGTGTCACAGATATGCAAAAGCTCAAATGATGTCTTCTTCCTTTCAGTGTTGACTCACGTGATTTTTTTTTTTTTATTCAGTAGCAAAAAAGGGTATCTGATTTCACTCAGGTGTTCTGACTTCAGAGTTTTACACTCTGGAACACACATGCACACCATCATAGGGATCAAGAAGTTTGCACTTAGTGTGACCTCTAGTGTTAAATAAATACACACATTACCATTAGAATTACCCTAAATTGGCTCATACCAATGTTTTAACGAAGTTTATTTGTGGGTGGCTCTTGTTCTCTGATTAATATCGCTTGATCAAACCTTTCATACATTCCACACTACAAAAATAGTAGGTAAAAGTCTGCATGATTTGTTCTGATATATCATTGGTATCGGTCAATACTGAAGGCTGCAATATCGGTATCGTATTGGGAATGAAAAAGCTGTATCGGGACATCCCTACTGCCATTGTGTTTTTTAATGGGGTGGGCTTGGGAACAGGTTTGAGCACCTTCAGTGTAAAGCTTGGTTTTTGCTTGACGCGTCCGCGAGGTTTGCACGGCTCCGCGTGGCAAATTTAGATTATTTTAAGAACCACAACAATTCATCCTGATGTAAGAAGTGAGTCTACCCTTTCTTTTGGTAGTTTTGGTGTTTACATGATCATAGATCACAGTATTCTGTGGCTCTTCAAAAAACGATTAAAATGCTCAAAAACACTGGCAGTCAGGGGCTTTCTGATTAGAAAGCAGCTGGCAGTGAGTAAGTTAATGCTAACGGTTATCTTCTACTAGCTGAGATGTTCTCTGCTGTCTCCTGGATGCTAAACCAACAAGATGGGTGAATCCATGAATGTTAAGTGACAATGTGACACAGATATGTCAGGTTTTTCAAATCCTACGTTTCATCCTCTGGTTTTTATCAGAAGCTAATGCAGGAGATACAGTAGGTGTAGGAGACCATTTCAATGTTCAACCTGCATGTTAAACTCAGGGTGACTGATTATGATCAGAATATCTAAAAAAAAATCCACATGTCCATTCCCACCAGTCAGTCCCAACTTTTTAGGTGGTCACCAAACCTCTCCAGTTGTCTCCCATTTTAAACTTTATACTTCACAGGAACTAAATTGAAGAGGGTGTCAGACAACTTCTTTTGATGACAACCTTTGATGACTTGGTGAGCCTTTTAGATAAAAACCGGTCAAAAAAATTTCACTGAGGTCTCATGACACGGGGCAACGCAGAACCTCAAAAACGCTTTGAGAGTTTGAAAACGTCCTTAGAAAGCGGTTTTCAAATGTGTCATTATCAGTTGAAGCCTGGTAGGATGCTGGCTTTGCAGTGAATGCTAACACCTTTACTACTCTCAATGTTATAAAAATTGCAAGAAATCCCAATTGCTTTTACATTTATATAATTACGGTCAAAGTCATCCTACTTGTTGAAAAATGAATCCCATCATTAAGGATGATGAGTAAACTTAAGACAGTTATGTCTCTGGAGGATCACCCCCTTCATCAGGTTTTTAAGGATCTCAGGAGCTCTTTTAGAGGGTGAATGGTAATGCCCTGTTGTTCCACTGAACGCTTTAGGAACTCTTTTATTCCTGCTGCAGTGCGTTTTTAATACAAGCATTTTGTGTGATTGTATATTTGACAATTCTATCATGGTTGTGGCTTATAGCAGTGTCCAGTGAATGTTTATTTTTTGTTTGTTTGTTTGTGCGTGTGTGTTGTTGTTTTTTACTTGCCCATGGCAATTCAATTTCCCCCTTGGGGGTTAATAAAGTCAACCTTGAACCTTGTTCCTATGGTATACAGCCATTGTTTTGATTGTTCCTCAAAATTCCAAACTGGAAAGGAACTGCAAATCTTCCTCGTCCATTTAAATTTGTAGCCAAATCTTTAACCCTCCCACTGTCTTTATGGGTGACCCCTCGAGGAAAGTTGACCATTAAGCAGGATTGATGGTTTATCCCTTGAGGTCCACGTGACAGGGGTGAGGTGGTGCTCACTCCTTACCCCTGCCACGTGGACCCAAGGGATAAACCATCAACCCTGCTCAATGGTCAACTTTCCTCGCGGGGTCACACCCAATAGGACAGTGGGAGGGTTAAAGGAAGAGCCAACGATCAAAGCTTCCAAATATTCAGAATAGCTAAAGTTTTGCTTTAAATAGACACCCTGAGGCACAACTATAAAATATGAAAGACTGGATATTTACATGTTTGTTGAGTCATCTGAACAGAGGCTGGGGCTTGTGAGAGTATGTAAAACTTTCTAGAAAACAAACATTTGACATTTCTCCAAATTTCCAACAAACAAGGATATCTTAAATGTATGACTGCTTGACAAGGCCTGATAAGTGCTGGAGGGTGCGACTATGTTGCCCAACAACCAAGGTGTCGTAAAAAAATCCTGAAACTTGCTCAAAACCAACAGCCCCGCCCAGCTTGTAACTGTTGAATGCTGAAATCCGTTTGACTGACTGGAACATCTTGTACACAATCCAGATGAAGAAGAAAAATATAATACCTGCGCCTCTGGCGTTTTAACCAGAACAGCTGATTTGGCTCTGCTGATGTATAAAAAAGCAGCAATGAGAGGGAATCATGTACAGATGGACAAATCAGAAACCAGTCCTGCTCACAGACACCACAGCGAGCTTTTTATATCCTGCTGATTTGAGTTTTGTGTTCCAGTGAAACAATGTGACATTAATGGATTAATGGATAACCAAAGGGCGAGCCATTTATCCCCCCCCCCCCCAGGACTTCAGAAGGACAAAACCAGACACAGGACAAGATATGGAGGGAGGCCATCCAGCAGAAAAGCCATCAAGTGCTTAATAAAGGAAAAACGTCACACTTATAGAATCATATGTTTTAAAACACACAGAAGTGTGTCAGCAGAAACAGCTCAGGAGAATGAAAGTGCTTTCTCTGTGATCCCCAGATGAGTGTTTGAGCTGAAAAGTGAATCACTTAAAGTCATTCTCAAACAGAGCAGGACTGATAAAGAGCCGATGTGGCAGGGAGGAAAGCAGAACCAGGAAAAGTGCGAGAAAGCCTTTGCCCTTAAGTTTCCTCCCTTGGCAAACGCATTAGGAAGAGGCACCTGGAGCTCTGACCACAAAAACGTGATTCAATGTTTTAATAAGACTAGGTGATCTGGGAACCTGTGATTGTTACATTTTACCATCATTTCCTGTTTTTTTTTTTTTTTTTTTTTTTTTTTGTCAGAGGTTAAAAAATGAAGAACATTGTATTTTGGACATGATACACCCATGACAATTACGTTTAATTGGACCAGACGTTCACAATGTTAGTCTGAAAGCTACCCCTCTGCACCTCGGTTATTTTCGACAGGCAGCTGCTGCATCCGCCTGTTAGGCTTAATTATTTCAAAGGAATGGCAAAACAAGTGTTGTTAAAGAACTAAGCTGTATGTTCAAGTCAGTCTCAAATTACCCAGTGATGCAGACTTTACTGCCTCCTGTCCCAGCTTGTTGTGCTGGGTTTGGCTCCGAGTACTCTGGAAACACTTTTTAGCCCTGAGGTCAAACCGTCTGTGACACACACCTAACCTGCGGTTGTCACGCACACATGTTCACGGTGTACGATAGGGACATGTAGAACAACACAGACTAATATTGTTTGCTAAATGTTCCGTGGAAATAAACCCAAAGCAAGGCGTGTCAAACCCCCCCCCCCAATCGTTAAAATAGACCCCCGAGTTTTGGGTGTGCTCATCGTTTGACATAATTAGTGTGCAAGCTGCGTAAAACAAAACCAAAGGCCAATTTGTAGAGTAAAAATTAAAGGTTAGGTTGGCTGAGCGTGCATTTTGTTTTTGAGAGGCGTCTCAGCTCCATCACACGTCGCAGAACTATTCTCACAATGTTAGAAAAACAGGTCTACTGCCTTGTTAGAAGTTCTTTCCCTCGGCTCGGTTTAATATTTTATCTGTCCTTGGCAACACATTCCAAGGTCTTAAAGATCGGGCTTGGTAACCACCACATGCATTTTGTATTAAAGCAGCACAAAAACCTTGGAAACAAAAAGCTGCTCTGTGTCAAGATTGTTCTAAACATACTTTATTTAGCAAAACATTATGCAAATCTTGTCTAATGCCATATGTCAGGGGCCAGTGTGAAAAACTACTATACATAAGCAGTTGCTGTATTATATCTATAAATCCAACACAATGTTTGAATCTGTAAAAACCATAAAAATGATCTAAAGTGCGTATTTAAAGAAGAAAAAAAATCAAGATACAAGACAGCAGGCAAACTGATGATACTGCAAGAATGTATAATACTTATCTTTCACAAAACAAACAGTCCAGTGTGAAAAACGTACACATTTTAAGCTCTGAACAAAAACTACTTCCTCTCAGGTGCAATGTTATTCAACTGAAAATGTCCCCATCTGATCCTTCAGTTACGGAAAGCCTTTTGGTATTTTTGCTAATAAAGTTTAGAACTCTTCAAAATCATCCTTTAAACAACTTTTATCACCCTTCCAGACCCCAAACCCTCAGTGGTGTGTAATCCTTCTGGTAATCCCAACTACACATGTCTGAAACCTTCACCTCTTCTTGCTGCGTTCCTCTGCATTCACTTCCTGATCAAAAACATTCCTGTGAGACCGTGATCGGGAATCTTAAAGCTCAGACTGGGACTGATAAAACTCAGCATAGCAAACAGAAACCTGCCGGAGAATCTTAAATCCTCCCAGGAGAAACTTTTCCTTCACATAGAGCAACGACAACGCTTTCATTTATCGCTTTCTTCTTGTTTGTCGAAGAGCCCTTCTTCTTTTCAGGATCATGTCATGGAGCTTGTCCATGCCTTCACTGAGTCCATCTCCTATGATGGCACAGGACGCTTGTAGATGCCAGGGAGTAACAGGGCCCAGCTCTTTTAATGCCAACAGTTTCTCTATTTCGTCTAGTCCCAGAGAATGCCTCAGGTCCTGTTTGTTGGCCACCACCAGCACAGGTACCCCCTGGTTCTCAGAGCTTTTGGTGATTTTATGGAGTTCTGTCTTGGCCTCCTCCATGCGCTCCGCATCTACCGAGTCCACCACAAATATGATCCCATCAGTGCATCGCGTGTATGATTTCCACAGTGGGCGAAGCTTCTCCTGGCCACCGACATCCCAAAAGTGGAACGTGACAGTCCTGTTGCTACCCAGAGACACTTTGACCTTCTCCGAGTTGAACCCTTTTGTGGGCACAGTGTTCACAAATTCATTGAACTGGAGTCTGTACAACACTGTTGTCTTCCCGGCAGCATCTAGTCCAAGAATGGCAATGTGAAAGGACTGGAAGAACGACATTCTTGAGTGGAGGCCTTGTTGTTCAGATGACCCATTCCCCATTTCTACATGGGGAAGAACTGGTGATCAAAAGGGTCTAAGGCAGGAAGAACTCCTCAAAGGTGTTTAAATGGCAAGATGGCAGCAGAAACAACCTGAAAACATAATGTGTGTTATTCTGGTGCACAAAAACTTGATCGTTTTTTTAGTTAAGTTGGACTTCTGACATATTTTCAGATAAGAAACAAGGTGACCCAGTAGCATTTATAATGATATGAATGACACAAGCAGTGAATTTCTAGAATTAGTTAACATCGCTCCCGCTAGCCTACTGCTTCTCTGATGGTTAAGTAGTCATCACGTGTTCTTACGCATCCGGTTGATTGTTTGCTGACTTAATGTACAAAAAAGTTGTTTTTTACATTTTCAAACATCTCGGGGTAATGTCTGCTATAAACTTTCTACTCAGATTCTTAACTTTTCATTTTTTGGGGTGGCGTTTGTGTTTCAGTGGGCCTTTTCACCATGGCTGACGGGTTTTTGTTTTTCCAGTTTGGGCGGAGAAACAGGCTAAACCCCTGTGTAGCCAGGTAACAAGTACGGGGGCCTGCAGCGGCCAAAATACCTCCAAAACTACCAAGAATCTTTCTCTACTTTCTGATATGAGTGAATATTGTGAGATTACAGCCATGTTTGCCTTCAAAGCTTAAAAGCTTTGTGCTGCGTCACCCACATGAGCGTAATCCACTACATAGTGAATTAATTTACATCATGAATTTACATCATGATTTTATTGCTTCGTAGATGAGAAAAATAATTTATGAATAATAGGATATGGCCATCCCCTAGTTGCCACATATGGAATTTAAATTATTTTACATAGATTATAAATATATTATAAATAAAATGAGCTTTTAGTCTTAAACTGATTTTTTGGTAAATGCATTACAGGAAGAAAATTTCGAGATATACATCGTATATCAAAACTCAGCTTAAAATGTTTAAAGTTTAGGTCCATGGTTTATAATGAAACACTTAAATGTTAATGAAATGATCCTACCTTTTATGATATGCCATCTATCCATTATCTGTGGTTTTAGTTTGTTGACCTCACAGTGGCCATAAAAAAGGCCCAAAATAATAACCAAACCAAATAGAGGAGAGCATTTTTTATAAATTAGGCCACTTTTATTTATTCATTTTCCCACTAGATAAACATTTTATTTTTTATGCGTTACATGAGCCATCAGAAGATTTCGACACATTTAATGGGTCTGAGTCATTCCGTGTACATAAAAATCAACCATATGCCACATCATCACATATGATGTGGCTTTTAAGATTAAAATAAGACATTTAACATATACTGAACACAGTTCTAGCCTTAAAAAAACACATGTTTCATGGCTATTGTAATGCTTTGGATGTAACTGGTTATTGCTATGGAGGCAACAGATACCTTATTTTTTATAAATTGAATGTAAAAGTTCAAATAGATGTGTTTATAGGCTTGTGTTTAACGTAGAATATCCAGATATAGAACAATAAAACACGTAGGCAAAAGCATTTATTATAATCAGGTCTGATCTCCTTACCTAGCTGTCTGAATCCACAGTGGACAAAAAGAGTAAGCCCTGGTCCGTTCTCCTCTGTCGTGTAAACGATATGAAATCCAGCTCAAGGAGTACTTCCTCCTATTTTCACAGCAACGAGGGCGGAATAAAAAAGCCCCGAGAGACAGCGAACCCACCCTGCCTGTTCTCTGCGTCCCGAGTGGATCTGCCGCTATGACACTGCTGCTGTGTGCGCCTAGATCAACGCCCACACCAGCAGTAAGACCGGATCCTATTGGTTAATGTGATCCACTCTCTGTCAGCTGATTGGCTCTTTCAGGGGTCAATCACGTCTGCGCCCGGGAGCCAAGATCACCTGTTGCACAGAATGCCCGTCACACCATGTTCTCCTTTAACGCCCAGAAATTCAAGCTTTAAATGTTTTTAAAAGCAGTAGAAAGGTGACGTGTGTGTTATGGCGATTTCTACTAAATAAAGACTTAAGGGCAACTTTTACGTATGTAAGCGGGCAAATCTGCATGCATTTTAAATGCTTTTCTTTTAAATATAATATTGACTTTAGGCACGTCCAGCTTGTCTACCATGTTTTCGTTTATCATCTCATTCAAAGTATTGCTAAGTACAAAACACGCAGCTGAAGTGCACAGATAAAAAAAAAAAACACTGCAGCCTGCTGCTCTACAGCAGTTCTTGGACATACAAAGGACTGAATGCTAAGCTAACGCGCAAGATAGGCTTGCAGCAGCGCGAGACAAACACCAGAAATGTGCCTTTTTAGTAAAATTGAAACCGACCCTACCTTCAATTTAGCAAGAGAAACAAGAGTTCTGTCCTGCATTCTGTGTGCGTGTGTGTGTGTTCTCACTTCCCAGAAACAGCGCCGCCCCCTTCATCCGCATGTTTTGGTTCAAACTGATTTGTTGGAGAGCAGGAACCGATGGCAGGAACAGGAACAACAGCGCCACACACTGAAACCCAGCTCTCATGGGAGACAACAAATAGTTACTGGCTTTTGGCCACCAGCTTACATAACCTGCCCCTGGGTGTCAATTAAATTAAGTCACAATAGTTTGTTTATCTTCACCCAGCAATGACAGAAAAGTACAGGGCACAGAGGATCCCAGCTGTCCCATAATATGATAGATGTTAGGTTGCAGGGTTTTATGACAGAACAAAACTAGGTTTTGACACTATTTAAAAATCAGCTTGTAACCATTATTGATGTTTGTCTGACATAATAGGGGTCGGGGAGTGCATCAATAGATCACACACTATAATTTATAGAGGACATTTTATGATTTGTTGGACCTATGGTCGTGGTAAAACATGTCCATGAAGTATTTTGCACTAAATCTCACACATGAAGCAATCTCAGCAGTTTGATTCTTATTTATTAGGGGCAGCATAGCTCTGGAAGCAGGTTGTCCAGTAATCGGAGGGTTGTAGGATCAATCCCGGCTTTTGGCAGTGCTGTTGTTGTGTCCTCGGGCAAGACACTTAACCCACATTCGCTAATGGTTAAAGAGACTGGTGGCAGCCTCGCCTCTGTAAGTGTGCCCCAGGGCAGCTGTGGCTACACTGTAGCTCAGGGGTCCTCAATTATAATGGTCCAAGGGCCACTCACATAAAAGACCCAGAAGCAAGAGGGCTGGGGGGTGGTGTGGTGGTGGTGGTGGGGTTGGGGGGGGGGGGGGGTTGCTGCTTGGATGCTGGCTGTAATACACATAACACACAAGCTTGCAATAAGAAGGTCAACACATGTCCCCCTCCAGCTCGGCTGTGTGACTGCACTAACCTGTCCTGTGGGACCCTCACCATGTAGGCTAACCCTCATGTCGATGCTGTCTCTGGAGGAGCAGACAGTAAACACGATCCTGTAACTTAAAATGAACCAAAGCTTCCTCCCAGTTTCTCTTTAAGCTGAATTTAACATCATTTTATCATCATGAAACAAAAGAATAAAGTGGAACAAGAACTTCTATCTTCTATTTCTCTCTCCTTTTAACTTCTCCTTGTCCCTAAAAAAATGAGACAGATAATCACGCTGCAGCTGCCGTCACTCACCCCGCTCCCTCCCCAAGACCGGATCTCCCCACATCACAGCACTCGGTCTGACTGAGCGCTTCCAGGAGCGCGCCGCGTGACAACCCGCTCAGTTAGCACAATTCACGGCCCAAATCCAACAGAACCGATTGGGCTGATTCGGTTCGAGTTCGGTCTCAACTCCGGCGCTCAGCCCTGCAGTACCACATAAAGGTGGACCAAAGTTTCCTACCCAGTCAGATCTATGGGGTTGAGATCTGGAGACTGCAGGCCCCTCTAGGACCTTGAAATGCTTCTTACAAAGCCTCTCCATCACCCGGGCGTTGTGTTTGGGATCATCGTTAGCTGAAAGACCCAGCCACGTTTCATCTTCAGTGCTCTTGCTGGTGGAAGGTTTTCACTGAAAATCTGATGATTCATGACCCCATTCATTCTTTCCTTTACTTCAGTCGTCCTGATCCCTTTGCAGAAAAACAGCCCCAAAGCATGATGTTTCTACCCCCATGCTTTATAGTAGTTATGGTGTTCTTTGGATGCAACGCAACATTGTTTCTCCTCCAAAACACAATGAGTTTTTACCAAAAAGTTCTACTATAGTTTCTTCTGACCAAATGACATTCTCCCAATCTTCTTCTGGATCATCCAAATGCTCTCAAGAAAACTTAAATCAAATCAAATCAACTTTATTTATGTAGCACTTTTCATACAAAAAATGCAACTCAAAGTGCTTCACAGATTAAAATGGCCCCATAGATCCCATATTCCCATCCCAGCCACCCTCCCCAAGTATAAAACAATTGATAATTGCAGTTCCCCTCCCGCAACCAATTTCCAAGGTGGACATACACTCACCCACACACGTGCGCACACACGTGAACAACATAGTAAACAATAGGCTGAGTTCAGATGGGTCAGGTAATGGACGACACATCATCAGCGGAGCCATCTGCCTTGACAGCAACAGATCCACGGCAGCAGCCAAGACAACAGCCCATGACGCCCAGGGAGGGAGGGCGGAGACCCCCACCACTGCCCGGGCACTACCTGAGGAGCGCCCCGGCCGCCACCACCGACCACCGGCCCCAAGGCAGAGGGCTCCGCAGAGGAAACACAGGAGGATTCAAATATATAACATGTAAAATAACAAAAGCTAATATGGATAGAAAGTAACTGATAAAAAGTGATTATAAAGATAGTAAAAGAAAACATAATCATGTAAAAACACTAAGATGTAAATAAAACAATAAAACTAAGTAAAAGAGATAAATAGGTAAATATATATAAATAAACAAATATGACAGGTGATACAGTTAAACAGACTAGATAAATAGTAATCAGTTAAAAGCTAAGCTAAAAAGGTGGGTCTTGAGCCTATTCTTAAAAGCCTGGACGTTCCCTTCGACCCTGAGGTCCTCCGGCAGCCCGTTCCAAAGGCGAGGGCCGTAGTACTTGAAGGACGCCTCGCCATGCGTGTGTGTCTTAACTTTAGGGATAACTAGGAGACGGCTGCCAGAGGAGCGCAGAGACCGTGAGGGTTTATATAGTAAAAGCATTTCTGAAAGATAAGAAGGCCCAAGACCATTAAGACACTTAAAAACCATTAAAAGAACCTTAAAATCAATCCTGAAACGTACGGGGAGCCAGTGCAGTGATTTTAAAACTGGAGTGATGTGCTCCCGCTTCCTGGTCTTCATCAGGACACGTGCTGCAGAGTTTTGTAAAAGTTGTAAACCTGAGATGCTCTTTTTGGGAAGACCAGAAAGCAGGGCATTGCAGTAATCAATTCTACTGGTTATAAAAGCATGCATCAGTGTCTCCGTATTGGCCCGAGAGAGAATGGGGCGGACTCTGGTGATATTCTTAAGATGGTAAAAACCTATTTTTGTGATGTTTTTAATGTGGGGGATAAAAGTCAGCTCAGAATCGAAAATAACACCCAGATTCTTCACTTGTAGTGATGGATAAAAAGACATTGATTGTAATTCCATGCTTTCGTTCTTTTTAAACACAGAAACAGTTCTGTTTACCTGTTTTGTAGCTACAGTTTCGCCGACGGCTGCCAGCTTCTTCAGGCTGAAGCTGATGGTGGCACGTCACTTCCTTCTCCGTTTATCTGCGGGCAGCAGAGGACGTTGTCGCCCTCTATTGCCCACTCTCCCCTCTCCGACGATGCAGTCCCATGTGTGGTCCAGCGTGTAAACTCTGTCGTCCTTGTTCATGGTCCCACATCCACATCTCCTTATCTCGATTGCTTCCTTGATCCATCTTTTGTATTTTTGTTGTTCTGTGTTTTGTGAACAGGACTCTAAGCAGGGGCACATGTCTGGCACTGCAGGCATGCAACGTAGTGTGTTACTGATGGTAGCCTTAGTAAGTTTGGTCCCAACTCTCTGCGTGTCATTCACCAGGCCCCTCCGTGTAGTTCTGGGATTTTAGGTCACCAGTCTTGTGAACATTTTGACCCCACGGGGTGAGATGGTAAATGGTAAATGACCTGTATTTGATATAGAGCCTTCTAGAGTCCTGAACAGTAAATAATCTAGTATAAACAGTAACATACACATTTAAGTACATTTTGCTCAGTGTATTTTTATGTGTCAAACGTTTATTGAAAGGAATGATTGATTTTTCAGTGTTTACAAGAAACAATGTTTTCAGAAAAGTAATACAAACTGTCAAGCACATTATGCTCTGTTTGGTTTTGTTAATGACTTTGTTCTGTACTGGAGCCTACTATTACTGTTATTTTATTTATTTATTTATTTTTTGGAAGAGGGGCAATGCATATTAATGAACATTTCAATAAATGTAAATATGCCAGATTATAGCCTTGGGCTAATTTCCATCTGCAGACCCTCCGGCAGGTTGATGTTAGAAACAAAGTAGTGGAAACATACAAAGATAGTATTTACAAGTCACGTGACAGAGACAAAAACAGTCATCCCATTATACTAACACAAACAAATGTCAAGGAAAGTGGACACAGAGGACAGCATAGATAACAATAACGGAAACACATCAATTATATTGCACAAACCCCGATACTGCATATGCCCTGACTGTCGTGAGATTACATTCACCCATCACACTAGCAGTTGTTTCTCTTTTAACAATGTACCAACTCTTTTCCCGGACAAATAAAAAATATAAGTGTTTGACATGATCACATGTTTGTGCGTCCCTCAGCCGCCCTTTTAAGTGACTCTTAAAGATGTTTAGACTGGTACTTTCCCTCACAGATAGTGGAAGACTATTCCAGAAGGTCACTCCCTGGTATGACAGAGCAGTCTGTGAAAAGGTAGTCCACCTGAATGTCAGTTCACAGTCACCTCTAGCAGTGGCTCAAGTCAGTCGAGACCTGGCAACACTGCTAGACTTTTGTTTAATAAAATCACTCATTGGTGGTGGCGCCAGACCATGTATAACTTTATATATTAAACTGGCAGATTTAAATAATTTAAAATTAGTAAAATTTATAAACTTGTATTTATCTAAAATTTGACAATAGTGATATGAGAGAGAGAGAGGTTTTTTTTTATCTATTTTATCTATTGAATCAAAGCATATTAAAATGTGCTTGAACAATTTTATCATTTCTTAATAATGTTTGTACTGGAAGAGAGAATGGGAGGGGGTCGTCAAAAATTTTACTGGTAAAAAACGGGGTCCCTTGGGAAAAAGGTTGGGAACCACTGCTTTACACCAAGATGCTTACCTATTGCAGATTCAGTCTTCCCAGTCTTGCAGGTCTGCAATTTTTTTTCTGGTGTCCTTTGACAGCTTTTTGTTCTTGGCCATTGTGGAGTAGTGTTACTGATGGAGGTTGTGGGCAAGTGTCTTGTATACTGGTAACAAGTTCCATCAGGTGCCTTTAATACAGGTAACTAGTGGAAGACAGAGGAGCCGTTTACAGAAGACGTTACAGGTCTGTGAGAACCAGAAATATTGCTTGTTTGTATGATCCCAAATACTTATTTTCCACCATACTTTGCTAATAAATTCATAAAAATCAGACAATGTGATTTTCTGGATTTTTTTTCTCATCTTGTCTCCTCATAGTATGAAGAAAATTACAGAACTCTCTCATCTTTTTAAGTAGGAGATTTTACACAATTGGTGGCCAAATACCTTTTTGCCCCACTGTATTCCACAACAAAGGCCAAAGGCAGTTCATTGTTGCTTCAGTTTATTAGGGGAGATTCCATAAATGTGACATTTCATAGATATGTGGCTGAGAGGTAGAGAATTACATGGAAGTTTCCACGTTTCCTAATAATCCAAATTTCCTAAAAGCAAAACTCAAATACTGATCTGATTATTTAACCCTTTAACAGCTACAACAATTAATAACAGAGACTTTGGGGAGGTGTTTGGACGCAAAAAAGTTTCATTTATTTGGGCCGATATCAGTTAAAATAAAGTTACAATGTGGTAAATAAAATTATAATGTAATATGATGTTAGGAATAATTAAAAAAAACATTCATTCAAAGACAGTTTTTTTTATTGACGTCTTCTACGTTGATGTAGTTTATGCTTATCTATAAAGAGTAAAATGCTAGTTAAAGAGTTCAAACGGATTCAAATGTATGAACTTAAAAGACAGGAAGGCAGCAATATGTTAAATTGTTTTATTTTGTTTTAAATAAAGTGGACAATAAAAAAAAAGTGAATTTCAAATGCTAAAAGTGATGATAACAAACTTTCGAACCTTCGCCAGCATAACAAAAACACCATTCCAGGCTCATGTGGCTTTATGCAGAATCTGATATCCCTTTGGTTTTATATTTAACCCGTGGTTATGCAGAGTCACCCATTTAACAAATGTGTGCTGCTATTTCAGATATGCATCAGGCATGTGCTGCCTTTACATGTTTATAATTCTTACAGCGAATCAGCAGCTGTCAGTGGACCAGTGAGCTTTTTGACACATTGGTCCCATCATGCATCTGCCCATCAGCTGAATGCAGAAATGGCCATTTTAGTCCTTTTATTATGTTTTAGAAATACAAGCTGCAAGGAATGGGTTATTTCATTGTTTACACAAGTAAACAAACTTATGGTAACTTTATTTTATGGCCTCATAATTTATATATTAATTTCTTTTACATGAGCAAATTTTCCTCAAAAGCAATCATTATTTCATCTTCAGAAAACCCCTAATTATTCCCCCTAATACATGGTCAGCAACCAAAATACATGTATTATTAATTAATAACGATCCTAAACCATTTAATTAGGTCAAAAATAATACTATTTACAAATTTGCCTTAGTTTTGAAAGACAAAGATGTCGTCAGCCAATAAAAAATTGTAATAATTCAGGCAACTGGTTTGGTTTTGAGCATCTGAGAAAAAAACACCCTTGTTTAGATGTAACCTCCTTCCACCATTTCAAATATGAAAAATTTTATCCATCATAAAAAAAAACAATACATTTCGGTATCTAAAATCGAATGTCATTAACAGAACAGAAATACTAATAATTACTGGTTAAGGCTTAGTTAATAGAGACTATTGTCAGCTAATTTGCAACATTTATCTGTGGAAGAGTTTTCAAATAAATCTAAAGTTTAAACGGATCGCCTTCAACCAGCTGAACAGGGTTCAGTGTCTTACCCATCGACATAAGTGCCAGTGCCTTTAGTGCCACCTTGTGGTTAAACCAGATATCATCATCATTTATTTATAAAGCACCTTCTTACTCTTATCGTGCCTAAAGTGCTTCACATGATACGATTAGGAACACATCAACTTTATAATAGTTCATAAAAAAAATAAAATAAAATAAAACAGGAAAATCTATGAAATCATAAAACGTTGTCATACCCAGACAAAAGCGGTAGAGACAATAAAATACAGAGAATAAAACAAGACTCACCCCAACTCCTATGAGAAAGCCAAAGAATAAAAAATGGGTCTTTAATCTGCTCTTAAAAACATCCAGTGATGGAGCTTGCCTAACCACCAGCTGGAGACCATTCTATAATTTAGGTCCAAGAAATGAAAAAGCCCACTCTCCTCTGGTGACCCTATTTACCTTTGGAACTTCCAAAAGGCCCAATGTATTAGATCTATGTGGCCATGATGGGACGTATCGGGTTAGAGCATTACACACGTATGGTGGTGCAGTTCCCAGCAGTGATTTTAAATCAAATACAATAATTTTAAAACAAATTCTAAAACGATTAGGGAGCCAATGCAGAAATACCACTATGGGAGTGATATGATCCCTTCTTTTGGCCCCCTTCAGAAAAGTAGCAACTGAATTTTGGACCATTTGCAGTCTGGATATTGAAGCTTGATTAATTCCAGCATACAGGGAATTACAATAATCCAGATGCGAAGTAATCAATGCATGTATCACTGCTTCTAAATGGTCACGTGACAGAAATGGTTTAAGCCTAGCAATGTGACGCATTATCTGATTATCAAATTTTAGGGCTACATCAAGTTTGACACCCTAGTCACCACGTCTATTTCATTGGGAACCAGCACAGAGAGATCAAATGGATGTTTCACACCCACCCTATCGTTAGGTTTAAAAACGATAATTTCAGTCTTCGTCGTCATCGTCATCTTCCTTCGCTTATCCGGGTCCGGGTCACGGGGGCAGCATCCCAACTAGGGAGCTCCAGACCGTCCTCTCCCCGGCCACCTCCACCAGCTTCTCCGGCAGGACCCCAAGGCGTTCTCGGACCAGATTGGAGATGTAACCTCTCCAACGTGTCCTGGGTCGACCCGGGGGCCTCCTGCCGGCAGGACATGCCCGAAACACCTCCCCAGGGAGGCGTCCAGGAGGCATCCTGACCAGATGCCCAAACCACCTCAGCTGACTCCTTTCAATCCGGAGGAGCAGCGGTTCTACTACGAGTCCCTCCCGAATGTCCGAGCTCCTCACCCTATCTTTAAGGCTGAGCCCGGCCACCCTACGGAGGAAACTCATTTCGGCCGCTTGTATCCGCGATCTCGTTCTTTCGGTCATTACCCAAAGCTCATGACCATAGGTGAGGATTGGGACGTAGATCGACCGGTAAATCGAGAGCCTGACTTTCTGGCTCAGCTCCCTCTTCACCATGACAGATCGGCTCAGCGTCCGCATCACTGCAGACGCCGAACCAATCCGCCTGTCGATCTCCCGATCCCTCCTACCCTCACTCGTGAACAAGACCCCAAGATACTTAAACTCCTCCACTTGAGGTAGGACCTCTCCCCCGACCCGGAGTTGGCAAGCCACCCTTTTCCGGTCGAGAAGCATGGTCTCAGATTTGGAGGTGCTGATCCTCATCCCAGCCGCTTCACACTCGGCCGCAAACCTACCCAGCAAGAGCTGAAGGCCAGAGATGAATGAAGCTAGGAGGACCACATCATCCGCAAAAAGCAGAGACGAGATTCTCCTGCCACCAAACTCAACACACTCCACACCACGGCTGCGCCTAGAAATTCTGTCCATAAAGGTAATGAACAGAACCGATGACAAAGGGCAGCCCTGGCGGAGTCCAACCCTCACCGGGAACAGGTCCGACTTACTCATTAAAATTCAAAAATCATCAGCATACATATGGAACTTGAATATTACAACATGATTCAATTACAAACTCTATAGTCATCATTTTGCATGGTAGTCTGTTATGTTTAAGAGTTAAATGGATATTCTGTATTTTCTGATCTTCACCTGCCAGAAGCTGTGAGGTTTGGAGTTCTGATGTGGGTCAGAAGCACATTTCCATCTTAACCAACTCCAGTTCTCGTCTTTCACTGAATTAAGAAACTTAATTGTGACATAATCTGTATCTGTTGGAAACAACCTGGTGGCTGTAAAGAGAAAACGGGTGACTTGGTGCTTTACATCAAGAGATTGTGATTTGCAGAGAACCTGTTCTTCATTTCTAATGAGACCGGGGACTTTTGACATGAACGTTGATTTACATAGTCAATTCTTACCTTTTATTTTAACGGGTTTGATGAGTTGTGCAAGTTGAGATTCGCAGTGATGTTGTCAAACTCACATCATCACATAAAAAGTGCTGCTTGTATTTAATGCACAGTTTCTTTAATAAACCTTTAAATTGTAGGGTTAGTAAATTGAGTGCTTTAAGAACTCAATATGTATTACCCCTACTTATGACCAATAAGCTGTGATACTCTATCTAAATATAGAACATCACCCTGCCTGATCTTTATTGTGCTTTAATCAGAAGATTCTAGGATTCTTTATTTATTATGGGATTGTACACACTTCATTTTGATTCAGAAAACAGTCAGGTTTATAAAAGTAAGGATTTATTTTTCAACAATTAAAACATGACAAGTTAACTAAGCATTTACTGTGATGGATGGAACTAGATGTGATGCATGAAACCTATGTGTGAATGAGATGTTAGTCAGAACTTCCGTATCTAGGAGAGCTGAATTCTGAATGTAAAAGAATTTGGTTTGTGTTAAGCTATTGAGTTGATTATTATCAAAACACATCAGACGCTATCTGTGTGTCTACTTCACCCGTTTTCGGAGACCCTCTTGGTGGATCCGAAGGTCAGAGAAGTCAGATGACCTCTGGCACTGGAGGGCTGTAGAATACCGTGGCACCGATCCTTCAGTCCAGAGATGTCTCGGGTCACGACAGACGGATGGAACCGCGCGTCTCTGGTGGACTCTTAAGGAGTCTAAACAATATTAGCTTGTTCTGCAGGAACCGTTTGCTTTATCAGCTTTGCAGGTGCAAAAAGGTTTTGACGACGTGTCAAAAGCGTTGGTGGTTAAAGAGGTGTTGCTCCAGGTGGCCGGTCTGAAGCTTTCTCTAGAACTCATGAATCACCAGAGTGATCTGGTTTTAATGTTCTCATGTTATGATTGTGTAGCCAGCCAGAGGTTGACAAGTTTGAAGAATATTACCAAGAATCTGAGAAACGCCTTCTTCGATACCGGAGGCTCTGATCTGGGGTAAAGACTATTTATGTGTCATGGATTTAACTTTAGCTACTTGTTCTTGTGTGAGTGCAATATGGTTATGACCTTGTCAAGTAAACATCCTGAAATATATATCACTGAGCACAGATGAATGAAACATCTCATTATTTTATAATTATTATAAATAGCAATAAACAAATGTTTATTTAATGATTATAATTTTAAATCTTTCTTCTGTGAAGCAAAGAGTCTTAGAAAAGAAGGGTGTCTGTGAGTGACCTTGAGGGGAGAATGTTATATTTATGATTTCATTATCTCTGTCAGAGCTGCGGGCTCGGAGTTCCAGCTGGTGGGATGAAGGCAGGCTGGTTTAAAGAGAACACGTGCAGTCTCATGTCTCCTTTTTGACCAGATGTTGGATGGTCAAACAGTACCTAAAAACTGACGTTGCTGGGCGTTACAAAATATTATTGTAAGCTAACATAAATTCTAATTTAAGCATATTTGGTTTAAAAAAACTCGTTTTAGAAATAAAAGACTGTTCATTTGACCACTAGGTGGCAGCAGACATAAGCATCATGCAGATGTTCTCTCACTCACACATGGTGAATGCATTTATATGACAACCATCATGATTGTTATCTTTAACAATTATTTGAGTAAAAAACTTAAAGCTGAGCATAAAAAGGAAGAGTAGATTGTGTCATAAAGAGGTGGATAAAGTTTTGATGCAAACTCCAACATAAACTCTTGGCCTTGCAGGAGCTTTAGGAGGCGGGTCCAGATTTGGTTTGCAGAGATGATGCTTCTTCCAGATTTGTACTGAGATCAGTAAGAGGAACCTGTTTATGGTCTTGCGTTTTACAGGCTCAACGTAGAAATGTTCGAGTGAATCAAGACCTCAGCATCCTAAACCTTGATTTTAAAACACTTCAAGTTCTGACAGAAAAAGAAGCATAAAGATCGGTTTTATGATTTTTTATGGATATTTTTAAAGAAGCCTCTGTCATTACAAAAATGATCCAGGGCTTTTGCTTCAATGTTAGGAGATTCTGTTCAAAATGGTCATATCTCAGGTCTTTATGTAAAATTGTTTTTGTAACGTTTTTCTAAAACACCAATCCCTCAAAATGTAATGAAAGTTTTAAGAAATTTAAATAGCTCCTCTAAATCTGAGACCATGGTCTTAAATCGAAAACGCGTAGTATGCCTTCTCCAGGTCAGGGACGAGGTCCTGCCTCAAGTTGAGGAGTTTAAGTATCTCGGGGTCTTGTTCACGAGTGAGGGAAAGATGGAGCGTGAGATCAACAGGCGGATTGGTGCTGCATCTGCAGTGATGCGGGCATTGTACCAGTCTATCATGGTGAAGAGAGAGCTGAGCCAAAAGGTGAAGCTCTCGATTTACTGGTCGATCTACGTTCCTACCCTCACCTATGGTCACGAGCTTTGGGTAGTGACTGAAAGAACGAGATCGCGGATACAAGCGGCCGAAATGAGCCTTATCTACAGAGTGGCTGTGCTCTCCCTTAGAGATAGGGTGAGAAGCTCGGTCATTCGAGAGGGGCTCGGAGTAGACCCGCTGCTCCTCCACGTCAAGAGGAGCCAGTTGAGGTGGCTCGGGCATCTGGTCAGGATGCCTCCGCCTCCCTGGTGAGGTTTTCTGGGTGTGTCTGTCATGTGCTGTGGGTGGAGATGGCAGACATTGTGTGGTGGTGGGTTTCAGGAGGCAGAAGAGCAGGCAACGGATGAAAAAATAAAAATGGTTTAATTGTAGACTGGGAGCGACAGGACAAACGAACATGCACAAAACGACAATGATCCGACAAAGGACAGGAGCAAAACAGGTGGTAAAAATACACAAGGGAATCAGGAACACATGGGCAGAGTAATGAGGGACAGGTGAGAACAGTAAGGGTAATCAAGGCAGGAGAGAAACAGTCAGGGAGTCTGGGGTGGATCGTGACAGTGTCCAACTGGGAGGAGACCCAAAGGAAGACCCAGGACATGCTGGAGGGACTATGTCTCTCACCTGACCAGGGAACGCCTTGAGATTCCCCCGGAACAGCTGGCCCAAGGAGCTGGGGAGAGGGAAGTCTGAGCGTCTCGACTTAGGCTGCTGCCCCCGCGATCCGACTCTGGATAAGCGGCTGTAAATAGATGGATAGATAGTTAATGTCTCAAGTTTGTATTATTTTTTCAATCATATCTTTGCAGCCAGGTTCTTTTCTTCTTATTATTTTTTTAAATCAGAAATTCACAGGAAACCTGATGTTGTCCTGCCAGTAAACCTAAATATCAGTGAGACATTCAGGGTGTTTATTTATTTATTTATTTCTCTTTTTTATTTCATTCAAAATAAAAACAAATAAAACAATAAAAAATGCATAACAAAAAATCAAATTTTAACGATAAAGAGCAGAATGAAGAAAAACATCTTATAATTTCGACCCCCTTTTCCAGAAGAAATAATCTATTTATATACAATTTCCATTTGTCACACACATACAGATTCATTTTAAACTTTTTCCTGTTCAAAATTCCAGTGCGATCATGATCATTGATTTAATTTACATTTTCATAAGTATTTAGTACACTCAATTTGGTACATTTTTGAATATATTAAATGACAAAGTTTTTTTATTTCCCTTTTAAGGTTATTCCATAATTTAACACCATTTACAGATATATTCCATTCCTTAATTTTAGTTCTAAATCTAGGTTTTGTAAACACATCAGTTTCTTTCAGCATGTAATTACTAGTTTTCTTTTCAAATATCCTCTGAATGTTTGTTGGCAGAGTACCTAAATTGGCTTTAGACCTGGTTTGTAAGATTTTCCAGTCTTTGAAATCATGAAATTTCAGTAATTTATATTTAATAATCAGTGGGTTCGATGGATGTCTACAGCCACTACAATTGATGATTCTCAAATCTCTTTTCTCTAACATAAATAAGGGTTGTGCATAGTTTTTGTATGTTGCTCCCCAGATTTCTACACAGTAAGTCAAGTATGGAACAATCAGTGAATTGTACAATGCCAACAAACCAGAATTAGTCAGCAAAAACTTGACTCAATGTAATACTCCTAAGGATTTGGCAATTTTACCTTTAATGTAACTAATATGGGATTTCCATGACAAGTCTTCATCAATAAGATCTCCAAGAAATTTAGTTTCTTTTACTCTTTGAATTTCAATCCCATCTATTTCCAATGACACATCACTGTTCTTTTTATCATTAAAAGTATAAAATTTGTTTTATTAAGATTCAGTGTCAATCTATTTATATCAAACCAGTTTTTTTAATCGGTTCATCATTTATGACTTTAGCCACCTTCTCAATATTTGATCCCGAGTAAAACAGTGTTGTATCATCTGCAAATAGAATGGTACCGAGTGTCTTTGATACATTTACCAAGTCGTTAACAAACAAAATGAACTGTTTTGGTCCGAGGACCGACCCTTGTGGCACTCCACAATTAATTTCACATAGTTTTGATTTATGGTCCTTTATCTGAACAAACTGTTTCCTTTTTTCTAAATACGTTTTAACCCATTGATGAGCCACACCTCTTATTCCATACTGACTTAATTTTCGAAGTAACCTTGAGTGATCAATGACGTCAAATGCTTTTTTCAAATCAATGAAAACACTAACAAAGTCATTTTTATTGTCAATTGCTGTTGATATTTTATCTGTTAATTCCATTATTGCCATTGCTGTGGAATGTTTAGTTCTAAACCCATATTGTTCATTGTTTAAAATATTTTTTTTCAATGAATTTATCCAACCTTGATACAAATACTTTTCCCAGTATTTTAGAAAACTGTGGAAGCAGTGATACCGGCCTGTAATTATTGAAAGTATGTTTATCACCATTTGTATACAAAGGAATGACTTTTGCTGTTTTCATTGTGTCAGGAAAATTTCCAGTAGAAAGTGATAGATTACAAATGTAAGTGAATGGTTCAATGACAGATTCCATGATGGTTTTAACAGTTATCATGTCCAGGTCCTGATAATCGGTTGATTGTTTGTTTCCTCAGTTTTTTACAATGTTTCGTATTTCTTCTTTATCTACTTTATTGCCAAGGACAATACTATTGACAGTACTAATCATTGTGGTCAATTTGTCTTCTATTATTGGTTTGTTCTCCATCAAACTCCTACCTATATTTACAAAAAATCATTAAACTCATCAGTGATTTCTTTATCATCATAAATATTTTTTTTGTCCTTGACAAAGTGATTTGGAATACTGGATTTTGTTTTCTCTCTATTAGTCACAATGTGTATTATTCCCCAAGTAGCTTTTGTGTTATTTTTATTCTGATTCAATAGATTACCATAATAATCTTTTTTTTTGCTTCCTAATTATTGTTACCAATTTATTTTTATATTTTTTATAAATATCTTTTGCTGTCCTTGTTTGCTATTTAAAAAAAAACTCCTATATAAATTATTCTTTTTTGCACATGCATTCTTTAATCCCTTAGTCATCCAAGGTTGATTTTCCCTTTTACCTGTAGATTTGATGAATTTGCAGTTATCATTATATGACTTCAACAGTATTTTCATGAAGGATGTGTATGCAGCATTGACATCACTTACGTATACCTCCTTCCAATTTTGTTCATTGAGATGTTTGTTTAATGCCTCCATGGATTTAACTGATTTATCTCTTCTGTAGTTCATGGTGATGTTTTGTTTTATGGAATGTTTGCATTTGAAGACTGCGAAAACAGGTAGGTGGTCACCAATATCCGTCATTAAAATTCCTGTTTTCCTGACATCATCCTTATTATTAGTGAATATATTATCAATGATTGTCGCAATCCGAAATGTAATTCTGGTTGGCCTGTTTATCAAGGGAAATAAACCTACACTATACAGTGAATCTGCAAAATCCTTAGTTATCTGTCCAGCCTCATGTTCTAAATTAATATTAAAGTTCCCACATAGAAATAATGTTTTGTATTTAATGTGATCAACCAATTCAATATTTTTTTTCATTAAATGTCCCAATACATGATCCTGGTGCTCTATAAACACAACTAAAGTATTTTTAGCAGCTTCATTGCTGATTTCTACAGTTACAATTTCCATAACATTATCTTCCATCATTGTCATTTCCTTAACTAGTTTACATTTTAGATCTGATTTAATGTACAGGGCAACCCCATCTCTTTTATTTTGTTCTATTTACAAAATAAAGTTCATACCCTTCCATTTGTACTTCATCCATCATATCATCTTTGAGCCAAGTCTCTGTTATAGCAATCACACAAAATTTGTTTTTGAATTTATTTAAACAATCTTTGATAATTAATAACTTAGGAAATAAGCTTCTACTATTAATGTGGATAAGTGACGTTGTGTCCTTAGTCATTCTCCCACAGTTCAATTGTTCTTCTCCAATATAATCACAACTTATGTTTAATTCATATAAATTTCCATCTATTTTATTGTCAATATCATATATTTGATCATCTGTATCCATTTCAGTTGAGTGATTTTTGCCAGTTTGAATCAAGACCAATATCAAACCAAGTTATCCATGTTGTTTTTACAGTATTCAAAATAAGTTTGGAAGAATAAATTCTGATGATCTTAACCATAGTTTGTAAACTTGTTTTATATACTCATTTATCACTTGTATTTTTCTAGTTCTGTTAGTTCCTTAATGATCAGAATCTTTGCCTGCTCTGGAGACCCATTCAGTTTAATGAATACATTACAGTTTGCAGTCCATGTTGACTGTATTTTCTTTTGCTTTCTCAGAAGTCTTAGAAGTTTCTTTTTGGAGGCATTGTTACTGACTCACCCCAGTAGAGCCTGGTCTGGTAGCTGGAACAGAGCCTGGTCTGGTCGCTGGAGCAGCACCTGTGCGTGGCAGCTGGAGCAGAATCTGGGCCTGGTAGCTGGAGCAGAACCTGGGCATGGTAGTTGGAGCAGAACCCGTCGCTGGAACAGAGCCTGGTCTGGTTGCTGGAGCAGCACCTGGGCGTGGTAGCTGGAGCAGAACCTGGGAGCAGAACCTGTTGCTGGAACAGAGCCTGGTCTGGTCACTGGAGCAGCACCTGGGTGTGGCAGCTGGAGCAGAACCTGGGTCTGTAGCTGGAGCAGAACCCCGGCCTGGTAGCCCAGTAGAGCCTGGTCTGGTAGCTGGAGCAGCACCTGGGCCAGGGTTAGGGTTGTTTTAATGGCAAAGAGGTTTCTAGGCTTTTGTTGTAGAACGCCAAGGCTGCTAGCTTCAAATAAAAGAGAGTTCTGGACTTAATATTCTGAGATTTACCCAAGATGAGTGAATTCATTTGACTTTTGATGCATAAAAAAACACAGTTCATTCTAATCTGAGATGACATTTTGCGCACGGGGGGGGGGGGGGCTCCTAGCTGTGGCGCAGCGCCACGCCCCAGCCTATGTGGGAGAGACACTGGATTTTCTCACTGCAAAAATCTCAATATATTCTTACATACTGCCCCTTTAATGCTGCTTTCAGTCCCAAATTCTTCCCTGATGGTTTTATAGTCTTGGTAGAAAAGCCACTTTTGTTCTCTATAGCTGCTGATTCTGTGGGATAACTGACATTGGTTGGTGCTCTTTTTATGTGTTCTGATTGTAACAGTTTTTATTTGTACTCATTTTAGTCATGTTTTATTGTTTACAGCCATATTTGTTCCTCTATAGAGGTGCAACATAAATAAAGTTACATATACTAACAAAGAATAAAGCATGAAAATAAATGTTTTTGTTTTTTTTTATCTGAGAGTGAAAACAAATGTGTTGCGAGAGGTGATGGCAGGAAACCAGAATTGTGATTTGTGGAGTGAAACCCCAACGTGTAAACACTGATCTGCATGCTGCTGTTACTGCCGTCACTTTGTTTGCACCTACTGGGACAGCTGACACTAGAGAGCAAAGACAACAGGAAACCTGACCTGAAGCCACGTAGCACCTCCCAGCTTCTCTGGCCCTGGAAAACTAGGCTCTTCTTGACCTTTGACCCTTCTCAGTTTATAAATGATGTCACTAGTTTTAAAGGGACTTTACGGAGTTTTGAATTTTTATGCTCGCGTTTGCCCCCTCAGGCCAAAAGCGTAACGGCAGCTTCAATAGTAGGCTCGTGCACGAGGCGCACACGCTGTACGTGCACACTCCTTAACGAAAATAACACCTGAGACAGTCCCTTGTGTGTGTGTGTGTGTGTGTGTGTGTGTGTGTGTGTGTGTGTGTGTGTGTGTGTGTGTGTGTGTGTGTGTGTGTGTGTGTGTGTGGCCCGGAGGACAGAGGACAGGAGAACGCGCAGCTAATTAATTAAATAATTTGGTTCTGTACCTTTCTCTTCAGCACAGCCGACAAAGGTTTAAGATGGGTCAGTCCTCCTGCATGCTCAGATCATTCCCTTCCCTTGCTTGAAAAATTGTTCCAAAATGAAAGTTGAACCCACGTCTTTTTTTATCTGTGAATTCAATGCCATTCGGCGAGTCTCAAATAAAAATGTGGGCATCTTACTGTAAAAAAATATACCATTAATGTAAAAAAGAAACTATAAATAAATTATGTTCGCTTCCAGAATCAAACCCGGGTCTTCTGCACGAAAGCCCAACATTTTACCAGGCAAGCTAAAGCGCCCAGTGATGTCTTTGGTATCTGTAACATATATATCCTGATGACAGCTGAAACAACGTTCAAAGAACGGTTTGGAGGGCTATGCCTGAGCGTGAACGCGCATGAAGCAGCCTGCTCGACCCGAGCAGCTCTCTTTTTCTGTGATTTTACAGAAAAACAGGCAATCACAGTAAAAATGCCAGGGCTCATTCTACAGGACCAGGGCATTGCAGGAGAATGTATGAAGAAGAAATTTATTATTTCTATACATGTTTTGGCTGTCAACCTTCCATAATGCCCCTTTAACTAATTCGTTCATCCAAGGCTCTTTTTCTTTCTTCTGTTGCATAACCACTTTTCTTCTTGGGGGAAGTTCAGGTAATCCAGCACCACATTTAGTAGAACTTCTGAAACTGTAATGATGAGAGAAAATTCACCAAATTTACTTGTGTGTAGATTAAATTAACGAAGGAGGACGATTTCCACGTGTTTATTTGCTTTTTCTATGTTTTCCATCGGAGTGGGTTTAGAAAGGAGAGAAAGAAATGTATTTTTCTTTGGATTTTTTTCTACATGATGGTTTTTCCAGAGTTGAACATCCAGGAGATTTATGAACCAGGGGTCAAATTTCTCCTCAGCCTGGGCGTCAAGCAGCAGCAAGACCTTCATGTTTCACTGGCAGAAGACGTCTACGGAGTGGACAGCTGTCAGGTTCCACATCTGCTAAGTATATCAGCAAACATCAACTTAGATGTTTTACAGGAACTTAAATCTTTCATTTAAACTCTTTCTTTTCTTTTAACTCTGTCTCTATTGTTGGTTTATAGACACTTTCCTTTTGTGGACTGAAAAATGTAACCTTTGTCTTATCAAACTAGAGAATTAAGTAATCAATTAATGACAGCAATAAAGGAATTTCAGCTTTTTATTCTGATGCATAAACATAAAGGGATTAAATATTATCCTATTGATCATTTTCACACAATAATCAGTTTGATTTCTGCTTTCAAACGTCTCATCTTATGTGCAGGAGTCAGTTTGGAAAACGTTGTTTTAGTGAGTTTTTAAGAGGAATCAGTTTCACAGAAAACAGTGTGTGTAACATCTGTTTAAGTGGTTTCAGGCACTGGATAATGAGGCTTCATCAACGGGCCAGTGGTGGATTTTTTGTGTGTGTGCGTAAACCACAACCATACTTTTGTTTTAGAAGGAGCAACAAAACATTTTAGTGATCCAGTTCAGATGCTTGTTTGAAATGAGCTCCATATGACAAAATGGAGCAAGTATTTAACCTGAAAAAACCCTTTTAATTAAAAACTTTAACAATAAGTTTGGTTTAAAGACTTTTTCAGAATGTATGAATTTTTTATTGCATTTTGACAACATAAAAGTCAATTTTGAGTTTAAATGGCTGCTACAACAAGCAGCTTGTAGAAACCACAGCAAAATATTCAAATATGCAAATGTCTACGTTTTAGGCCAGATTTAAGTTAAGCTGAAATGATTATATATATATATATATATATATATATATATATATATATATATATATATATATATATATATATATATATATATATATATAGATCATATATATATATATATATATATATATATATATATATATATATATATATATATACATATATATATGTATATATATATATATGTATTATCCTATTGATATATATATATATATATATATACATATATATATATATACATATATATATATATATATATATATATACATATATATATATATATATATATATATATATATATATATATATAAATCATTTCAGCTTAACTTAAATCTGGCCTAAAACGTAGACATTTGCATATTTGAATATTTTGCTGTGGTTTCTACAAGCTGCTTGTTGTAGCAGCCATTTAAACTCAAAATTAACTTTTATGTTGTCAAAATGCAATAAAAAATTCATACATTCTGAAAAAGTCTTTAAACCAAACTTATTGTTAAAGTTTTTAATTAAAAGGGTTTAAGTTAAGCTGAAATGATATATATATATATATATATATATATATATATATATATATATATATATATATATATATATATATATATATATATTGCAAATGCTGCATATTTACAATTATTTTAAAACTTCATCCACATGTTAAGTGAAGCAAAATTGTTTCATGAAAAGTTTTGAAAGCCTGATATTTTCTTGTATATTTAAAATTTTGTTGAGATATTTTTTTCATCAATTTGATATTTAAACAAAATCTACATTTAAAGTTTCTAAATGGACTCAAATTTACTTTTTTCTGAGTACAGATGAGTAAAACCGATCTAGAGGAGACCCGACCGACATGATGCTCCTCCTAAAACTCGGATGATGCAGCCTCTCCTCCGGTTCTGCGTGCCGATCAGGATCCGGATTCTTTTGGAGTCTGGAACCAAACCAAACAAACCTTTTAAACAGAATCTCAAAGAACTTCTCGTCCTCGTCTGGTTGGTGGAGAGGATCACAGCTGATAGACCACGCTTGAGATAAAAAACGGAGCTCGCGCTGATTGATGGAAACGTCGCGCGCTGAGATGATGAGACTCGGAACTCTTATTTGCGTCGTGTTTTCACTTCCCGACGTAATGCGGACTCAAACAGGTAAGAAGCTAGTCTTTAGGAGTTTTCATCCAACACCAGCAGAATCCATAACTCCATATTGCTTCTGGGATTTCCCCCCGCCCCACTCATTTTTAATTATGTTTTTATTCATCCCTTCACTGGTTTCCTCTCGGAAAGGAAGTGGACACTCTGACTTCCTGTTGAGAACCAGGTGGGAACTGCTGCCTCTCTGCTTCCTTTTGACCTCTTAGGTCAGAGCTGAAGCAGTCCAGAGGAGACCTTTTTAGCTCTAAAAATGGTGCAGTAATTGTTACTTGACAGCCAGAAGGTTGCAGGTTTCAATCCCAGGTGTGGTCTTTATGCTGGGTTAGCATGTTCTCCTGTATGTTAGGTTAATTATCTGCACAGCTAAATCCACAATTGTAATTCGATTTGGATAAATAAGTCTAATTAAAACATGCACAAATATTCAGAATCATTAAATTATTGGCGGTTCTTTCTCCACTAAACTTCAAAGCCTGCAGTGATGTTTGACATCTTTCTGTGTCAGAAACTGACCCATGCAGAGACTTTAGTGGGTATTTTATCATCTACACTAGCAGTCTTGGTAAACATCCAGTATTTATTTCATGTCTGACTGTTTGCAGCGCTTCCCCCTGAGTGTGCACCTGGTGGCCACTCGGTTCTGCAGGATTCCTACCGCAGCACCAACTTCAGATCCAGCAGGCTGCAACAGGCAGCACTGCAGGACTTCATCTGTGACCACTCCCTCACTCCAGGCTGGTACCAGTTTCAGATTTTTGACAAACGGGCTAGTATGCCCACCCAGTGTGTGGAGGTAAACCAATTTTCTTTCAAAATTTCTGTCATATTTGTGTCCTAATTTCTGATGAAGTAGCTATTTTATCAAATTACCTGTATTGTGCTATTAAACACCTTCCAGAGCAAAAATAGAACCAATATGTGATCAAATATTACAGTTGGCACCATTGGGAAGTAATTTCTTATGAAATGTCAATGATTCTCCTCCTTGAACCGTCACCTTATCGTGGTGGAGGAGTTTGAGTGCCCTAATGATCCTAGGAGCTATGTTGCCTGGGGCACTTAGTGCCCCTGGTAGGGTCTCCCATGACAAATTGGTCTTAGGTGAAGGGTGAGACAAAGAACGGTTCGAAGGATCTTTCATGGCGGTGAAAACGAAGAGTCGGAGTACCCGGCCCGGAGGGTTACCGGGGTCCCACCCTGGAGCCAGGCCTGGGGTTGGGGCCCGTGAGCGAGCGCCTGGTGGCCGGGCTTTCGCCCATGGGGCCCGGCCGGGCCCAGCCCGAACCGGATACATGGGCTCGTCCAACTGTGGACCCACCACCCGCAGGAGGAACATGAAGGGTCCGGTGCAATGTGAATCGGGTGGCAGACCAAGGCGGGAGCCTTGGCGGTCCAATCCCCGGACAAGGAAACTAGTTTTTGGGACATGGAACGTCACCTCGCTGGCGGGGAAGGAGCCGGAGCTTGTGGCAGAGGTTGAGCGGTACCGGCTAGATATAGTCGGACTCACCTCGACACATTGCATTGGCTCTGGAACCCGAGACCTGGAGAGGGGTTGGACACTCTACTTTGCTGGAGTTGCTCCGGGTGAGAGGCGGAGGGCTGGGGTTGGCTTTTTGTTAGCCCCGAGACTCTCTGCCTGTGTGTTGGGGTTTACCCCGGGGGACAAGAGGGTAGCTTCCTTGCGCCTTCGGGTCGGGGAACGGGTCCTGACTGTTGTTTGTGCGTATGGGCCAAATATCAGTTCAGAGTACCCACCCTTTTTGGAGTCCCTGGGACGAGTGCTAGATAGTGCTCCATCAGGGGACTCCATTGTCCTGCTGGGGGACTTCAATGCTCACGTGGGCAATGACAGCTTGACCTGGAGGGGTGTGATTGGGAGGAACGGCCCACCTGATCAGAACTCGAGCGGTGTTTTGTTATTGGACTTCTGTGCAAGCCGCAGTTTGGCCATAACGAACACCATGTTCGAACATAAGGATGCCCACCGGTACACTTGGTACCAGGGCAGCCTAGGTCACAGGTCGATGATAGATTTTGTAGTCGTATCATCTGACCTGCGACCGTATGTTTTGGACACCCGAGTGAAGAGAGGGGCGGAGCTGTCAACTGATCACCACCTGGTGGTGAGTTGGATCAGATGGCAAGGGAACATGCCGCGTAGACCTGGCAGACCCAAACGCATAGTGAGGGTCTGCTGGGAACGCCTGGCAGAAGAACCTGTCAAGACGGTCTTCAACTCCCACCTCCGGCAGAGCTTTGACCACGTCCCGAGAGCAGTGGGGGACATTGAGTCCGAGTGGGCCTTGTTCCACTCTGCGATTGTCGAGGCGGCTGTTGCTAGCTGTGGTCGTAAGGTGGCCGGTGCCAGTCGTGGTGGCAACCCCCGTACCCGCTGGTGGACACCAGAGGTTCGGGGAGCCGTCAGGCTGAAGAAGGAGGCCTACAGGGCGTGGCTGGTCTGTGGGTCTCCGGAGGCAGCAGACAGGTACCGGATAGCCAAGCGGGGTGCAGCAGTGGCAGTTGCCGAGGCAAAATCTCGGGCGTGGGAGGAGTTTGGTGAGGCCATGGAGAAAGACTATCGATCGGCTCCAAAGAGGTTCTGGCAAACTGTCCGGCGCCTCAGGAGAGGAAGGCAGCAACTCGCTCACACTGTTTACAGTGGGGATGGGGAGCTGCTGACGTCAACTGAGGCTATAGTCGGACGGTGGAAGGAATACTTTGAGGAGCTCCTCAATCCCACCAATGCGCATTCCGAGGAGGAACTAGAGCTGGGAGGCCTGGGGATGGACTGTCCGATCTCGGGGGCAGAAGTTGCTGAGGTAGTCAAACAACTACACAGCGGCGGAGCCCCGGGGGCGGATGAGGTTCGTCCTGGGTATCTCAAGGCTATGGATGTTGTAGGGCTGTCATGGTTGACACGTCTCTACAACATTGCGTGGTCATCGGGGGCAGTTCCTAGGGAGTGGCAGACCGGGGTGGTGGTCCCCATCTTTAAGAAGGGTGACCTGAGGGTGTGTTCCAACTATAGGGGGATCACACTCCTCAGCCTCCCTGGAAAGGTCTACTCCAAGGTACTGGAGAGGAGGGTCCGATCGATAGTTGAATCTCAGATAGAGGAGGAGCAATGTGGTTTTCGTCCTGGCCGTGGAACTGTGGACCAGCTCTATACCCTTGCAAGGGTGATGGAGGGGGCATGGGAGTTTGCCCAACCAATCCACATGTGCTTTGTGGATTTGGAGAAGGCTTATGACCGTGTCCCCAGGGGCACCCTGTGGGGGACGCTCCAGGAGTATGGGGTGGGTGGCTTTCTGTTAAGGGCCATTCAGTCCCTTTACCAGAGGAGCGTGAGTTTGGTCCGCATAGCCGGTAGTAAGTCGGACCTGTTCCCAGTGAGGGTTGGACTCCGCCAGGGCTGCCCTTTGTCACCGGTTCTGTTCATCACATTTATGGACAGAATTTCTAGACGCAGCCGTGGTGTTGAGTGTGTCGAGTTTGGTGGCAGGAGAATCTCGTCTCTGCTTTTTGCGGATGATGTGGTCCTCCTAGCTTCATCCAGCTCTGACCTTCAGCTCTTGCTGGGTAGGTTCGCGGCCGAATGTGAAGCGGCTGGGATGAGGATCAGCACCTCCAAATCTGAGACCATGGTTCTCGACCGGAAAAGGGTGGCTTGCCACCTCCGGGTCGGGGGAGAGGTCCTACCTCAAGTGGAGGAGTTTAAGTATCTCGGGGTCTTGTTCACGAGTGAGGGTAGGAGGGATCGGGAGATCGACAGGCGGATTGGTTCGGCGTCTGCAGTGATGCGGACGCTGAGCCGATCTGTCGTGGGGAAGAGGGAGCTGAGCCAGAAAGCCAGGCTCTCGATTTATCGGTCGATCTACGTCCCAATCCTCACCTATGGTCATGAGCTTTGGGTAATGACCGAAAGAACGAGATCGCGGATACAAGCGGCCGAAATGAGTTTCCTCCGTAGGGTGGCCGGGCTCAGCCTTAGAGATAGGGTGAGGAGCTCGGACATTCGGGAGGGACTCGGAGTAGAACCGCTGCTCCTCCGGATCGAAAGGAGCCAGTTGAGGTGGTTTGGGCATCTGGTCAGGATGCCTCCTGGACGCCTCCCTGGGGAGGTGTTTCGGGCATGTCCTGCCGGCAGAAGGCCCCCGGGTCGACCCAGGACACGCTGGAGAAGTTACATCTCCAATCTGGTCCGGGAACGCCTTGGGGTCCTGCCGGAGGAGCTGGTGGACAAGGCCGGGGAGAGGACGGCCTGGAGCTCCCTAGTTGGGATGCTGCCCCCGCGACCCGGACCCGGATAAGCGGAGGAAGACGAGACGAGAGACGAGATGTCAATGATTTTTTAGCTATTTGTACAACTAGATGCTGAAATCACCCCCCCCCCCCCCACACACACACACACACACACATACACACATACACACCCCATGCTGCAGACCCAGAAACCACAGACTCACCATTATGTCCCATTCAGCAATTGCCAAGTTCATAGGTCAGGGTTCTTTTAGGCATTCTGCTGTGAAGCTGCAAAGTCCTCTGGCAGATCACCGTAAACCTTTACCCTTATATGACCTTAGTGCATTTTTTTTGTGCTCAAATGACAAAAATGTTAGAAAATTCAAGGGTTATATAAGGGTTAAAGGGGCAATATGTAAGAATTTTACAATGAAATAGTCACTAAATAATCTAATGTCTCAATCATGTTGAAAGGAAGGTTACATTGAAACAAATTTGATTCTCAAGTGGGTGGCTGGTTGGATGTTATTTTCCTTTAAAAAAATAAACAAAAAATAAAGGGGGGCATCGTTACTGTTTACAATGAGTGAGTTTGTGAGGTTGTTGAATCTGTGCCGAGCTAACGCTGCAGTGCCAGCATTTGCAATTTGACACCAGCAGGCAAAGCTCCAAAGAAATTAAACCAGTAAACAGGAGCGGCCCAGAAGTTTTTTCTTGTGTCCCTAAGAAGCCACAGCACCTTTTTTTAAACTCTAATATCAAGTGAAACATGCTAGAGGCTAACGTTGAGCTATCAAATGCTAATGGTGAATTAAAAGCAAATAGTCAGCTCCAAAAACATCTTAAGCTACTTTTTCAATTACCAACAACTCAGTATTACAGTGAAATTTGTGCGTGTGTGTGTGTGTGTGTGTGCGTGTGTGTGTGTGTGTGTGTGTGTGTGTGTGTGTGTGTGTGTGTGTGTGTGTGTGTGTGTGTGAATAATGAGTCTATCGTGGCGTTTTACTTCCTTTAATGAGTCATTCAGAACTATAGCAGCACGCTAACAGCAAGATGGCAAACAACAACACATCTTCTGATGCTGGAAGCACACTACCATAATAAGTGTAGTAAGGGCTCCCTACTATAAAACACCCAAAACACGACTCCATTTGCTTTGCATCGTTGATGTTTTCTCTCCACAAATAATACAAGCCTGAAGGAGTTCTGCTATATGGTGGAGATGCTAATGCTAACAGTTAGATTCTACTAGTTGAGATGTTCTCTGCTGTTTCCTGGATGCTAAACCAACAACAGCCTTCCCCGTCGTGAGTCATATTGCGTGAGTCCGTGGACGTTAGCTGACAGTGTGATGTAAATCTGTCAGATTTTTCTAATCCCAGAGTTTAACTGTATATTTTCTATCAGAAGCCTAAAATTAGGCTGGATTATTTTATTTGTTACAATTTTAGGTGTAACGTACCAAAAGGGTCAATTTTCACCTACACATTAACCAACATAATAACCTTTCATCTACAGGCAAAAATCCACTTTCTATGCGGCCTTCTAAATCCAGAAGGTTCTGCTTAGCATGTGTTGACATTCCATGAAAACAAAACATTAAAATAGACACTGTCCCAAGGTCCTACAATCTCTGCTTAGAAGCCAGACAACATTCTTCACTCTGAATAAGTGAAGACTCCATGATTTTACAGTTATAAGTTAAATTATCATTTGTGATGAATGAACAAGATGTTTAAATCAAATGTTTGAAAAATCTGTACTTAAATCAATGAATTTGAAATGAATATTGTTCTTACAATGATCCATTTATTTCACAAATCTGTATGTGTTTGATTTAACAAGTTAATCATTGTTTACACTCATACACATGACAATAAAATACAGATTAAGGTTAATATGCAGCTCACATAGGAGTGTTAAGACATTCTCATTCACAGTGTTAAAAACATCTTTGTATCTGCAAGAAGGCGTGGCTTTCTGAGAGATGTTGGTAAATATTTTAGGGCTGCAGCTATCGAATATTTTTGTAATCGAGTACTCTATCGAATCTTTTATCAATTAATCAAGTACTCTAATAAGTTACCCTTTTGTGTTTGTAAATCATTATATCAAATAGCATGTTATAAAATATGAAAGACCTCTTAAATTGAGCAAGCAGTTGCCAGTTATTCTTCAAGTTTTATTCTAAATTAAATTTTCAAAACTTCAGCACTTCAACTTTACTTCACAATAAACAAATGCCTGTACAAAAAATAAGTAAACAACCTGAGCCGACTTTCCCCTCATGCGAGAATCTACTAGCCCGGCAAGCCAGACAAAAACAAGGACGATAACTGATTAAGTAGCGCTGCGAGCGGCTGCGGCCCAAACAGCACAGAACCGCTCACGGCGCATGCGCAAACATGGCTCGCCAGCTATTTCTCTATTAACACATGTCCATTTTAATTTCTACACTTTTTTCACACACAATAACAAGGATTGTCGAAAGCATGTTTTGCCATGGTTATGTCAAATTATACTGATCACAAAATATTTATTTACTTTCTTTCATTTTCGTCCGCCACTCTCATAAATACCTGTGTCCTCCTGCAGCAATCCCGAGGGACAACAGACATCAATAACAACACAATAAAAAGTCTGATGTGTTGTGTAAAAACCGCTATTTTTAGCACAATTTTAGGTCCGACGTGTTGCTACCAGAAGCACAATGTGAGCGGAAACTGAGTGCTACAAACGAAAAAGTCGCACAGTGTCCACAAAATGTATAGCGGACCTCCGAGTCCGCTTGCAGAAGTGACATTTACAGGTGCTGCAGCATCGAGGATGTGGTGTTGTGGTTGGCTAAATCCATTTTACAGTATTTACACCGGACTACGTTTTCCGCCTTACGACGTGAAAAATGGTCCCACACATTTGATACTGTCTTTTTCGCACTCCACCGGGGTCCACGTTGTCCGCCATGGTTTAAGAGAAAGTTAATTTATATTCGCTACTCGCGTGTGCTTTCAGTGCAGTGTGTATGTGCGTCACTTATTTCGGTCCGGGTGAAACATGACCCCGGGCGATTGCAAAGCCATGATTTAATTAAACATGTGTAAGGGAAATGAGAGGTTCTTACATTTTATTCAATGAGCCGTAAGGCATGGGATAGGAAATATGAAATCCGCCTTACGGATCGGGGTTTATTTAAACCAGAAGATGGGATCTTTTTAATGCAGAGATTATGTAACCGTTATGTATTCACTCAGAGACAACAGAATAGAGAGAGTCGAGTTTAAAAGTGAAGAATTTTGTTACTAACAAATTAAACTAGGCTGACTTCAGAACTAAGTGTATAGTGTAGCTAAAAATGGATGAGGCGGTGAATGGATGACGTGTCATGTAAATCAGAACCCGCAAATCCGAAGAAGCGATTAGTTCTGACGAGAACTGAAGATGTTGGTTTGAAATAAGCTTGGGTTAGTTTCAGAAACAGCATGAGACACCATCAAGTCGCATCTACCTGCCTTGTGGAAGTCCTCTGGTAGATCAGGAATGCCAAGGTCCAGCGGACCCTCTTTGGAAACCGAGCTGGTAGAAGAAGCCGCGGTTCCGACCAGACCCGTCTTGAGTTACCTCTGGCACACGACACTTTTATTGGCGTCTGTTCAGACCCAAGCCTGGGTCGGTGGAGCTTTTATTCTGAAAGGAACTGATGTCGCCGCTGGTTGTTATAGCGACTGGATTTTTCAGCTTGTCGTGGTTCTTTCGGTTAAAGAGTAAAAGGTCATGATTGGCCACTCAGTCACTTTCTCTGGAACGCTTTGAACTGGCTTTAGAGCTGACGTGACGTAATTTTATACCTTGGATGTTATGGTTTATTGTCGAATGAAAATTACCAAACACCGCCAGAAGCACGTCTCTGTCAGATCTGTAAAGTTCCGATTGGATCAGTTAAAAAATGTGTTATGTCTTGTCCGTTGGAATCCTTAAAGTCACAGTACTTCATTTCTGAGATCATAATAAAGTAATTAATATTTTAATTTCACAGGTCGGTCACATCTTATTATTGACTAACACTTTGATGAGTTAGCTTATTAAAATAGAGTTCTTTGATTAATTAAAAGAAAAGAGTTCATTCTTCGTTCTTCTGTCTTCATTGCTGGAACGTAAACAGTTTAGAAGCGAATGCATGACCTTGGAGCTGTTTCATCCACTCTGGCGCTGTGTCAAAAGGAAACTGCTGTTAGAGGGTAGAAATGGCTCCTTCATCACGTTACACATGAATTAAATGAATCCTCGAGGCAGAGAATTTGACTCGAGGCTTTTTTCTACTTAAAATATTCGAGGTACTCGAGGAATCATTTCAGCCCTAAAATATTTAGAAACGTGTCAAATTCTGACTGGCCAAACTTGGCCAGAACTCATAACAAAGTAGAATGACTTTTTCTCGGTTTTCTCGCTGACCTTCGAACCGGCCAACTCGGGAAAGAAGCATTTTTGAAACCATCTTCTCCTTTGACCTCCTGTCAAAGCCTCTCTGCAACACTGCGGCTGATACCAGACAACCAGCTCTTCTAAGAGCCAAGCAAACATCAACCTTAGATGCAAATAAGCATTCCAGCTTCATGCCTTCACCTCGAGGGATCACAGACTGGACGGGTCCTATCGGAGCTATCGACGGGTTCCTGATATTAGAGGTTCACTCCACCGGCAGTGACCGTCGACCCCCCGGATTAAACGAGAACCTCCACACGAAGGGTGCATAGACTTGGCATGACAGATTGCGTCTGATGCTGTTTTAAATAAACAACTCCGTAGTTTATAACAAACAACAACTTCTTTTACACCTAGATTTCACAATTTTTCTCAGAAACAAAGAACGGTTGCTACAACATCTAGCTTCCATCACACGCGAGTCCACCACACCACATCTCATTATTCAAATCTTGTCATGTATAAATTATTAGTTTAGGAAAAATATTTAAATTCATTTTATAAACTATATACTTGACTCTTTCTGAATTACAACGAAGTGTGTTTATGGTCCCTAAAGAAGCAAAGAACCCTAAAATCTTCTGATTAAATATTCAAAGATCAATCAGATTGATATTTCATATTTATATGGAATCATCACATCTTATTGGTCATAATTAATATATTTTAATTGCTACATAGGGGAAAATATATAACTTTATTCACTAACTAAATAATGTCCCCTCACTTGTTTCACTCAGGTGAACCACTGTGGGACTCAAGCTCCAGTGTGGCTGTCTCTGGGCAATGGAGAGTCACTGCCAGCGCCGCTGGAGGTCCGGCAGCTGACAGCCTGTGCTACCTGGCAGAGCTTTCAGAGCAGCAGCAAAGACTGCTGCATGTTTCGTATCCCAGTCACCGTCCGGAACTGTGGGGAATTTTACGTTTACCTGCTGCAGCCCACTAAGGGATGCATGGGCTATTGTGCACAAGGTGGGTATGTGCAGAATGTTTTATCGGTTGCGCCAAGAAACAAGGTCCTGAGAGGATTATTTTGATCATCTGAAGATTTGTTCTGTTCTGTTAGAGAACCGCTGTTCTGTTAGAGAGCTTTTGAAGTTGTTGGTAAGGTTCTCAAAATTTGTAAATTGTATATTTTGGTATTTTAAAACCCACATAACGCATCAAGAGGGTTATCAATACTTTTTTTTTTTTGCTCTAATATTTTATTTATTGTATTCTCATTTAGTTGTATTGTGTTATTCAGTGTTTTATGTTGCTGAAACATTCAGTTCTGTTATTTTATTGGTAAACTCCAGACTGGAGGATCAGATATCTATTCATGCGTGTTCATAACAGGAGATAATCATTGAAATTAGAAACATCAATGAGTGAAAGTTTCAGGATGTTATTTAACCCTTTAACTAGAGGGTCAACAGCTTATAAAGCATAATTTAGTCCACTGATCCTTTTGAATCATGAAGCTACTGAACTTTACTGAGTAACAAGAATAACAGCAAAAGTTAAAAAATGCAGAAAGTTAGAATAAATATGTAAATATTATTACCTTACATTAACATTATCTTATTATTTTTATTTTCTCATTATCTCATTATTTGCCTCCTGTTTGTTTCTAGTGAGGATATTTTTCACGATTTTTTTTCTGTACAAATGACTAGACATGAACATAAAAAACAATAAATCATTTTGATTATTTATGTTTTTTAAATAACATATTTTCTTATTGTCAAAACTGAACAATGTGCAAGACGTGCAGGGAAGTGAAATGGTGTGGCAAACAGCAAAGCAGTAAATATGACTTGTTTGTTTTTTTATCTATCCGCCCACTTGGGTTGGATGTCACTTACAGTGCTCAGTGCATGGAGCGCTTCGTGGAGTTTTCTTTCTTCATAAACCTGATTGGTTTGTGCCCCCTGACCACTTGATGCCCTGCTCGAAGTGTGTGAAGCATGTGGGTGGGCTTGATAGATTTCCAGGAGAGAGGGATAGGAGGACCTCATGAGCTGCTCTCGCTATTCGCTGCAGAGACATCCAACAGGATGTGGTGCAGCTGCCATACCACACAGTGATGCAGCTAGGCAGGTTGCTTTCGGTGGTCCCTCGGTAGAAAGTGATCATGACATGGATTGGTGCTCTGGCTCTGGAGGCACTAATAAGCTTTTCTGGTCAAGATTTTGGTGCAGATTATCATTTTTGTTTTCCTTGTCCACCTGATACTGACTGAAATTAATGGAGAGTAGATGCCTTTGTAGCAACTTGTGACTGCTCCAGGTGATGCTCAGATGTATGTAATTGTAAATCTAGTGCCGTCAGAGGCCGGATGTGACTAAATCCTGGTGAAATTCTAGTGGCAAAACCACGACTATTTACAACCAAAAGTATGAAGCAATAATGTGCAACTTTTTTTGCAGAATGTGTTTTCCTCTAGACCCGACTCTCTTCAATATGATTAAGAATCAGAAAAAGTGAAGGTCTTGTGTTTCTTATCCTGGTGCAACATTCTGCATTTGCTTGATTAGACTAACTTGAGGCGGATCACCACTTTGTGGTGATTTGGAGAAAGTTTTAACGTCAACTGCTGTTTTTAGCATCAAATGTCCTCAACTCTCATCTCTGTGTTATGCTGTTGACTTAAAAGTCAGGTTGTAATATTAGGACTGCACATTGCACACCTTCTTTCATGTCATAGCATCAACTGTAACATCATCTTATGTTGAAAAATGATGAAACTATGGTTGTTTTGGTCACATCTTGAAAATAAAGTCATGCATGGTCTCACACGATGATTGGGTAGCTCTCAGACTATGTTAATGACTCTCAGCTCCCACCACTTGAACTATGAGCTCAGTAGCTGTAAAAGTTTGGCCCTTTCGTGTGTGCCTAGGCTGATTAGCCGTAGTGGCCATCTTGAATGGGAGTGTTGTAGATATAAAACCCACAAAGACACAGTTAAAAACATTATTGGATGCTTTTTGCCTTTCAGCAGTGTGCAATAATGATTCAGCTAATGGGGTAAACAGGTAAAAACTTCCTCTGACTTTGTTTTTCAGAGATGCCTGAAACTTTATCCTCAACATCACTGATTTGTGGTCCTGGCGAGGTGAAGGTCGGTGGAACGTGTAAAGGTGAAGATCCTGCTCCATCTTTACGGCTGCATTTGCTTCCATAATTTTGGTCAAAAACCAAAACAATCAGCAGGCGGAGGACTTGAGCACCAGCGTTCCTCTTTCTCTGCTTCTCTTAATTAGCTTAACATGTGTTCCTGTGTAAACTGAGCCTTATTGCTATGGCGATTCAGTTGATTATGATTTATACGAAGGCAAGTTTGAGAAGCATGCATGGAAGGATAACTACATATGTGTGTGATTAGAATAGCCTGAATGTTTCCTTCAACCTTGATTGTCCCAGAGTGGAGCAGATTAGTCGGTGAAAGGTTAGTCATGTTTTTAAAGATGTGAGAAAAGCTAATTTATATGAATTTCTTTATATTTTATTACATTTAAAACATTGAAAGTTCTGAGGTCTTAAGTACGTATGCTCTTGTGGACCTACCCATGAATTCTTAAATGTCTCAATGGGAAGAAAAGTTTGAGTTTAAGCAACTCAAAAGCAGGTTTTGAACTAATTAGTTAAAGCTGTTGTAGACCCCCCCTGAAGCGTGATGTCACACAACCACACCCCTCCCCCTTGAAGCGTGATGTCACACATCCACTCCCCTCCCCCTTGAAGCGTGATGTCACACATCCACACCCCTCCCCCTTGAAGCGTGATGTCACACATCCACACCCCTCCCCCTTGAAGCGTGATGTCACACATCCACACCCCTCCCCTTAGCCCCTGGCTGGAGGGCAAGACGCTGGCACCTGCCAGTTGACCACTGTTGTTTATCTGTTAGTTTCAATAAACAGAGCTAAACAGCAGCAAAAATAAAAAATTTCAGCAAGGTAAACACATGTAGAGCTGTAGGCTGCACAAGTAAACGAAAGGACAGTAAACATTACATTTTACAGGTTTGCAACTGATAAAATACGCTGAAGACAATGGTTAAATGCCAATTCTAGTGACTACACCCCCAACATGTTGACAGAAAAGTCTCGTGACTTTTATAGGTCCAAACAAATGGACTTCAAATGGTCTTTTTCTTTTTGGGACTCTGGTAGTTTGTCCTAGAGTTGAAGTGGTAGCAGCCGGCTGTTTCTCCTTCTCTGACCATTTTGAGTGGAGAACCTCTCACATCAGCGGTGTGCTGTTGCTCGATACGTGAGTGCAAAATGAATGGAGGACCCAGGGAAGTGCGGTGGTTCACCCAGACCATCAACCAGATGGTCCAATGATTGCTTTCGGTGTGAAAAGTGTTATCAGTGTAGGTTTATAGACAAATATGAAAGAACCACTTTATTCATTTTAATCTCTCCATTTTCTCTTGATCAGCTAATCGGCCTCCCGTTCCGTCTGTGCCAGCTATTGTCTCGGAGATGATTGATAACACCGTCTACTTAAAGTGCAGCTTTGAGAGCAGCTCCAACAGCTCCTCTCTGGGTCATGTGATGACCTGGTCCCGCCTCTCACCTGATGGCAAAAAGGAGGAGCTCAAACAGGAGACCACCATCCAGACCTCGTCTTTATTAGAGTTGGACGGCTTCAATCTCAGACTGGGGGACAAGGTGGGAATCTGGGTTGTTGGGTTTAACCTGATTTTTAAAAAAAACTGTGGATACAATATACCTCATCACCACCTGTGTGAATGTGTTTGGTTTTGGTAAATGACTGGATGTGTTGTAAAGCACCTTAGAAACTTAGAAGGCACCATATCAAATACATGCCATTTATTTATTCAGGCACACAGATTTATCAGTTTAGACACATAGTCAGGGTTACAATTTTATCCGCCAAGATTAAAGCAATAAAATAAGAACTTATAATGAAGTGCTGGTCAGATTTATGGTAGGTCTAGTTATTAGTTTTTGGGTAAAGGGGAGAGAGATGCCAGGCATGAAGAGTAGTGGAGCGGTAAGGAGGGCCTGCTTGACCCGGTCAAAGGCCATCTGACAGGCCAGAGTCCAGCTTACCAGGTCAGAGGCCCCCTTCCAGGTCAGGTTGGTCAGGAGGCTGACCGGTTGACCTTCGTTTTTGTCTTTGGGGGCAAGCACTCTGAGGATTCATGATGGAGCTGTGCAATGTCGGCCATCAACTGACTGAGAGTTTCTACTGGGTGTGGCATGAGAGTGTGTGTGCCCCACGTTGGGCACCAATGTAACAGAACTAACTATGTCTATGATAACACGCATGACACATCACACAAATTCAGCCTTTAACACAGTGTTCTTTACGGATTAGGCTTGGGCGGTATCCAATGTTTAATACAATCTAGTTTCCTTCACATTTTATCTAGGTGTATGGTATTACTGCGACAAATTTAAAAATTATGACGTAAGCCTCAAGTGCAATTACCGAGCTGTTAGTTTGGACCGTCACAGTTCAGGAGCTGAATAACAAATGCTATTACCAAAACAATAACAACATAACACACGTAATAATAAAAAAAACGCAGCTTATAAAAGTTTTGTTTCACCTGAAAAGACAAGAATGTTGATCTTTACCGGCTCCAACCTCCGATTGCTGAAAACCCGCTTCGATGAGCCTGTGACAGACACCCGGTTACTTAGCGACTATTCGCGGCATCTGGGGAAGGCTGGCAGCTTATTTTCCACCAGAAAAGCACATTGTCATCTCTTTTAATAACAGGCTCCAAGACAGAAGTCAGCTATTTCAGCTACGGCTCGCTCCTCTGCTGTGGGGCGTGTGTCTCTCGCGGTCATCTTTTGTTTGCATTAATTACCCCGTCAGTGTTTACCGGCTCTCCTTTTAATTAAGTTTGCTTCGAACCCGAAATACTCCCAACTGCAGAAGTTGTGTTGTGTTTATAGGCAGGTCAGCTGATGAGCGAGCTGCCGTTTTTCTCTTGGCGCACGTGATGACATCATGTTCTCAAACGTTATGGAACATCTCTAAAGTTGGACAAAACATTTTAAACTAATTAAAACTGAAAACTCAACTATGCATCTTTTTTATACATTAAATTACTTTTATTAGTCTTTTTTGTCTATATTTTTTATCCTTGTCCCCTATGTGTAGTTTATTTATTTATTTATTTATTTATTTATTTTCATGGCAGTATCATGACATTTACAGTAATATGGTAATGCCGCCTAAGCCTATTATGGAACTTCATGTGCTCTGCATCCTGAAACCACCTCCAGTCTTTCTGAAAAGAAAAAGATCTGGTAAATATAAATGAAATTGTACATCCTCTGGTACTTTGCTAAATTCAAGCTTTTAACTAATTACAGATACATAATTGACTAAAAATGTACAAATAATTGGTACAGAATAGAATAGAAAATTCCTTTGTTTATTTCTTTGAACCAGCATCACTAACAGATGTTTCCCACCGAAGATAATTTTGTACAAAGATGGATCTTTTAAAACAAGATTTCTCTTTTTCTCAGATGTATTGCTCCAGCTTCAGCTTCTTTTGGGAATGGCCAGAAGTCCGCAGCGCTTCAGTCGAAAGTCCGGAATTTTTTGCTGGAGTTAGGGTAAACCCCCTCCCCCTCCATAGAAAAATGAAAACAGACAATCCCAGTTATCTATTCCTTTAGCAGATAAAATAATAATGAGCTTGTTTCGTGATATTATTTTAAATAATTGTTTTTGCAGTTAAAACCAGAGCTGACTGGCATAACTGAGGATGGGAGATGGTACCAGATGCTTGTTGAGAGTTCGGTTCCGGTTCCGTGTCCAGATGGATCTTTCTCCTCTGCTGACGAATGCATTTTATCGCTAGAGCTCATCTCTAGTGGTCCAGGTAAGACCAAGAAAATAAACAACCAAACAAACTTCACATTTGGTCCGGTTTCATATTTAAGGGTGCCTACATTTGGGCATGACTCTAAAAAAATCTTAAAACTAGACTTGATTTTTAAGATGGTCTTGGTCATCTTGTGTGGTGTAAACATGAACAACAGCTTTTAAAATTTTGGTAAAAGTTCTAAGAATCCTTCTGCTGTTGTTGAAGCGACCCTTCCTCCTGCAGATGAGGGTCTGTTGGACGCAGACCTGTTTCTGTCCTCCTGTGTGGTGGATCTGTCCCAGGGCCCCTGCAGGGACGGGATTTGCAGCCAGGCTCTGGTGCACTTCAGTCCCGTCACAGATTTTGTCCGAGACAATGACAGAACCAGTCACATCTCAGTGAAACCCATCATCACACAGAACTTCCTGTGGAGTGGCTATTCACCAGAACCTGTTCAGGTACCTTTTTCAGGTTAATAAACAATATTTTACTCTTCTCTTTTTATTTTCTTGTCCTCTTTTTTTAATCTTTAGTTTTAAAACCATCTTTTATTTAATTTGTGTCCAGCCACTTGGTTATCATACTTCATTACAATTTTATTTAACTGGAAATGAGAAGAAATGAAACAAACCTCTTATTTCCAGATAAAAGTTAAAGATGTTCCCTCAGCTTACTGCTACTCCTTCACTGATTCCCACGTCATCACGTTTGATGGCAGGTACCTTGTATCCTTCTTTTTTACTATCATAACAATAAAAAAGTGATGTTTTTAACCCTGTTGGAGTTTTCGTGGCTTTTAGGAGTTTACGATCTAAATAAAGTTAAGATTTTGTGCTTTTTTTTTGTAGTAAAACAGATTTGAAAACACAAACATTTAAGGAACCTTTATCTGTGTCCACTCAGGCTCTACGAGAACAATCACATAGGAACCTTTGTTCTCTATAAGAGCAGCTTTTGGACATTTGAGGTCCACATTCGTCAGTGGGAATGTGGCAGCTTGGTGCGCGCCACCTCCTGTGTGTGCGGCTTTGCGGCCAGGAACGGTGATGACATCATCTCCTTTGACATGTGCAACGGGGAGATGGGTGAGACTAAACCTCTGCTCTCGGTGAAAAACAGAGACTCAACTAACAGCGGCCTTCGGATCACCGAGTCCTACCAAGGTCGCAAAGTCACTGTGAGTGAAGGCGGTCGAGATCATTAATATGTTTCTGAAGTCGTCTTTGGAATGTCTTCTCTCTAGAGTGTATAGTGTACTAAACCAACACTTTTTAGGTTACATTCCCCTTTGGAGCCTCCATTCGTGCTGATGTGTCCGACTGGGGAATGAGTCTATCCCTCAGGGCCCCCGGTTCAGACCGAAACCACACCGAGGGTCTGTGTGGGACCTTCGATGGGCAGCCAGACAATGACTTCCACACAGCAGGGGGCACTGAGCTGGAGGAGCATCAGGCTTTTATCTCTGAATGGAGGTTGGTGCTAAGGTGGATTAGACGAGGTGGCTACCCAGTGGTTTGCGGCAGATGTTACCAACACTACAAACAACGTCATTGTCCTTGAATTTTAAACGTTTTCCGTGTTTTCGTGTTTGACAGACTCCCTCCCGGCAGCAGCCTGTTTGACTCTGTTCCATCCCATGAGAAAACACCTGAAACCCACAACTACTGCACCTGTCGGGTAAATCCTCCCGTCTCCTTTCCCAGAACCCCATCTCAGCAAACCTCCTCCGACTCCTCCTGCTCCAGTTTTGGAGTCATCAGTTTTCCCAGTTTCATTCCCACCCTGGATGTCACAGCTGAGTACATCAGCTCCATGGAGCCGCCCACAATAAACCAAAGACAGCAAATAGCTTCAGATCCCTCTAGCAAAAGTTCTCACGGTGGAAGTAGTCACATTCCAGGCTCTTCCAGGACTATGTCGTCCTCAACCCAGCACAGGCAGACCCCTGTACATCTAAGTCTTAGTTGGTCAGAGCAGAAGAGCTTCTCCTACTTTTTCCCAGAAGACCACAAAGAAGCAGTTCAGCCAGAAGTCTCGCCAACTTGGCCCACACCTTCAAGCCTTACCCAGGAACAGGCCTGGGGTCAGTGCCAGCAGACTGTGGCCAACTCCAGCATAGCTGTGGGCTGCAGGCTCCTTCTGCAGGAGTCCGTAATCAGCCGAGCGATGCAGATGTGTGTCAGCGACCTGCAGCTGAAGGATGAGCCGTTGTGGCTGAGTGGAACATTACCACTGCTGGAAAACGAGTGTGAGAGGAAGCTGGTGGAGGAGGGTGGGATGAAGCTGGAATACCAAGATGCTCTGCACATCCTTAGGTGTCCAAATCTGTGCAGCGGGAATGGCCAATGCTCCGACTGGGGTTGTGTCTGCTTCCCGGGATTTGGGTCGTATGACTGCAGTGTGCTGATGGGTAAAACACCCAACACACACACACATACACACACACACACACACACACACACACACACACACACACACACACACACACACACACACACACACACACACACACACACACACACACACACACACAGAGAGAGTTTAATGGAGGAAAATCTTATTTTCTTACACCCACACAGTATTAGGAGGTCCACACACGTCTAGGTGTCAGAACCGCACATTGGTTTTGTTATGATGACAGAATCATAAAGAGATTTTTTATTTGGGATCCAGACTGAATCCTCAACTCTAGCTGTTCTTTTTCTACTGATGCTGTGAAGACCAGATTCCAGAGATCACCAAACTGGAGAAAGACGGTTTGTGTGACATCCATGTGGAAGACTGCTCCACCATCCGAGTCTTTGGTCACAGCTTCATGGTCTCCAGAACGCTCAAGTGTGAGTTTGTTAAGGAAAAGGTAGCTTTTTCCCAATTCCTCTGTGTTTTTTCAATGAAACTAAACTTTTTAACAGCTGTTTAATTTGTTGGTGCTGTTGTCTTCAAAAGCTCTGCCAAGAAGCTGAAACTCATGGCAGAAACAGATAAAAAAAATAATTTTTGGCAGGAAAGTGACTTAATTAACAGGTTATTGTTATTTACTCCTGATCCTGTTTAACCTTTGACCTTAAACCTCTAACGTTTTATTCATAACAAGTACTGATACAGAAATGTGCACAAATATTTTATTTTAAGGACTTGGAGCTTTGGCACAAGAAAAAAAATCTCATTTTTAATAAATAAGAAAACTTGTGCTCAAACTTATTGGGAATTTCACCAACCATTCTCAATTTATTAAGGTGTATCCGTATAAATGGCCCACCCTGTAGAGCTATTTTTGATTGTTTTAAATTACCATGTTTGACCCATTGGTGGTGCTAGGGGTGGGGCCATGGAGGCATTGGCCCCTCAAGTGCCCTTGTCCAGTCACTTATTTGTACTTTGTGTGATGATCAAATAGCATCCTTTACGGTAGCTAAACATAGATTGTGCCATAATGTTGCAATGCATTCTGGGAGGTAGCCATAGACAAGCAAGTGTGCATTTTGCATGGGTGCCTATGGATCTGAGTCGCTCAGATGATCACAAAGTTGTATTTTCGTCTCCTGAAGATGTTGAAACAGGAAGGAACCAAGCATTGATGTTGGGGAGGTGGTAAATGGACTCTAGATACCCAGATCGGAAGTCAGAGGGGACACTTTTTAGCCCTTTTCCAAAATCGGGTAAGGTCAGCGACAATATGACACAGCTGGAAAGGGAACGAGCCGAGCTAAAGACAGACAATGCAAAGCAGTGGTAGTATTTATGTGGAAAAGCAGATTTTCACAGTGTGGAGCAGATCACGTATATTTGTTCCATATCATTTGCTGATTGGAAAGGTCCCATGTCTGGGAATGACGAGCCGATCCTAGCAACGCTGTCAGATGTGGAGTTATGTAGAGGCAGCGGTGTAAACGAAGGGTTTCAGCTGAACGTCCAAACGTGGATAAATATGATTTTTGACCAGAGGTGGGTGGTATGTAAAAGATAGTGACACAAATAATAACCTACGAGTAAATAAAAAAATAACTTTCACCAAATATTACCTGAGCACAGAGTCAGGAGTAATTGTTTAAGCACAAAAGTTTGAAATTTGTTTTTGTTGATGTGTTTTTATCGACATTCAAGCCCTTGGTGCGTGTCTCTATCAATAAATGTGTTTTGTTTGTTGTGCGTTTGTACCCAGCAGCATTTGTGTGGTGATGTCAACTCTAAAGTGTGCTAGTGATACAATTCCAGGTCCAAACACTAGCGGCGCTAATAAGTCAAACTTAGATGTTTTACTTCACCCATAAACAAACTTTAAACTGATGTTATTTGTGGTTTTTAAATTAATACGATCTTGGAGTTTGTCAAAGGCTTTGTGTGTTTGTATTTTGTCAATTTTGTCTATGAATTATAAAATTATTGTACAAAATTAGATGAAAATTCTTTAAGACTGGGTATTGTGTGGTAGGATGTATGGCCCCTATATAAATATTGTGGCCCCATGATGGACCCATGTTCAGACAAATCCTAGGTCCACCACTGGTTTGAGCCCTTTTAAACTCCTACTGTTTTAAACTTTACCTTCTTAGACTTTGTTCTTGTTTTGTCTTTTAATCCGAACCTCCTGGATTTGAATCTTTTGTGGAGTTTGAGGATGGTGAGTGGCTTCTGGACGCGCCCCGGTTTGTCCCGACCACCTCGCTGAATGAGACAGCTCTGGAGTGCCAGCTCCCTCTGGAGGACAGCCGCGATCCTGCAGGCGTGGATCTGGCAGCAGGGACAAATGGACCGCTGGCTCGCTGGCAGATTAAAGTTAGTCTCAGATAGGATTTATTCTTTAGTGATTCATGTTTGCATCTGATTTTATTCCTCAAAAATATACAAAATTAACGTCTTTTATTAATTAAAACTTTAAAAATATATATGTTTATGTGCTCTAATATTTAAAAGCAGACAAAAATGACTCAGCTAACCTTATTTGGAAAAATTAATTTTTTTCCCACCTCAACTCAAGAGAGAATCAATCTCATAGGTGCAAATCCGATTAGACGGATTACACATCTGCCAAATCCACGAAACAAAATAAAGCCGGTGAGCACTTTTCACAACTCCATAACTTTTCATGCTGAAGAGGTTTGAATTGGTTTTTAATGCTTCTGCCCAGCGAGCCTCAGTAATCCAGCTTGTGCTGATGGCAGGTTTCCAACGACGGCTACAGCTTCAGTAATGCTAAGATCCTGACTCTGTACGATGGAGCCTGTCAGACCTGCAGCCTGGACTCGGATGTCACCTGCAGCCTGAAGGTGAGACAGGTTTAATCCCATAACTGTGACACCAGTAGCATCCATAAAGCACCTGAGGTGTAAACACTCTGTTTCTGTCTGTGTTGGGTGGTTTTTGATCATATGAGGATGTAGCAGAACTCTGCTTGATCCCTGGATATCAGACACGACTTTCAGAAATACTACAGGCCTTGAGGAGTCTAATCAGAATTTTGCTGTTTTATCGTAGGATTTTATAGGTTTTATTGTGAACTTAATGCACATTTATGTTTTGGTGAGCTACACTGCATTTAAAATATCTGGAGTTGATCTTTAATTTCATGAATATTGGCCAAATGTTTCATATATCCCAAATAATCAAAAAAATAATCCAGTCACAATCATTGTTGTGGGTTTATAAGTTTAATTAGCCATTTAACCACATTTCTTGTCAATACATTTATTTTTAAAGACAACATTGTCATGCATCTTTTGTAAAGCAGAAGACTTACTGACAATAACACAAATTATAAAAGATGGAACCACAGATTTCCTTAAACTTAACTTTTTTATTATTATTGTTTATTGTTTTTATTTTTTCCAGGAGAAAACCTGCAGTATTGATGGTTTGTGTTACAGAGATGGAGAGTCCAGTCCCAGCAGTCCTTGCCTCACGTGTAATCCAGCTCTGTCACAACATACATGGTCCAAAACTCAGAGTATGTAAAGAAACCCATGTACACCCAACCAAACCAGGTTCAAAGTCATTTCTTTTATCTAAATGAGATCAAATCTTCTAATTAAGCTACATCATGGGGCAGAAAATAGATGCATCAAGTTTATTAGCACTTTCACAACCCTGGAAGGAAAGTGCTTCACATGAAAATAAAAACTAACAAGAAAAAAACAAAGAGCATAAAATCAAGATTGCGATAATGACTTTGACATAAAACCGAAGCTCAATGGTGAGAAGAACAAACAGCACAAGTTAAACACAATAAAATGTGTGTTGGTGCACCGATAAGAGAAGGCAAAAATGAAGGCTGCTAAAGAATCACTATTAATGAAAAGCCTGCTGGAAAAGGTAGGCTTTAGGCTTGCGTTTAAAATGGAACAAATCCTAAGCTAGACGCACAAATGGAAACCTGAAAAGGAGCGGTTGCCCCCGTACTTATATCTCGACCAAGGGAGAAGCTTGCTGGCATAGGGACAAGGAGTCAGAAAAGTAGGAAGGACCTAAACCATGAATACTTTTGAATGCTAACAGGATGAGTTTGAGTTGGATTCTGAAAGACATAGCGTGCCATCGCAATTCAGAAAGAATGGGGGTAATGTGGCTTGGCCCAGATGTGTTTGAGAGGAGGCAGGCTGCAGAGTTCTGAACTAACTGAAGTTGTGTGATGGAGGACTTAGACCAAGACACACGGACATACCAGGCATCACAGTAATCAAGACTTGGATGACTTTTTCCAAGTCTGAGTGATTTAGCCTCCTCAGTTGATAAAAGCCTCGACCACTGCATTGATCTGCCAATCGAAATTAAGTTTTTCGTCAAAGACGATGCCGAGGTTTCCGACTTATGGCTTGCATTTGGAGTCCAAAAGACCGAGATCGGGTGTTCGAACACTGGGATGGTTTGGAAGAGTAAAGACTAACACACTCTGTTTTGTCATCATTTAACAGCAAAAAGTTGTTTACTTGGTGAGAACTAATGAAACAACAAAAATGGTTTGTTTTTTTATTCATTTGTGGAAATAAAGTTTGTGTAATGTAAGCTACTAATAAAATGTAAAATAATGATAATAGTGGAACGTAACATGATCTTTACTCAAACATGGCAAAATTAAAAAACTCAAATAAAACTTTCTAAGAAACATTGTTGTGAGAAAACACCAAACTAATACCAGACAATTGAGTTTTAACATTGTCCCAACTCATAGAAATGCTGCAGAAACCCACAAATGCTAACTGTTGTACAAACATTTAGAGATATTTTAGAAACTCCTGTTCCCAACGTACCATTAGTAGCTGCAGCATAGTAGTGAGATAGATGCTGGTTTTTGGGTTTGAGCTTAAAAGTTAAGTTCACAAATGATTCTTTGTCACGTTGTGCAACGAATCTGCTAATGCTAATTTCCCCATTTGTGACATCACAAACGGAGACTTTTTGAAACAACTTTTTAGGCACATCGTTTCTAAAACCAAACGCTGACAGAAAAAAGATGTTTTTTCATGTTCTGAGTGTTTATAGAGGCAGTAGAGACCAACGTGGCAGCACAAAAAGAGGCAAAAAGTGAGTTTTACATAATATGCCCCCTTTAAATTTGTGCTGAAAAGATCTGACTTTGGAAAAAGAAAGAAGGGGGAAAACTTGCATGAAGTTTTTTTTTTTAACCTCTCAGCACGTAAAAACCACAGCTTATCACTGAAACCTGATGGAGCAGCTCCAGCATGTCCCCATACCTAACGTCCATCACCTCAGGAGGCGGTTCTGGTGACGCGTCAGCAGCTCGCTGCAGATTGATGTTGGTTCTGTCTGCAGGCGCTGATATGAAAGAGGCTTAACTCATTGTTACGCTTTCTGACCAACTTTTCCTCCTGAGCTCAAACTGGGTCAAACTTTTCTCTGTTGAGTTGCAGCAGAATGACAACATGAGTGGAATAAAAAAACAATAAAGAATTATTTTAAATGATTGTTTATTTTCTTTGAGACTCTTTGGTGTTTTGTGCTCGTGCACAGATTTATTTATCTTTCCTTTGGTATCAGAGAACAGACCCCCGGTGTTCCAGTCGCCACGGTTTCGTCTCCGTTCCTTCCACGAGGAGAATTTCATCCACCAGCTCCAGGCTGAGGACCCAGAGGGCTCTGTGGTTCTGTTCACCCTGGTATCAGGTCCAGAAGGCACATCGCTGTCTCCAGACGGCCTGCTGAGGTGGAAAGCCACAGCAAAGCCCACAGATACACACATGTTCCATTTTACTGTGGCTGACAGCTGCGGGGCTGAGAGCAGCGCTTCTGTTCAGGTGAGTTTATTCATCAGGCTGTTGAAAAATGTCTAAACCACTGGTGCTTATTAATGTGTCCAAAAATAACAAAACAATCACAAGTAAATAGGTTAGTATTGCTTTATATATTTTTGTTATTTAAACTTATTTAGATGCAGGTTTTTAGTGCTGAAGCTTGTGCTGCTGAATCCTGTCTGGTTTGTTCAGTTTATTTAAATGTTTCCCAGGACATCTGAGATTATAAACATTAAAACTACACATTGTTCTTGAACAATTTGCACTTGTACAATATTTAGACATTGTTTTACATCTAATGAAAAAAAAATCTGAGGAGTTTCTGTAGAAAAAATAACTTATATAGGTTTGTCATGTCCTGCCACTAGAGGGAGACAGTGATGCAGCTTTTCATGCCATTTAAAATAAAACTTTTCAGTAGATAAAATAATACTTTATAAAATCTTACAGATTACCTTTTATTTTCACAATTTCCTTTATTGGTGGAAATAAAAATAATAGGAATAATAAAATAAACACTAAACTCTTCTGGCTAAAGCAGCATGACACAAAAAAACATCTGAAATGAGTGGCAAAGCAGAAAATAAGTCCTTTCTGTTCTGTTACCTTGTCCTACTTTACAGCAGATGTTTAAACTTAAAGTGGCTGCATTCCACTCCTGCAGCTGTGCATGCTGGTTATGTAAAAATGCTTCTTCTAAATGGTACTCAGCCCTGTTCTTTCCTTCCAAATCAACTTGTTTTTGATAAAATAGGGCAAATGTTTGACTCTGCGTGTCAATCTTAGGGTTTAGGCTGGTTTCAACATGAAAATTCATGCATTATGGAGATAATGTGAAACATATATTGTAATTAAACTTTGAGATTTGTATTTAAAGTGTTTAAAAGAAACCCTTTTTTACAGCTTTGGTTTCAAAATTATTAGCTTTTTGTTAATAATTGATTTAATAAAGAATTGTCTAAAGTTCACACACTGTGTGATGTGTCATAATCACTTCCCGTGTCTTCATCCTGTATTATTAAAAATGAATACACAGCAAAAACACAAGGTTACAATCATAGTTTGGTGAAAATTTGACTTTTTATTTCCTTCCAGGTGTTCGTGCAGTCCTGTGAATGTCTGAATGGAGCTGCGTGCATCACAGATGTGAACTCCCATGCCAACAGTGGTGAACATAGATGTGCGTGTCTCGATGGGTTTATGGGACGGAGGTGTGAGGTGGAGGTAGACAGCTGCAAACCAAACCCCTGCAGACTGGGCCGCTGCATCAACAGAGCCAATGCGTTCACCTGCATCTGCCCACCTGGGATGACAGGTTTCCACAAGCTGAACCACTTTCTACTTTCTGTTCGTCCACACATCTAGTGGCCTGTGACGTAATGGGAAAATTCAGACTTTGGGCATAATATATAGATTTTTTTTTTGTTACATTAGAATAATGTATTTGCATTTATAATGAGTTATTTGCAAATTAATCTTGTTATCTGTTTCGATGTCTTTGGGTTGTGTGCTAATTATTATAGAAATCTATGGCGCTAGGATTGGGGCAATATTACATGTAGCTTGTACCAAGTTTTGCAACTTGTAACATGTTTTATAATTTGTAACTTTCATTTTGTAGCATGTAATTCACATTTTGTAACAAATAACGTTTGTTTTGTTGCACGTAATCCATGTTTTGTAACAGATAACTTTAATTTTGTAACACATAAATCTTGTTTTGTGGCATGCAACTTTTGGTACATACCATTAAACTTTCATTTTGTAACTTGCAGAAAAAAAAATCTAAATTCCAAATCACAACTCTCATACCGAAAGTTATGTGTTACAAAACAAGAATTGTGTGTTACAAAATGAAAGCAGACTGTTAGAAATATGAGTTACATGCTACAAAATAAATGTTACGTGTTACAAAACATGAATTACATGTTCCAAGAGAAAAGTTACAGTTAGAAAACATGTTACAAATGACAAGATTTGGTGCCAGTTACATAAAATATTGTCCCAGTCCAAGCTCCAAAGAAATTATTACATATATTTATTAATAATTCTAATATTTTGTAAGGAAGCTTTTTTCTTTCTTTAATGAAATTTGTTTTGATATTTTTGTGATATATATATCATTTATTTATTTATTTATTTTTAGGACGGACATGCAGACAGGATATAGACGAGTGCATCTCCCAGCCTTGCTTTCCTACTGTGAGCTGCAAAAACACTCCGGGCTCCTTTTCTGTGGATCGTGTCCTCAAGGATTCAGGGGTGACGGCCAAACCTGCAACCGTAAGTCAGAAATGGTAAATGGTTTGTATTGGGTATAGCGCCTTCTAGAGTCCTGGAACCCCCAAGGCACTTTAGGACACAATCAGTCATTCACCCATTTACACACACATTCACACCCTGGTGGTGATGAGCTACATTGTAGCCACAGCTGTCCTGGGGCAATCTGACAGAAGCGAGTCTATTGTACACCGTTCCCTCCAAACACCACCAGCAGGCAAGGTGGGTTGAGTGTCTTGCCCAAGGTCACAACGACAGCAACAGACTGAATGGGGCTTGGGCTTGGGGCTGACCCAGGGCAGCTGTGGCTACATTGTAGCTCATCCCCACCAGCGAATGAATGTGTGTGTGAATGAGAGAATGACTGATTGTGTTGTGAAGCGCCTTGGGGGTTGTAGAACCACAAAAAGGCACTATAAAAATACAGGCCATTTTCAATGCAGCTATGATTGGGACAATATTACATGTGACTTGTACCAAGTTTAGTAGTTTGTAACATGTTTTGTTTCTGTAACTTTTATTTTGTAGCATGTAATTCATGTTTGTCACAAAACAAGAATTACGTGTTACAAAACAAAAGTTACGTGTCCCAAAATGTGAATTATATGTAATATTGCCCCAATCCTAGCTCCATAATTTACAGGCCATACTTTATTTCCAAGGTAATGCAGACTCTTCAGGCATTCCTGTGGCAACACCAGTGAGGGTACCACAGGTGTCACCATCACCATGTAGCTGGGCGCCATGCTACCCTGGGGTCCAGTGCTTTGAGAGTGTGCACGTTGCTGCTGGTTTTGTCTGTGGACCCTGTCCTGCTGGTCTCCATGGAAACGGGCAAACATGTACAGTTTCTGGTGAGAATCCACCCAGTTAGACTGCAAAGTCAGACTGGGACACACAAACACACACACACACACATACACACACACACACACACACACACACACACACACACACAAAGTCAGAATGATGATTTAAGCTACATTTGTGTAATTTTCAGTCTCATCCTCTAACATTCAGTGTCTTTCAGGTCAGGAAGCTGGCGCTCCTGGAATGGAGGATCGTCTTCCCATCCCAAAGTCCAGTTCCTCTTCCTCATCTCCTCCTTCACACAGACGACCAGCTGACTGGAAGTGGAGACCAGATCCAACCAGCTCTGACTTCAGAAGGGCGTTCCTTAACAACAGGGCGACAACATCACCACTTCAAAGTCAAGCAGCAGGCCAAGAGTTTGCTCCTACTACTCATGCAGGTCAGCCCAGCTGGGTGGAGTTGACCCCTGACCTCTACACTAGAGTCAATTGGAGGTCACCATCCCATCATGTGACCTGTGGAGATTCTCCATGTTTTCCTGGTGTTTCCTGTGAAGCCTCCACCTCCGGGTCCTTCAGGTGTGGGCGCTGCCCATACGGGTACACTGGGGATGGAGTCACCTGTAAAGGTGAGTTTGAATTATAATACAAATCTGGGGAAAAGGAAGTTTTTGTTAAACCTTTATGACTATAAATTCTGCTATTTCGTTGACATTTTCCAGGAAGTGAAACAAAAACGTTTGTGTTTCAGCTGTGTGCCGGTACCAGTGTGGGGGGAACATGCAGTGTACTCTGCCCAACACCTGCACATGCAGACATGGTTACACAGGCTACAACTGTCACATAGGTGAGCGAGGGAGAGACTTCACACTGTTTATTTGTGCAGGAAAACAAGCTCATTAACTCATCATCACCTCTCGAGATTCGGTTCGTTTAACTCTGTGTCTGATTTTGTTGACTATGTGTCTCTCAGCCGTGTGCCGACCCGACTGTAAGAACCAGGGGAAGTGTGTGAAACCTGGCGTGTGTGAATGTTCTGCAGGCTACAGCGGGCCCACCTGTGAGGAAGGTAATTTGATCTGGTATTCACACCTGTCAAAACCTGCTGGCAAACAACACTCACAAAATTCTGATGAGAGGCTACTGATGTTGTTGTGCAGCAAGCTGTGAGCCGCCTTGTCGCCATGGAGGCACCTGTCTGTCCAGGAACCTTTGTACCTGTCCCTACGGCTTTGTGGGGCCCAGATGTGAAATCAGTAAGATCTTTAGTTGTTTAAACTGGTAAAACATATTAAAATGTGCAACATTCAGAGTTGATTTTGTTTCTCTCCCTCAAGCACAACTAACTTGGAAAATTATACATGAGGGCAATTTCAGGGAAAGTCATTTGGAAGTCAAAATTATTTTAAAGGGGACATATTATGCAAAAGTAAACTTTTGCATCTTTTTGTGCTGCCATGTGGGTCTCTACTGCCTCCACGTGTGAAAAACTCCATCCATCTGTTTTCTGTCAGTATTTGTTTTAGGAATTATGTGCGTAAAGCATGCCATTTCAAAAAGTCCCCATTTGTGATGTCACAAAAGGGGAAAATAAAATGGAACACCTGCAATTGAGAGCTGCAGCTGGAGGAGCAGCAGCTCTATTCCGAATCCCTGCCTGATATCTGAGCTTCTCAGCTTATAGTAGCCTGATAGGGGGAGGGGCGGGCGTGATCAACTTCAGCTTGTTTTCTTAAAGTGACAGAGCCCTGAAATGACTCATTTTGGAAGGTATTGAAACAGCCAAGAATTGAACTACTGAAATTGCTTCATGTAAGAGACATTTTGTGCAAAGAACTTGATAGACATTGATAGAATTATTATAACTTAAAGACATCATAATATATCTTCTTTAAGTTTTTTCTCACACCTATTATATTTGACTAGATTGAAGGCCTAGAACTGCTCATTGTCCTCCCAGTGTTGTGCATGACTCTCAGCTACCACATCTACACACACACATACACACAGGTAATGAAGGTAATTCTTGTTTGTAAGTTATATTTTGATTTTAGGACATTTTCAGTGCTTCACCAGTATAACACCAGTACAGACAAAAGAAGCACTGGTAATTATCCTCAAGGTGATGTCCAATCAGCATTCAGGGTCTTGTTCACATCTGTTCTGCATCACAACAGAAGCTGTTTCCATTTCTAAGTGCTGATGATGCTAATTTTCCCCATCAGTGGTGTGCAACAGACACTGTGAGAATGGAGGCGAGTGTGTTTCTCCTGACGTCTGCAGATGTAAACCCGGCTGGTTTGGACCGACGTGCAACTCAGGTGCAAAATATAAGCTTTAGTTTTTCATCACACTCCCAAAGTGCTGCTACACAGTGGTGTATCTTTTCCTTACTTTGGAAACCCATGATGTCACGTGAATGCTCTTCTGTGACCTGCAGCGCTCTGTGAGCCCATGTGTCTGAACGGAGGATCCTGTGTGAAACCGAACACCTGTGCTTGTCCCACTGGTTTCTACGGCTCCCAGTGCCAAATTGGTGAATTGATACAAAAAAGAGACATCAGTATTTATTCGTTTGGTTACGATTTTATCTCTTCTGCCATGATTGGGTTTGTTTTCCTGCAGGACCCACAGCTTTCTTGTGTTTAAACAGTTAAAGTGTTGTGTTTCAGCTGTTTGCAGTCCACCTTGTAAGAACAGAGGTCAGTGTATGAGGAACAACATATGCTCCTGCCCTGAAGGATACACAGGAAAACGGTGTCAAAGAAGTGAGTACTACATCCCAGGCCTCTGGAGAGTTTTTTATTTCTTTATTATTGGCTGTTGAAGCTCAAACAAATGTATTCCAGGTGTGTGTGAGCCAACATGCATGAACGGAGGGAAATGTGTTGGACCAAACATGTGCTCCTGTGCATCTGGATGGAGGGGGAGGAGGTGTAGCATATGTAAGTGCTGCAGTCCTTCCTTTATAGTCAAACAAAAGGCATACATGTGCATTAAAGCAACACTAAATAAGTTTTCCACTTCCCCCTTCTACTGGTTAAAAGCTGAATTACAACTCCATGCTTTCGTTCTTTTTTAAACACAGAAACAGTTTTGTTTACCTGTTTGTAGCTACGGTTTCGCCGACAGCTGCCGGCTTCTTCAGGCTGACGCTGATGGTGGCGCGTCACTTCCTTTTCCGTTTATCTGCGGGCAGCAGAGGACGTTGTCGCCCTCTACTGCCCGCTCTCCCCTCTCCGACGATGCAGTCCCATGCGTGGTCCAGCGTGTAAACTCCGTCGTCCCTGTTCATGGTCCCACATCCACGTCTCCTTATAGCTATTGCTTCCTTGATCCATCTTTTGTATTTTTGTTGTTCAGTGGTTATGATCCGTGTGCTGTCCCAGTCCATTATATGGTTTTCTCTTAAGCAATGATCTGTTACGGCTGACTTTTTTATTGTACTTTCTGCTTCTTCTTTTGCTGCTCTTGTGTGTTTACGATTTGCCTCTTTCTCGCACTCCTTTGTGTTCTATTGTCCGTGTATTGAGTTGGCGTCCGGTTTCTCCTATGTATGTTTTATTGCATATTTTGCATGGGATTTCGTAGATGACTCCACATTTTTGTCCAGCTGATATTTTGTCTTTTGGGTGTACTAATCTGTTTCTAACTGTTGTGTATGGCTTTGTTGGTGTGTTTATGTTGTGTTTTTTCATTGTTGCTCTTATTTTTTCCGTTATGCCTCTGATGTATGGTAGGGTTATCACTGGTTTTGGTTCTTGTCTTTCTGGGTTTCTGGTTCTTTTTTTGGGTTGTTCTTTGCTTTCTGTTTTTGTTTGTTGTTTTCCAAACAAAGGAAAAAACACAACATAAACACACCAACAAAGCCATACACAACAGTTAGAAACAGATTAGTACACCCAAAAGACAAAATATCAGCTGGACAAAAATGTGGAGTCATCTACGAAATCCCATGCAAAATATGCAATAAAACATACATAGGAGAAACCGGACGCCAACTCAATACACGGACAATAGAACACAGAAAGGAGTGCGAGAAAGAGGCAAATCGTAAACACACAAGAGCAGCAAAAGAAGAAGCAGAAAGTACAATAAAAAAGTCAGCCGTAACAGATCATTGCTTAAGAGAAAACCATATAATGGACTGGGACAGCACACGGATCATAACCACTGAACAACAAAAATACAAAAGATGGATCAAGGAAGCAATAGAGATAAGGAGACGTGGATGTGGGACCATGAACAGGGACGACGGAGTTTACACGCTGGACCACGCATGGGACTGCATCGTCGGAGAGGGGAGAGCGGGCAGTAGAGGGCGACAACGTCCTCTGCTGCCCGCAGATAAACGGAGAAGGAAGTGACGTGCCACCATCAGCGTCAGCCTGAAGAAGCCGGCAGCTGTCGGCGAAACCGTAGCTACAAACAGGTAAACAAAACTGTTTCTGTGTTTAAAAAAGAACGAAAGCATGGATTTACAAAGACACAGCAAGAACACACCTAAGATGAATTACAACTGTCGTAAAGAATCTTGCTGTAGCTTGTACTAACAACGAGCTAACGCTAATGAGCCAACTGATATCAAATAAGCCACAAAGTCAAAAGATCTACACTGTTGGAGAAAAAATAATATTACTTACAATTCCAGTAGCAACAAAGTCAGTTCATCAGCAGTCCATGATTTCATATTCTCCTTCAGCTTCGTCAAAGGAGTGTAGAACATGCTAATGTTCAATCTGGTTTTAGCTCTTTGCTTTGCCTCTAAAGACGTTACTCTCTTACTTTTTACCCTCATCAATATTCTTCATCTTGTGCTTTTTAATGATGGTTGGTGGACTTAAAAAGCTAGCTGCTAGCCTTTATACATTTCTATAGTGGCACGTAAACAGCTATGGCCGTTAAGCAGGAACTAGTGTTCCTACCTCGCCTGAAGACTGTTCTGCGATTTTTAGTCTCTGAACTTAGACCATTAGTTGTAGCATTTGTGCATTCTTTTTTTGGATAGTATTTGTGCAATTGTTGGACAAAATGACTTGTTGTGGTATTAATTGCACTAATAGAGCATCCAAGGAGTCTCCACTTCATTTTTTCGGTAAGTAAAATTGTTTTTATGTATTTTAGGTCACTGCTGCTTTTGCACTAGCTGAGCTTTTCAAAGTAGCTAGCTAACTACCATTTTAACATGTACTGTTTAACCATGAAATTTAGATGTAATACGGTAAAGTTATTAATATGGTACATGTCGATGGGTGTAAATCCCAGTGCATTTAACATAAAAATGGGTTGAAATATGAGATGTTGGTGGAGCTCTCGGAGGGAGACTTCTGTGTTCCATTCTTCTACCCGGTTCTCCCCAGCAGTCAGCCCGGCGCATCTCTGACCGCTTCTGCGCCTGTCTGCTGCGCAGGCTGACCGCTTGTGGAGCTCTCGGACTCGGAGAGAGACCTGACCACGGAAATACTGCAGCTCGGTGACTTGGTTGATAGTGCTTGATGTTAGTCTCCAGAAGTCTGTATGCATCAGATAAACTCGCTCGTTTTTTATATTTTTTGCATATTTGTAATAGTGGTGGTGGGGAGCGACTAAATAACTCATTTGTCCTCAAAGAGCCGCGACCGGGTACCTTGTTCTTGTGGGAACTAGTGCAGTTTAATACAATGGAAAATAGTTAATAAAAATGATTATTAAAAGGTTCATATCCTATCCAATAAGGCGATAGACTTAAGTGTTTGGTTTTATTTTTTTATTTTTTATAAAGTATGCATTTTGTATTACTCTTTATCCTAATTTTGGACCTTTTACTACAGGCCATGATAAGCTATTAAGTATTTTAAACCCATAAGCCTAACTGAAATAGTTCTTTGTATGAAGTTTTCCTCTAGGTGATCCAGAGAGGCTTGACCTTTGGGTAAGCAACCAAAGAAGAGAGTGCTGGACTCCCAATTCACACTCCCACTTGTGCAGTGAACACTTTGAGAGTCATCGCTTCACCACGGACTCCAGAATACAAACACATTACTTCATATTTTGGTTAAGATTGAAAAAATTGAAGCATTAGCTGTGTAATATAGAGATGTTACATCGCTGTGTAACTAGAAAAAAATGTCCCCCTCCCTTGAACTGTCTGTGACTAGGGCTGTCTAGATGGGGAAACAATCACGTTATTAATTTACATCTAATTCTATGGATATTTATTCTGATAAACAAATTTATTTTTTTGTCAGTCTTTAATGTGTAACTTTAGGTATTGGGATGAATAAAAAAATATTCATTTTAAACTAAAACTCCGTGTGTGCTTCAGGTCTCTGGTGTTCCACAGAGTTAGCTCCGGTTGTAGCTAGGTAGATACCTCCATTAGCTTAGCTCCCACCTCTACGTTAGCTTTGGGTTAGGTTGTAGCTAGTTCGACCGGGTGTCGTCATTTGATTCCAGCCTTACAGCCCCACCCTCAGCTCCACCTCTCTTCTATTTTGTGGAATTGTCTGGGCTTGATGGAACATGTGACAAGGTCAAAATGGCGGTGGTGGCCACCTCCCATTTTTCCTCAAAAACATGTTATTGGAGCCTATGGAAACCAATTGTCCATATATATATATATATATATATATATATATATATATATATATATATATATATATATATATATGTGTGTGTGTGTGTGTGTGTGTGTGTGTGTGAGTCGATGGTTCCTACCTGTACCACAAAACTGTTAAGTGCAGTTTATGTTCAGTAGAGGGCTACAGAGTCCTGTCCAAGTTTATGGCTGAAGAACCACTGAAACCAGTTTGAAAGCAACAGCATAAACTGTTAAAAACTCTAGTGTTGCTTTAAGATCATTTAAGCAGGGTTTAAGTTAAGATAAATTAGGTTTTTTTATTGTATCCCCACAGAAATTTATTTCTTACATATTAACATAAAATTACATTATTTTAAATCTAGAAAAACATAAAAAAACACCAATTTATCAGTTGATAAGAACTTTCTCTTTGAACTGATAATACTCAATCATTATTTTCCACTTAATGTTTTGCTACAATTTATTTGTCATTAAAATGTTGAAAATGTTTTAATATTTACACGAACAAGAATGAAGTGAATGTTTAATTTCATAAGAAGTAATACAAATGCAAAAATCCTATTATTGTAGTATTTTTGTACAATAATGTTCTTTTTTGTTTTAATTCAGAAAATCTTTTTGAATTTTATAGCTTAAAAAGTTTTACATTTAGGTTCAAATTTGTATAAAAATATTGAGTAACATGTTATCTAAATAATAAATGTCTAGTTTTAAACCTAAATATATTGATTTAAAGTTTGTCATCATTCATCCCTTATTGTTGTCGCTGCAGCCGTCTGTTTGCAGAAGTGCAGGAATGGTGGTGAGTGTGTTGGACCGAACACGTGCCTCTGCCTCGTCGGCTGGGAGGGTCTTCAGTGTCAAACACGTGAGTCAAAAAACTGTGACTTAAAGGTGTAGCAAAGGATCTTTTTCTTCCGGGTGGATCATCTGAACCGTTGGTCCCCTTAACTCTCGATCATTCTGGTGAACCATTCATGCAAGGCCGTCGTCTGCTGGGTAGTTTCCACTTCCTGCACATGTGCAAAGCGAAGGCTGGGCTCCCCACAGACGCCGGTTTTCTGCTCATCAGATAAGCTAAAGTTCGGCGCTCTTTCTCAGGCGCATTTTTTTCCTGAAACGAGGAGCGGGCGGTTCTTTCCTGAAATTCAGAAACATCCTCCACTTTACGCCTGACAAAAAAAAAAAAACATATTTATGCTTTTATCCTTTCATCCCACTTCCTCATCAGCGACCTGTAAGCAGCGGTGTCTGAACGGAGGGCGGTGTGTTCTGCCAGACCAATGCTTCTGCCGGAGAGGCTACAAAGGTCTTACCTGTGCAATAAAGGTGAGAGGTCAGGTGGGTCGTGGATCCTTGTGAAAATAACAATCATTTCAGGTTTTTACAGCTATGATTGTGATTATCATATGAGAAAAAAACGTTTTAACCAAATCTGACACATAATGGAATGGAAAGTCATTTTTGGTGTTGGTAGTAGACCCTAAGGCTGCAGAAATAAATCCAAAAGTTGAACTTAGATTACTAAACAAAACTAACCAGGAACAGGGCAGTCACGACACCTGAAAGGTTAATTAATAAATGTAGACCAGGTGAGATAATGAGCAGGTGTGAATGATGGAGTTGAATCAGGGATCAGGGGAAAAGGCACGTGGGGTAAAGCAAAATACAGACGAAGAACAGGAAACCAGGCTCAAAACGCTGATGGACAAAAACAAACTGATTTCAAATGTTTTACTAAATGAATTCAAACTGCATTTTTTTTTACTTTCCAGGCTTCATTAGCATGAGAGAACAACATAAAGTACAAGAAAAAAAGACACGAAGAAAGAGAAGGCAAAACAAAACAATGGACATCAGCGTATTTGAGCATCTTTGTGCACATCTGAATTCTTTTGAACACGTCTTCGTGTATCTCTCTCTACCTCATGGCTCAAACTGACCAAATCTGCATTATTTCACGCAGAACTAAATTACCCCGCATCGGTTTTCTCTAAATCATCATTGTTGATCACTTGTTGCACCTTGCTTATGGGTTTACATTTGAAATGATCATTTTTTTCTGGATTTTTATCCTTTTCTTTCAGTGGCATGATGCAACATAACCAGCTGAACTTATGTCATGAGTTTCTGCCTCATTTTTCTCCTATCTGATAAATCATGACCTGCTTTTGTTTTTCTCATTTAAATGGTAAATAAACATCAGTAATGATCCACCCCCACTTTGAAATTCATCAATGTTTTATTTTCTAAACAATTAGCAAAAAAAAAAACAGGAGTTTTTATTATTTAAAAACAAATTATAAGTTTAATGTCTCATTTTTTCATAAAAATCAAATAATCAAAAGTTTATTGCAAAAAAAAAAGTGTTATTTCAATCGAAAAGAATCAAATTTAAGCCACTAAATCCGATTAGTGGGATTGTTTCTTTTCCTCGCAGCGAGGACCGGAGAAAGGCGGCCGGCAGCGACATTTGTCTGGAGAGATGCACTTCCCTCCGTTCAGGCAGGGCTGGCGGCACACGGCTGCAGCAGAGACAAAAGAAACAAAAGCAAAAGTGTTAAAGCTCTCCGGTAAAAACCCACATGGAGAGGAGGTGAAAAATGAAAATTCTGACACCAAAAACCTTACTGCAGGTGAGAACCAACGTCACACCTGGAGCTGGAAGCTAAGCATTGTCTAGCTAAATGAACCGGATTAAAACCAGCAGAGGATGAAGAGGATGCACGGTGTAAATCAGCCGAACTCACCAGTGTGGCACGCTCCCCCGAGCCATCCATCAAGGCAGCTGCAGATTCCTGGAGCCACGCAGATCCCCCCGTTCCTGCAGCCTTGGGGGCAAATTGCTGCTCGGAGGAAACAAATATAGCAACATAGGCTTAGAGTTCTTATTTTGAGGCCCCCATAATAAACCATTGTAAAACATTTTCCAGTTTTGTCAAAAACCTGCAAAATAAGAACTAAAATGGACATCTTTATTTTTGTTGCATACTAGAATGCTTCAGAAAGCCACATGGACCTGTTCTAGTGAATGCTGCTGTTTACTGGTGTCAGAACCACAAACCCACCATGTTGACATTTAGACCCGGTCCAGCTGGAAGGGCAGATGCACTTGGCCACTCCGTTGACAGCGGTGCATTCTCCTCCATTCCAACATCCTCCATCACACGTCACTGCAAAAGACACATGACACCTTCTTGTGGTTTAAATGTTCATGGTTATATTTAATCTAATTCTCATTTTCTGAAAATAAACACACATTTTCATTTAGTTTTTTTCTTTTGTTTGGCTTGGATTTTCTAGTATAACTTCATATTTTCAGTTATTTTTAATGTCTGGTAGAATCACAAGTCAACCCGCTCACCTTTGTGACAGAATCTTCCACCAAATCCTGGAGGACATCGGCATTTTCCTGGACGAAGACACTCGCCACCATTTTTACATTTGGGAAAGCAGTTGGCTGTAAGATGTAGTAAGATGTGTAAATGTGGTTTTTCCAGTTCTAGAGTGGACTTTGCCCCCCTTTGTTTCCCCTTGGTGGCGCCCCTGCGTTCAGTGTTTTTTTTATGACGCCAACAAGAAATAAATAAAATAGATAACTTTTGTGTTTTTTACAAACACCAAATAAATCAATACATTTTTCCAAACTCATAAAATGAAGCTTCCAACGTCACCATACTGGCAGGTCTCCCCTTCATATCCCTTGGAGCAGAAGCAAGTGTTGTTCCTGATGCAGACTCCTGCATGTCTGCACGGCGGCTCGCACGTCGCTTTCAGGTCGAAGACGAACCCGACCGCGACACCCCGCGGCGCGTCCGAACCTCCAGAACAAAGAGCGACCAGAGAGAGCAGGACGATGGAAGCCAAAACAGCTGATCCGAGACCCGAAAGCCCCATGGCGGGTTTAAGGCTGAGCAGGACACGGAGTGGAGGATGGAGGGAGCAAAGGGGATCCAGAGGAGAATCAGAACAAGCTGGGCGGGGTGGTGAGGTTCCTGATGGGTGGGCTGATGGGCTCTGGTGCTCTTATATTATTAGTTTATTGTTTAATGTTCGATTATAAACCACATTTAACTTTATTCCAAATCAAATATCTGAAAAGAAATTATATGGACTGAAACGTGTCATTTAAACATCTGTAAAGGTTCACAAAACGCATTTCTGACAAAAAGTTACAAATATGACTAACTTATCATTACTGAACAGCATGTGTTTGAATAAATAGCTTTTACAGGACTGGTGAGCTAATAGCTAAATGCAGCCAAGACCAAAGCTACGGTGCAGAGACCAAAACGTCATAGCTCATCCTGTAAACTTTACCTCATAGTCTTTAAACCACATTGCATTTTGCATTACATGCATATTTATTTGTTTATTATATGAAGAAATGTCAGCTCAGCGCCACTACTGGATGCACCAGAACTGCTCCATTTTCAACTGCTGAGTAATTTATTTTTGTAATAAAACAAAGTGCATGACCTTCCGTGAAACTGACTTTATTGGAGCTGTTGTAAGATGACTGTAAGATATTTTGATATTGGCTCTTTTGGACTAGCCGTTAGCTTATCAATACTGTTGAATATCAACACAGGCTTTTCAGGAAGCAGAATAACCAACAAGATAGGAATTACTAAAAATGTGCTTCAAAAACATTCTGTAATAGATGTGATCATCCTGTTTGGCTAACTGTTGTGCTGAAGGAAAACAAACAACATAAAGCTTTTTATTGAATATGATGTTTATAAAATATGAAGATTTTCTATTTTGGTGGGCTCAATCTAAAAAATAAACATCTGAACTGTTGCCAAACATCTGTATGCTTTCCAGCAACATGCAGTAGTACTGAACGTCCACGGAGAACAAACATGGAAAAGTCATTTCCTTTCAGCAGACTGAGAGGATTTCTGGGTATGGAAGGAGCTCTAATGACAATAACACATCTGAGAGGAAGTGATGTCTGCTCCACATGGCTGAGAGGGACTTCACTGTGAGAAACTAAGCTTTGTTGTTTTTCTTCGAGTTGGAAGTTTGCATTTGTCAAATAATCTTCGTGTTTCTCCTCCATAAATATCATTTAGACTCATTCCTAAATATTTTACCAAGCATTTCTGAGTAATATATGAGCTTCTCAGAGGAGCTTGAACACTTTTTTCTGTCCAGTCCAGTTCTGGTTCTGTTCACCGACCTGGATCCGAGAGAGGAAGCGGCTTAAATGACTCAAACAGATGTGAACATACTTATGCACACTGGAGAATTTACTTTAAGCGTTAGGGAGAGCCTCAAACATGCCAGAGGTGCAGAAACCAGGGAACAGTTTTTGGTTACCCTGCATCGTTTATATGTGAACGTTATTAAATGTGTTATAATCCAGCTACACATCTTCTAATGTTCAACCAGAACAGTTTAGCTTTTAGTAATATGCTTTAGTCTCAGACAAGTTCTCTTAAGAGGTGTTTGCACCGGACGGTGCATCCTTGTTTTTTTTTTTTAGCAAATCTTCAGGCCTAAATTATCACCAGAAAACTAGATTTTCATGTGTTTGACATTCTTACAAATTTCATTTTTCTTAAATCGAAGTAATATTTCTTATAAATGAAATCTCACTGAGCATACTATTTCATTTCAATCTGTGAAAGTTTAGCTTGATATACAAACATATCAACATATGGACATTGATCCATAAAGTAATGAAAGTAGCTATCGGGATGTCCTGAATTATTGTCAAACGTGGGATTCCTTTGTGTCCATCTTGGTTTTAAAATAACTAGATGCCTTTGGCACCCTCTGGTGTGTAAAACAAGAATTACAAACACAATATACAAAAAAATACAATGAAATAAGTTTTTATTCTCAACTTCATACATGAAAATCACAGAATCAAAATGTCGATGCTGAAAGTTAGAAGATCTATATTATAAATGTAGTAACAACATTTGGATTTAAAGTGTAAAAATGACAGAAACGGTGTTTATTAATGATGCAGCAGCTGTATTAATCATTTCTGATTTGTTGTGTTAGAAACCATTGCATGACAAAACTGAGAGATTGTAACAATAAAACAATGTCAGAACATTAGAAAACAAAACCCCAGATTCATTAAACTAACATTAAACAAAGAGTCAGCTCATGCTTTAGTTTTTAAGTTAGTGGATTTAAACTAGCTTGACGACAGACACCACAGCCCACAGAACCACCATTCAAAGTGAATTAAGTTTCTTTAAACACTAAACAATATTCAAATCACACTTTTTAATGCAACGGTTTATTTTCCCCACTCAATTCTACATTTCTGCATTTTTGCAAATGTTCTGCTTGTTTTGACAAAAAAACTTTTTTTTTTAGTTGAAACAATTGTTTCAATTACTTAGTAAGAAATTTTTCATTTAAATCACAGCTGCTTTTAATTAGTATGAAATTTGAGGAACATAATGGAAGTTATGTTGCACTAAACTACATCATGGATGCTGCAAAGGCTGGTCATATGAGAACATAAAGGGATCAGTGGTTTTATTACATAAATGAGTTTGTAACGGCTGGCGTGCTTTAAAGTGGTCAACGAGGAGAGTTGAGAGCATTCTGCCACGTTATGTCGGATAGGAATCAGTCTAAAGTGCATCAGATCTGTTACGTTCTGTTGTTAGTGAGGAGAAACAACCTCCACCTAAATAAATATCTGTTCATTCTGTCTGCAGCTTGGTTGGAAAGACTCCAAACCTCACAGCCGTACTCATTAAACTCGCTCTAGATCGCTTTAAAAGCCTAGAAAACAACCACAAGATACACAATTTCCTCCCAAACATCACAATTAACCCATGAATGGAATAATGGCGTTGGGACTTTAGGAATGGGTGATGATTTAGGAGATGTGTTGCTTCCGTTTCCGCGGCGACTCCGTGCTTATTCGATCCAGGTCTCTTACTGGTAGACTTGGACGTGGCCATGAAAGAAGGTGGTGTTGCCCCCACAGTCCACGTACTGGTACATTTCCTGAGAGACCTGCTCCGTGTGACCAAAGTATGCCGTTGTCACGGTAACCCTGAAACGGAAACAAAAGGAAGAAACCGTGAAATCAGGAGGTGAGTGGAGAGGTTTTTTTTTGAGTCCTGCAGAAGGTTTTCTTAACGATGATGGGAAAATCTCATTTAGAAATTTAAATCATTCTAAACTTTTCTGGGATTATTTAGTTTAGTCGTTTCTTTATGATGGGTGAAAAATAACATTTTTCTACAGATTAGACTTAATGAACATTTATGCTGATGCTTCTGAAACTGTGGTCGTCTGACACGTGAGCGCCCTCTGGTGGTCTGGAAATGAAATATAAAGTGCTCTTATTTTTTAAACTAATCTAATGCCTTGTGAGTCATTTCCTGTCAGCAAGCAGAAGTTAGGCAGGGTGAAAACAACAGGATTTAGAGTTTAACTCATGAATATTCATGAATTGCAAACATCTCTCCTCTGATTGGCTAACAGTAACATGACTCTTCCGTTGCTGTCGTTCGATCTTTATTCTTGAGTTGATGTTTTATCTCCAATAATAACACAAGCTTGGAGGTGTCCTGCTAATGCTAATGGTTGGCTTCTGCAAGCAAAAACGCTCTGCTCTCCCTTCCTGTGGGAGGTCCTAAGCCAGGGTGGGCGGGGTCATGAATACTAATTTCCCCTTTAACATAGAAGAGACTGACTTTTTCTGACTGGATCGTTTTCACGTCTATTTCTTTTCTGGCAACATAGAACTTGTGAACTTTACTTGTTAAATGGTAACAAACACAAGCAGCTTTCATTTTTTCCCATTTAGATCCAAAAGCATCAGAAAGTCAGAGCAAGCCTTCTGGCTATGGACGCCTAGTTTCTTCAGTATAACGACGATAAGACCCAGCGGTGTGGTGTTTCTGCACATGATAAGTGAGCAAACAGAACTCTGGGTAAATATCTGTAGCTAACTTTGTGACTGAGCAGTAAGCCTGACTTAACCCTGATGGTGAAGCTCATTGCAGATCTGAAACGACTGTGGGTGAAACAATGTGAGGCAGGAGGAGGCAGCAATGTTAGAGGAAACAGTCTGTGTCTCGATCACAGGAAAATAATGAGAAATACTTAAAAACTCTATGACCGTACTTACTGCATCATGACCACAATGTTGTGAACTTTGATCGTTGACAGGGTGCAGTAGTCGCTGGATGGCAAATACACGAGTCACGGTTAAACACAACTGGAATCAGCTGCTTTGAAAATGTTTTAAATTTTTAATCAAGATACTCACAACATGTAACTCATCTCATCAGCAATGGTTGTGGGGACCGTGTAGTCCAGCTGTAAGACGATTCATGAAAGGCTTTAGAAATAAGCTAGGAAGGAATTTGTACCACAAGTGTATTTACTTCTGTATCATTTTGTCTCCAATTGAACTGAAGTTGTCGCCTACCTGTCGCTCATCCAGAGGCATGATCACCGTTGTGTTGCTTAACTTGGCCTTGCCGATCACCGTCTTGGAGAACTGTACTTGAGCCGTAATGTTGGTCACAGAAATGGCGTAGTAGTTATTATTGGTGATGTTCAGCGTGTTCTGGTGAGAGGTCAAATGCAGGAGATTCTTTTAGGAATCACCTTTGTGTTAGCTACCAACTGTTCGAATGTGAAAAGGGACTAAACCCTTCAAACTAGCGACAGCAGCCCGGTGGTTGATGTAATCAACACCATTTTTGTCCAAATAGTCACCAGGCAGAATCAATACACAAACATGCAACACAATCTCAACGAGACATCGCACCACTCACTGTAATGGTGAGATAAACAATCCTCTTCTCCTGGTCGTAGGAAACGTAAGCAGACTTTATTCCCACGTAGGTGACGTCGATGGAGCGAGGGAACAGGAAGAAAACAGCCAGACCAGACAGCAGCAGGCAGAGAGACACTGATATGGTGACATACAGCTTTCTGGAAGAGAGGAAAAAGAGGAGTACTCAAAACCAGCTGATGCTTGCAGGCTGCGTCCAGCGGTAGAGCTCATCCCATCAGAACAAAAACGCTCAAAGTTAGTCTATTAAAACAGGACAGACTTACGTCCTGCTCGGCCGGAGCCTTTGGTCACTGTACGGAATCAGGGCCACAAGCTGGTTCTCCTGACCTGTTCAAGGAGTCATAAGATTAAAAAAATTGTTAATTAAATAAATAATATGAGCTGAGTGTCCTGCTGCTTCAGGACTGAGTGACAAATACGAAGATCATAGGATTGTAGGAGTGTGATTCGTTTCCACATAAAAATAATTATGAATCTTTGCATAAAACTCCCCAGACAATGGAACTTTGTGTGTTTTTATTTTTTATTATTTTAGTAGTTTGTAATAAATCACAGAACTTAAAGCAACACTGAGCAGGTCCTGCTACTCCTACTGGGTGAAAGTGGAATTACGACTGTCGCAAACAACCCTACAGTAGCCTGCAGCAGCCTGCTGTTGCTTGTGTAAACAAAGACTTAACATGAGCCAACTTACACTAAAATAAACCATGAAGTAAAAAGATCAACACTGTTGAACAAGAAATATTATTACTTACAAGTCCCATAGCAACAAGGCCAGGTCAACATCAGTCCGTGATTTTGTAGCCTTCTTCAGCTCGCTTAAACTAGCGTAGGCCACGCTGATGTTCACTCTGGTTTTAGCTTTGCTTCACCTCCAAAGACCTTACTCTTTTACTTTTATTTCCAGACTCCCCCACGATGCCAACAAAAAAGTAAATTTCTTTTCCTTGTGCTTTTTATTGACGTTCAGTAATCTGAAAAAGCTAACTGCCAGCATGACAGCTGTAAAGCTGCTAAAATGAGTAATCTATAGGGCACGTACCCGCTACACAAAACTATCAAGAGCAGTTTATGGTCAGCAGAAGGCTGTCAAATATGAAACTGCTCAAGTTTCTAACTCAACAATCACTGAGATCAATGTTAAAGATATTGGCCAGAGGCAAAATTCCTTTGAACGGCATGTGTAAAGAAGTATTAAAACCTCAGATGAAAAAGGTTTTTGGATTTTCACAGCTGGAATTGAAAGAAAATCTGATGTTTTTGACTGGCGCGGGAAAAACAGAAACTAACTTCCGGTCTATGCCCTGGGCAGTTGATGACGTTTCACAAGGTGATCTGCTGAAACAGCTGTAGTAAACAACCCCTGACTCCGGTGTTTCTGCGTTAGCGTTATAGCAGAGATTGTGAAGCCTCTGCTAGTCGGTCAGATTTGTTTTTTCCCTGGGATAGGGCGACAAGAACGGATATTGAATAGAGCTGTAGCGAAGCGTCGATGATGTCGACGGCTCGATTCTAAAAATTCGTCGACGTTAGATCTGGTAGTCAAAGTACCACGCCCACTTGTTGCATCCCCAGGAGTTTGTAAATAGAGGAGGAATCTGCCTGTTTTTCCTCTAGTTCGCCCTCTTCTCTGCCTTCACTAACATCTCCGCCAAACACCGAAGACCCGGAACAATGTCCGTCCGCTACTAGATTCCTTTCCTGTTTTGCCGGCCTTCGTCTCCCAGCAACGGACAACAACTTCAACGGTCAAATGCGCTGTGCTCTCTATCGCAGATGTAGAAAATCACTGGGAGCGTTTCTCCCTTCATAAAGGAGCTTCTTTCAGACATTAGGAGAGCTGTTATAGTGGTAGCAGTCTCTCCTCCGTGCTGGTCTGTTTGCTGGGTGTTTTTGGTTTATTTAAACTTGGTAACTTGAACTTAACGTTGGTAAAGCTACTGTTAGCGTTTTTGCTAACAGCTACTTGCGTTTGGATAAGCTGTTTCGTTTTGGTTTAGAGTTCATCTTTTTTGTGGTGTAGATCTCCCTCTTATTACATTTAGAGTGTTGTATGTAGGGCTGCAACAACGAATCGATAAATTCGATGAAAATCGATTACTAAAAGCGTTGGCAACGAATTGCGTCATCGATTCGTTGTGTCGCACAACTCTTCCAAAAGCGCCCCCCCTTCCCACCCGCCGTTGCGCGCAGACCAGAGCAAGTCAGATCAGCGCGAGGGAGAGCCGGCAAATCAGCGCGAGGGAGAGCCGCAGATCAGCGCGAGGGAGAGCCGCAGATCAGCGCGAGGGAGAGCCGCAGATCAGCGCGAGGGAGAGCCGCAGATCAGCGCGAGGGAGAGCCGGCAGATCAGCGCGAGGGAGAGCCGCAGATCAGCGTGGAGAACCGGTAGCGGCAGATCAGCGCGAGGGAGAGCCGGCAGACTTGCGCTGCTGCGAACCGGTTCCGTATTGTTGCACAGCGATCCAGGCAGCTGCTTCCAGCGCACGGTCCATTCTCAAAGTGGCGCAACCAAAAAACTATAATTAGCACACGATCGTTCATGTCCGCACATGTTCTCTATTTTCTGTCTTATTTGTGCCTGAAGCCCGCTACTGCGGAGCTCATCACCTGTGCTGCGGTGATTTCACCTCACGCAGCATCGAAAACGCGCTCTGCGCTTTATGGTCAGGAGATCCCTTTGATCTGCTCAAAAGTAACTGATGAGGTGAAAAGGTAAGAATCCAGGCAACAGATTTTCTGGAGAATTAAGAGGAGATGCAGGAAGATGAGAGACAGACAGGACAGGAAAATAGTTCAATAAAAACAAGAAAACAAAACAAAGTGTTGAAAAGTAAAATGTAGGTAGATTTATCACCACTACACGTTTTTACCAGTAAAAAACAATAAGTTATACACATGTCATATTTATACATCTGATACAATTCAGATCACCTTCAAAACTCAGTCACACACCCAGGGCCGTTTCAAGACATTTTGGGGGCCAAGGCAAAATGCCCCCCCCCCCCCCCCCCCAATAACTGGGCTCCCCAGAAGCCTCTGTGTAATTCATGCCCTCTCCAGTAGTGTTAGTTATACGGTGTTTATAAAAGCCCCTCAGACATTACTGACATGTTCTAATATTATCAGATGAAAAACTAAATTATCAGACATGCTGTCTCATCTGCTTCTTTTATAAACTTGCAAAAAGTAACAAAACCATTTGAAAGCCACTATTTGTGGATTCTCTGAAAGTTTCCATGGAGTTTGTGACAACTTATTTTTTCATTGATCCTATCGTCTAATCTCACAGCTGAAACAAGCATCCTTAATCATCTGTGCACAGGAAGCTTACCGATGCTGTAGTAAAACAAAAGGTATAATAATTTATTATTAATAAAACCTTGTTGCAGCACTAAAGCAGAAAAATTAGATTTTGCATTAAATATGCAAAATATTTACATATGAATTGTTTTAGAGCCCTTTAACTGGCAGAATCTGATATTAATTTAGTTCTTACAAAAAATGGGTCCCAACGTGGTTTGTGTGGCGTTGCCATAGAGTGACGTCATAGGCACAGATCCCCTGTCCTCTTGTTTGGAAATGGAAATATGGTCACCCTACATTAAACAAACTGTCCACCCGGGCTTTTGCGCTGCACAGAGACGCTTCGCTGCCTACGACTGAACGTCAGTTGAGAGTCAGTCTCATGCAGACTGACCAATGAAGAGAGGGCCTCAAGTTAAGACCCTCTCCTCATTGGTCAGTCCACACGAGGTGGGTCAAAGGTTACTCTGGGCGGGTTACGTGTTGTCAGGCATTCAAGTATTGAGTATATTTACTGCATATTACAGTAAAATATTCTGTATGTGACCACATTATGGTGATCCTTGGGTCGTGATGATGGAGCCCTTGAATATTGTTGCCCAGGGTACAACAAAGTGTTAATCTGGCCCTGGTTCCGCCGTCACATTCCCGCAGAAACTGGTTGATCACACCGGGGCCAGACTACTAGCATGTGGTTTTACAACCACAATGTCCTCAGAAGCAAAAACGCTTTTCAAAGGGAGGGAGGAGTCCTAACTGTTGCTGCAGGCGTGTTGTGAGAGAGTGCAGTTATATACTGGTTAATATATTTTTGGGTTCAGTTGCTTTCATGTGGCCTAATGTGAGTCTATTTGGGATCATTGGAATGATCAGCAGCATTTCTTGATGTGACTTTATGGCAGTTGCCCAGGGCATCATCGCAAGGAGGATGGCATTCATTTACTTTTGTTTTATTTGGTATTTTTTCAGTTATTTTTGGAAATAGTGATCAATTTTGATTAATTCACAGCCTATGTTTAATTACATTTAAAATAAATGTCAACAGATGAGATCAAACAAAACAGATGAGAATTGCCCTTAAGCTGTTTAACTTGGACCAAGCATTTTAGGTCACAGATAGATGTAGCTTAGGGTCTCTGTCTATACACCTTATAAGACAATTTAGGTGATGGCATGTTGTTTTTCTGCTATTGAACTGTTTTCTAATAATGTTGTGTTAAATAAAGTGAAGGAAGGAGAGAAATAACGTTTCCCTAGCAGTTTTTAAAAATTTCCCCATGTAATCCGATTAATCGATTAATCGTGTCGAGACCCCATCCGATTAATCGATTATCCAAATAATCGTTTGTTGCAGCCCTAGTTGTATGTTTTCGGTTTAGTGTAAAATATCACCTTGAGTTTGGTTTAACCACCCAGTTTAGAGTTTGGACCTTTGGAGATCCTTATTTTGGTCCAGAACCCTGTAATCTTTGCCCAGTGTCTACAAATAAATAAAATAATGTGCTGCCAGTTTTACCGCTGTGTGTATACGTGGATATAACTCTGGAAAATATTTAGCCAATAATTTACCAGAATAAATCTTCCTGACCCTGGAGTAACTCGCTAGCTCGGCTCGTTGTTTGCACTAATCCAGGATGGCATGGAGGTTCTACCGGTCCCAGGAGGATCTATTGTTGAAATATGGAGATCATCTTTTAGATTATATATGTGTGTGTGTGTGTGTGTGTGTGAGTCATAGCTTTCCCAAATGACTTGTTTTTTTCCTTACCGGAGCTAACAAGGTCAGCAGTGTTGCTGCAGTCATGCTAACGGGACTCAATCTTTAGTCCAAAAGTACCGGTGCGGTTCTAGATGGATTTATAGATGTAGGTTAATATTTTAGATCACACCTATGTTATTTAAAAATGCGTGTAGGACACGGACATATGGCTCAGACCTTTTGCTGCAGCTTCAAAAGCAATTTTTTGTAATAATTAAAAGCACAAAAGTACACAAAATGCAGTTATTCACAATACTAGCAAGAGCAGCTACTTTGTTTTACGTGTTGGAGTGACGTATGCGAAACACAGTTCTTCAGATCAGATCAGATCAATTTTATTTATAAAGCGCATTTTATATGACGAGGAGCCAGAACAAAGCGCTGACAACACAGACTATAATATTTGCATTAAACCATTTAAAATCCTTAAGACAGAAAAGATAAAAACAGAATTAAAAATTAAAATAAAATAACCCACAACAAGAGAATCTCAGACCGTGTCAAAAGCTTGCTGATAAAAGTGTGTTTTCAGGACGGATTTAAATGATGACAGCGAAGTTGCCTGACGGACACTCAGTGGTAGGGCGTTCCACAATGCAGGTCCACATATTGAGAACGCTCGTTCTCCCCTGAGCTTCTTCCTCGACCTCGGGACCTCGAACAGTAGTTGGTCCGCTGACATGAGGTTCCGGGCCGGTTTATAAAAGGAAAGAAGCTCAGAGAAATATGCTGGGGCAAGACCATTCAGTGATTTAAAAACAAAAATGTAAATCTTAAATTTAACTCTGAAAGTCACTGGCAGCCAGTGAAGGGAGGCCAAGATAGGTGTTATGTGATCCTGCTTTCGTGATCGGGTCACTGGCAGCAGCGTTCTGCACCATTTGGAAACGCCTGAGGGCAGACTGGGTCACCCCAGAGTACAGCGAATTACAGTAATCCAGCCGAGAAGTAATAAAAGCATGGATCACTGATCGACAGGAAAGGCCTCACCTTCACCAGCTGCCTCTGGAGGGGAGGATTTTGATTTTCTGTAGTGATTTAAGACAAAATTCCTTAACAAAATTAAAAACTGAATCCAGTTCATGTTTATATAGATGGTAAAGTGTAGTTGTACTGAATTTCTACAATTTTAATGCCGAGTCTGGCCAATACCTTTAAAGCTCTAGCTTGATGTTTAAGAAAACGATTTAGTGTTGCTTTAAAAGCTGTGAATCATTTTCTGGGTTAACTTTGTGTTTTGAAACCCTGCTGAGGAGGTGTGCCATAATCAACTAACCATTCATGTAAAAACAGGTTTGGGTTCTTGTAACGCATCAGACAACATTCCTGCCTCAGAATTCACATGGATGATGAGTTACTGCAGAAAGAGGAAAACAAGAGAAGCAGGCATCGCTCAGAGGAATGAAGCTACAAGAACAGCTGCTGCAGGTTTGTCAGATTTCACTGATTATCTCAGGATGAGTTGGACGTTTGTGCTCATAACGACTCTGCTCGCAGTGACGTCATCAAAATTAGCCAATCAAGCCACATTCTTCGTTGAAGAAAAATGTTGTTTTTCAAGCAAAGAAGCCCAGTTCAGACTGAAGGTGGTTTTTTTATAGCTCCACTCGACTTGTTATCCATTTCTTATGCTTTTCTTCTGCATTATTTCTAGAAGATCAAATTCAGATTTTCACCAAAATAGTAAAAAAAAAAAAGAAAATAAAAGAGAGAAACAGCTTTGGCTCAGTTCTGAAATCCTTCATGTCAGAATTTGATTATGACACTCTGAAACTCCCCGTTGCAAACATAAACACTTTAGGTTTGCCACTTTTTTTATAGGGTCTTCCTCAGGTGTAGTCTCTAATCTCTAAACCGCTTTTCCCTCCAAAACTAGATTATGTGGTTTCCAGCTTTGGACCGTATCCTCACTACAAACACAAAAAGCGTGTTTACACTCCCTCGAAGAACAATATGAAACCTACTTCCAAGGGAGCGACATTAATGAACCGTGGCTCAACACTTTTTTTGACAAAACTACAAACATGAAGCTATTTTCTTAGCTCCATCCTTCCAACAGAAGCCTCTTTTTGTTGTTTTCCAGCAGCAACACACCCGTGGGTGTGGCGTTCCCCTCTGAGGCGTTGGTCCAACAACAATGTGCCACAAAATACAAAACATAAATCTGTAGAAGTGTCTTTACCCCGAGGGATTCTGCCAGTGCCCTGGCATGTTGGACATGTGACGCTGTCCCGCCCCGTGAACTCCACATAAGGGAACTGAGACACGTCTCCATTCTTTCCATCCTCCTCAGTCTGACCGTCTCTGAACTCGCCAGCAGCCGTCAGCGCGTCTTGACTCTCATCTTTGTGTTTGGTCAAGTGTGACTGGGCCTTGCCCATGGCTGCTGCTGCTGTTGTCTGCACACAACAAGATTAAAAACACAGAGTGAGAGAAGCCGTTACAAAAGGTTCTGCCACGAAACTGAAAGTAAAACTGGAACTGGACAGAATCCAGGAAATTTTTTCCAGGAAAAGAAGCTGCAGCAGGTGGATTTTGTCTTCATTTTATCAGTTTTTTTTAAAAACTCATTAAAGGTTGAACATTGAACAAGTCAGAAAAAGCATTTCATAACCAGCCCAATATGATCTGGCGGCAGTTGGTTTTCTTAGTTTAGCATAAAACAATGTAAGTGAATTCACATACATTGTAGTGTTCTCTTTCTTAACATTCGTTTCGATGTCTCACTATGGGATACGCCCCTCCGCGGATTCCTCAGAAGCACTTATCTCAATACGCCAATCCTGATTGGCCAGTGACCGTGACGTACGCGTCCCCCTGCTACTATAAGTAGCAAGCGTCCACGCACGCACTATTCAAACACCTCTTCTCGCTTCGGTGGTCGCTTATCTCTGAGGTAAGTTAGCTCAACTGTTCACAGACGGAGCCTTCTAATATTCTCTCCATCGCCGAACGTTAACTTACTGTCTTCTGTCCTGACCTTAACCATAGGCTCGGGGCATAACGAGCAGCTTCACACTCCAGTGCATCTGTTCGTTCTCTGCTAACACACCAGTTAGCCTACATGGAAGCCGCTCCTCCCACCAGAGGAGTCAACGGCGCAGGAGCTCGCCTCTGTACCTGTGGGAACAAAATCTCAAGCACAGACCCGCACAAGGTCTGCTCGAGCTGCCTCGGGCTGGAACACGCCCAGCTGGCATTGGAAGTCCCCGGGTCATGTGAGAGCTGTGCTTGCTTCAGCCTGAAGAGCCTTCGCCGGCGGCTAGCGCGCCAAGCTAGCCTGTCGGGGAAGGACCCTTGCCTGCCGGCCCCTGGGCCACCGCCTGGGGACGCCAGCGAACATGTCCTCCCGGAGCCGGAACCGTGTGCCGAACTCAGCTGGGGCTCACAGCTCGAACCGGCCGGTCCGAGCCACCCTGTCGAGGACGTGTTGGAGTTGGACTACGGAGACGACGAGGACACCTAGGAACTCCTCATTTCAGAGGAGGACGAGGATGACGACGTTTTTCTCCCCATCGCTCAGGCCTCCATGCCTAGCTTCCCGTCCTCTCCCAGGGATGGAGCGGCTTTTCCGGCCGCCCACCTGGACATGCAGTCAGTCTGCCGACGCGCTGCGACCAGGCTCAACATCCCTTGGCCCACCGTGGTCACTGAGGCTGTCAGATCCCGCTACGAGGGAAAGAAGCTGCCTCAGGCCACGAGGGCGGCAAAGCCTCTCCTTCCCGCCTTCCCGGAGCTTCTCCAAGAAGTGAGGTCCTCCTGGGACAAACACCCTTTCAGCTCCAGGTCTCCTGTCCAAGGAGCCTCCTCGCTGGACTTCGAGGGGATGGAGAAAGCTGGCATGCTTCGCATGCCGCAGACGGAACCGCTGGTTGCAGCCCACCTGCACCCACGGCTCTCGGCAACTTCCTCCAGGCCTCCCGCTCTCCCCGCGAAGGCGGACCGCTTCCAGTCGGCGCTGAACGAGAGGGCGTACAAGGCTGCCGCCATCTCCGTCCGAGCTTTGAATGTCTCCTCCATGCTCTCGGCGTACCAAGCCGAGCTCTGTGAGGACATGAATACGAAGCCGGACCCGGAGGTGTGGGAGGAAATCACCATACTGACCGACATCTGCCTGCGTGTGCAGCGCTGCGCGGTCCAGGCCACGGGAAAAGCTAGGGGCATGATGGTGCTTCAAGAACGTGCAAGATGGCTGAACCTCTCCAACCTCTCTGAGAGAGAGAAGGAGGACATTTTGGACATGCCAATCATGCCTGAAGGCATTTTTGGCTCTGCCCTGGCATCAATGCAGCAACGGTGTGAGGCCAAAAAGAAAGAGGATGAAGCCCTTCATCTCTGCCTTCCCCGTAAACCCTCACCGGCGCTGCCGGCTCGGCCGAACCTGCCTCAGGCAGCTGTCCGAGCCCAGCCTCAGTTCCGGATCCCAAAGCGCCCGAAGCCTCAAGCTGTCCAACCAGCTCCTTCGGGCTCAGCGCCTCGACCAGTTTGGCCTCAGAGATCCGGCAACCAAGCCGCTCCGCCGCCGGGACAACCCACCCGACCCGGCGGTCAGCAGGTGAGGAAGAAGAAGAGGGCAGCCTGACGGAGTTCTTTCCCTCCGGACGCTGCAGCTGGCAGTTCCCCGTTCGCCAGCTCCTCCTGTTCGATGTTGCCATGGTGCCTTCTCTCCCCCCCCCCCTCACGGAACCCCTCCGGCAGAGTCCCCGAGCGGTCCAGGGTGGGGCCAGGACGTGCAGCCGGCTGTGCCGGCTCAAAACACACGTCACAAGCACTCACATTGTTTTTCACAAACATGTCACGCTCAAGGAGCATTAAAAAGTTCGCTGCCGCATCCAGACAAGATGTCAAGGGCACAGCAAAAATCAATAAAAATGTTGCCCATGAGCAGTTTCAGGTGTGGGCGGCCCCTGGCGGACTTACCCGCCAGCCACGGGTCGTCCCCGTACGCCTGGGCCCTCAAAGCACAAAGCCCCCGCGCATGCGCAGTGGTTGCCACGAGCACCGCTGCCCCACAACCTCTGGAGGGAGCTGCTGCTCCGTGTGTCACGGCTGTGTCACCGCTCTCCACTCACATGGAGGAATGGACAGCGGTTTCTGCTTCACGTTGGGTGCTGAGAACTATTTCGAGAGGTTACAGGCTCCAATTCGCTTCTGTTCCTCCTCGATTCTCCGGCGTAGTGTTCTCCCACGCCCAGGGGACGTCAGCTAACATCCTTCAGGGAGAAATCTCCTCCCTGCTGGAGAAGGGAGCGATATGCATTGTGCCTCCTGATCGGTCTCAGAGTGGTTTCTACTCCAGGTACTTCCTGGTCCCGAAACGGGGAGGGACCGGGATTCGCCCGATCCTGGATCTGAGGGCCCTGAACCGATGCCTCAGAAAGTACAGATTCAAAATGCTCACGCTCTCATCCCTTTTGCGTCTGATTCACCAGAGCAACTGGTTCACCTCAATCGACCTGAGGGACGCATACTTTCATGTTCCCGTGTACCCTCCACACAGGAAATTTCTGAGGTTTGCCTTTCAGGGAGTGTGTTACGAATACACCGTGCTCCCATTTGGCCTCTCGCTGAGCCCGAGGGTGTTTGTCAGGTGTACGGAGGCGGCGATCGCCCCTCTGAGAGGGAGGGGCATTCGGCTGGCCACGTATTTAGACGACTGGCTCCTGCTGGCACGGTCCAGAGAGGAGGCAGCGTCAAACACGCTGGTTGTGATTCATCACTTGTGTGGTCTGGGTTTCAGAATAAACTGGCAGAAAAGCGCTTTACTCCCCTCCCAGAAAATAACCTTTCTAGGTCTGAATCTGGACTCAGGGGCGTTCACGGCCCGTCTCTCGACACCGCGCGTGAACGCGCTTTCGCTCTGCCTGGCGCGCTTCCGCCTACACAGTTCGGTGCGGTTTGCGTTATGCCTCAGGCTTTTGGGTCTCATGGCGTCGGCTATTTCAGTGGTACCACTCGGCCGTCTACACATGAGAGATTTTCAACGCTGGGTGGCTTTTCTGGGTCTCTCTCCAGTGCGCCACAGAGCGCGCAGGGTGACGGTCTCTGCAGCGTGCGTCGCGGCGCTCCGCTGTTGGCGTCACCCCTCCCTCTTGGCACAGGGGGTGCCTTTGGGGTTGGTTCTCGTGAGGAAAGTGGTCACGACAGATGCGAGCCTGTCAGGTTGGGGGGGGCTCCTGGAGGGTCGCTCTGTCAGGGGTGTGTGGAGCAGAGAGCTCTGGGGACACACATAAATTATCTGGAACTCCTCGCGGTCTTTCTGGCCCTGAGGCGCTTCCTGCCTTTTCTCTCCGGCCATCATGTCCTAGTGAGAACAGACAACACCACGACTGTGGCTTATATAAACCACCGGGGGGGATGCGCTCCGTGCGGTTACACACGCTGGCACGCAGACTGATCCTAAGGTGCAGCAGGCATCTCCTCTCAATCAGAGCCACCCACGTCCCGGGTGTTCTGAATCGGGGGGCGGATCTGTTGTCCAGAGGGACACCCCTGTACGGGGATTGGAGCCTGCATCCAGCAGTGTTGGAACAGATTTGGATCCGGTTCGGCACAGCCGTAGTGGATCTTTTTGCCTCCAAGGAGAATGCTCAGTGTCCTCTGTTCTTCTCCCTGCGCGACCGAGACACTCCACTCAGCGTGGACGCGCTGGCGCACGACTGGCCACGGGGACTGCTTTACGCTTTTCCCCCAGTGGCCCTGATACCACCCACCTTGCTGAGGGTACGAACCCAGCGCCACACTCTCATTCTGGTGGCCCCATACTGGCCAGCCATGCATTGGGTGGCGGACATTTTCCAGCTCCTGGAGGGCCAACCTTGGAAACTGCCGCTTCGCAGGGACCTGGTGTCCCAAGCGGGAGGCTCGATCTTCCACCCTCATCCAGAACGGCTGGCCCTGTGGGCCTGGCCCCTGAGGGGTGTGGGCTAGTGTCAGCAGAGCTGCCCCAGGCAGTCATTCGAACCATTCAGAATGCTAGGGCCCCCTCCACTAGGTCCCTATATGACTGTAAATGGAGGGTGTTTGAAGCCTGGTGTCAGGGCAGGGAGGTCTCACCCTTCCAATGCCCGGTGAACGTCATTCTGTCTTTCCTGCAAGACTTGTTGGATGGGAAGAAGGCTTTCTCCACCATTAAAGTGTACCTAGCAGCCATTTCTGCCCGACACTTGGGTTTTGGGAAGAAACTGGCAGGTCAACACCCCCTGGTGTGTAGCTTCATGAAGGGCGTGCGCAGGCTTCTCCCTGTGTCCCGACCCCTGGTGCCCTCATGGGATCTGTCCTTGGTGCTGTCGGCCCTCTCCGGGCCTCCATTTGAACCTATGGACGGCCTGGACCTTAAGATCCTGTCTCTTAAGGTGGTGCTACTCCTGGCTTTGGTATCTGCAAAGCGAGTTAGTGACTTACAGGCTCTCTCTGTGCACCCATCCTGCACCCAGTTTGCACCAGGTGACATGAAGGTGTCCTTGAAGCCCAACCCTGCCTTTGTGCCTAAGGTGGTGGGCTCCTTTTCTCCTATTATCCTCACAGCTTTCTACCCACCGCCCTTCTCCTCTCCCGAGGAGGAGCGGTGGCACAAGCTGTGTCCGATTCGCGCGCTCAAGGAGTATGTGAATCGGACAAAGAACCTTCGCAGGGGGGGCCACCTTTTTGTGTCATGGGGTGGGCCTCGTAAGGGGAAACCCGTCACAAAGCAGCGGCTTTCCCACTGGATTGTGGAGGCTATTTCTATGGCTTACTCCTGTCAAGGCATTCAGGCACCTGTTGGGCTCAGGGCCCATTCTACTAGGGGCCTGTCTGCTTCTTGGGCCCTTTTTCGGGGGCTGTCAATCCAGGAGATTTGTGCTGCAGCAAGTTGGGCTTCTCCACTTGCATTTGCACGCTTCTATAAGCTTGATGTTTCGGTCCCTGCAATGACTCACACGATTCTGGGTGTGGGGTCTTTGGCGGGCCAAGACGTATCCCTGTAGGTTGGTGATTGCTGGATAAGCTGTCTGGCAATACGGGAGTCTCCATATCCCATAGTGAGACATCGAAACGAATGTTAAGAAAGAGAACTTTAGGTTACTATCGTAACACCGGTTCTCTGAGTAACATGAGTGAGATGTCTCACCAGACAACCCTTCTTGCTGGGCGAAGCGAGAAGAGGTGTTTATCTTGAATAGTGCGTGCGTGGGGACGCTTGCTACTTATAGTAGCAGGGGGATGCGTACGTCACGGTCACTGGCCAATCAGGATTGGCGTATTGAGATAAGTGCTTCTGAGGAATCCGCGGAGGGGCGTATCCCATAGTGAGACATCTCACTCATGTTACTCAGAGAACCGGGGTTACGATAGTAACCTAAAGTTTTTTCATGTAGGTGAATGCAAGCCTTCCCTTCCATTACTTTATGCTAAAACAACTGGTTACAAAATGTTTTTTCTGACTTTGCTAACTCTGGGGAATCTAACAACACACACAAGTTTAGGGACAGAAGATCCTTATAAGAATATTAAAATAATAAAAATGCAGCAATAAATGAAACGTAATACTTGTGCTTTGTAACAAAGTAACACTTTGTGGAAGTTAACTTGGTGAACTTATTCACCCTGGACAGGAAATAATTGCACATAAGAAACATAAATAAGAATTAAAAAAATGTTCCAAAACAATAATTTGTGTTCAAAGGAGTGGAGCCACACAACATGGGTTCATAAAGCTGGCTCCATCTGCTGGATAGGTAGCGCAATATCGGCCATATCAGCAGTCTTTTTGGCCGATAGCCGATACTGTTAATGACCCCAATATCGGCCGATATATCGGTCGGGCCCTACTTTTAAGTGCAAAGAGCACTGAGGAAGACTGAAGCCTTCCGTCAAAACTGTCAGCAGGTATGAAAAAACATCTTTAAAACATTTGCTTTACTAAAAGAAAAGAATAAATATGATCCTAATGCACTTTACAACTTCAAAAATGTCCCATTATGAATATTTCAGAATTATGTGGTTGCATGCTGAGATAATTAGAACTGCATTTTTGTTAAAATAGCCAAGTAATGCATAACAAAAGCAAATCCTCTATGAAATGTTATGGACTGGAATTGTTTGCAACCTCTTTGCTCAAACAGTAATAAGCTGTTTCTCCAAACTGAGGTTGTTCAAACAGCATTTTTACAAAAGCAAATATTTTTTCTCATTACTTTTCCACAGAAACGTGTTTGGCTGCATTTCCCCCTCCCATTAGAATGGGAAGGGGAAATGCAGACAAGTTCAAAGACAAACTTGAAAGTGCTCCAAAAAGCTTAGAGAACTTTGGATCTGAACTGTTGATCGTGACGTTAGAACACCACATGGAAGTCAGAAGAAGCTTTCCTTAATGCTCCTAACCAGAATTATGACTCAGTGTCTGGATTATTTTCGTCGCAGATATATTAAAGCCTTAAATGCTGTCTAATATGAACATGTTGTCAGCCATATTTGAAGAATGAGACCTGACCCATGATAAGCGCAGTCGGGGAGTAACGGTAGGCACTGCTCCTGCTGCTGTTTGTGTTCGTTTCCAGCGGCCCAGGCCGCCGCCATGATGCCCCCCCTTGCTTTAGCTAACCGAGAACACAGCGGTTCGGTACAGCAGACGTGAAAAATATCTAAAACATCGTTTTTTGCTTTCACGAAAAAAAAACGATACACTAGTTCGTCTATTCGACACATTAGGAAGAAAAATGCGTCTTTCTGCAGCATTTGAAGCCAACTTAAACGGATCGACGCTCGCGCGACGCCACAATTCGCGCAGCTTTAGTGTGTCACCCATCTTCTACTATAAATATTCGGCTGAGAGGGCGTCTTCGTGATGGTTAATACTTTACCTTTGATGAGTTTTATCCTGACGTTACAGCCATCAGCTGAGAAGCGTGTTTGTTGTGGTTCACGCACCAGGAGGGGAATCAAACAAGGACCGCCCACCTTCTTTCTGATTGAACGCACCAAAGCTAGGACGCTTCTGATTGGTCCTTTCTTAACTTCATCCACAAAGCTAGGACGCTTCTGATTGGTCCTTTCTAACTTCATCCACAACAAGACAAGCGCTTATAAATTATATTCAGTGACAGAAATGAATAAAAACATGAATAAAATGTTCAATATTTAACTATCAATGTAGCTATTAGTATCAAAACACTCTTATCGTATAAAAATGGCAAAAAGTAAATAAAAACCAAAATGATTTGGTAATTTGCGCAACTAAGGCCTAATCGGAATTTCGCTAAGAGGCATGTTGTCGTGGGATCCTGTGCTGGAGGAAGGATCAGAGTGTTAAAAACGAAACTGGTGAGTGTCTTCGCAACGAAGTTCTGCCCTGATCTTATGCCGAGTGTGCTGGCTGACTATCTGAAAGAAAAACTACATCGCGAGGTGCGGTGTAAAAAGATTAACAACAACCAGAGCCGATGTAGTTCCTTTAAAGTTTCGGCCGAATGTGAGGAGGTATCTGAACTGTATGATCCTCAACTGTGGCCTGGAGGAACCTTTGTGAGGCGTTCCTATAAGCGAAGAGCTGTGGCTGTAGCTGCAGGTGGGCCCAGTGGGGAGCCACTTATTCAGGGAGCATCCAGTAAAGCGTGAGAATTGGCCTGCGCCTTGGTAACGGGGCTGGGGATAGGGCACGTCGTATTATTGTCTATAAACTTTTGGAAGATGTTGACATTTTATGTCTGCAATAGACAATGCTGCCCAAACAGAACCTGGATCGGTTAAACTCTTTTCACTGCAATTTTTTTGGTGCTGGGGAGTCCACTACTGATCTGTCACCTGGAATTATTCAAGGAAGGATACCTGGAGGCGTGGCCATCCTATGGCACAAGGATTGTGATACTTTTATTTCTGTTGTCAGGCTGAGTGTGGACTGGTGCATAGCAGTAAAGATTGTTATGGATGACAAGGCATTCATGATCTTAGATATTTATATGCCATATGAAGATGAATATCTGGCGAAACTTGTTTTTTTCAGCTCATTTATCAGTCAGTGTGAGTTTAATTGTGTTTTTATCGTTGGTGATACGAATGCTGATATTTCAGACACTCGCTCCACCTTTGGGCAACATCTGATTCAGTTTTGTGTAAATAATAACTTGGTTTTAACTAGCAAAGAGAGACTGCCAGCAGACAGCCACACGTATGTCAGTGAGGCATGGCACTCAACTTCCTGGTTTGATCACTGTATATGCACTGAGGATGCACATGAATGCATATCCAGGTGGAAATCTTATACTCCCTGGCAACAACTGATCACATCCCTGTTTCCATAGTAGTAAACTGTGAATCTTTGCCTGTGCTGCTCCAACACCAGAGCCCCTCACACACAGAGAAGCTTACTTGGGCTAAAGTGTCAGTCGAGGATATTAGGAAATATTACTTACTGTCAGATTGTAATCTGAGATCTGTTAATGTCCACAAAGAAACGTTACAGTGTAAAGATGTTAACTGTGAACATATGGAGCACAGGCTGCACTTATTCACTTTGTATCAAAATATTGTGGACAGCTTGATTATTGCCAGCGAGTTCCTCTGCCAGCAAGGATCAACAAAATTTAAACCGCTTCCAGGATGGAGTGAGCATGCTTATGCGTTACATGCTGACTCCAGAGCAGCCTGTGAAGCCTGGGCAGCTGCTGGTAAACCAAAATCCGGTTCAATATTGGAGTCTAAGAAAGCCGCGAACGTTAAGTTCAAGAATGCTGTTCGCTACATCAAAAGGAATGAGCAAACAATGCGGGCGAACTCCTTAGCGAACAAACTAAAGAATAATAATGTTTCGGAGTTCTGGAAGGAGTTAAAACGCTCCTGTATCAGTAAGCAGCTGCTACCCGCATCTATAAATGGGGTATCAGGAGATAAGAACATTGTAGAAGCCTGGAGGAATCACTTTAGCAGAATTTTTAACTGTGTAAATAGTGAAAGGTTCAATCTTGGCAACATTGACTACAATCATGGTATGACCGTCAGAGCTGATGAAGTCCGTCTCGCTATAGAGAAAATGTCATTAAACAAAGCTTGCGGCCCTGATCAACTATCAGCAGAGCACATGAAGTATGCTAGCTGTAGAGCTCAGGTGTTTCTTTCATTGTGCTTTACCGGCTTTTTGAAGCATGGAATCTTGCCTGACCATATGTTAGATGTCCTCTTAGTCCCTATAGTCTTTGAGAAAACTGGAAAAATCACCTGTATTGATAACTACAGGCCTATTGCTATGGCAAGTGTGTTGTCCAAGGTGTTTGAGCATATTTTGCTGGAAAGACTGCAGAATTTTAAAACTACGACAGAGAATCAGTTTGGTTTTAAAGGTAAACTTAGTACTGACTTGTGTATCTATGCTTTAAAAGAAACTGTAAGCAAATACATGAGGCATAATACTTCAGTTTTATGTGTTTTTTAGATGCCTCCAAGGCCTTTGACAGTGTCAATCATCAGAAATGATTCATCAAGCTACAAAACAGAGGGGTCCCTTCATACCTAGTTAGGATTTTGCACTTCTGGTACTCTCATCAACTGATGCAGGTAAAGTGGGGAACAGAAGTGTCGGAACCTTCCTCCGTATCGAATGGAGTCAGACAAGGCGGGATTCTGTCTCCTGTCCTTTTTAACCTGTACCTTGACGAGCTGTCTGTTACTCTGAATGCTAGTAAGACTGGATGCTTGGTGGGTGACCGCCTTGTAAATCATTTAATATATGCAGATGACCAAGTCCTCATGTCTCCCTATAGCGCAGGCCTGCAGCAGCTGCTCAGGGCATGTGCTAAGTATGGTGAGCGATTTGACATCCTGTTTAACCCTAAAAAGAGTGTGGTTATGTTTGCTGCTACTAAATGGGACCTGAAGCTCAATTTTCCATCTTTTAACTTAACAAACTAGGTCCTCGACGTGGTCAGCAAAGTAAAATATTTGGGGCACATTTTAAGAAGTGACCTCTGTGATGACGAGGATATTAAGAGGCAATGAAGTTGTACATGCAGGCTAACACTCTGGCACGTAACTTTGGCATGTGCTCAGATCCCGTTAAAGTATCCCTCTTTCGTTCCTTTTGTACTCCTCTCTATACAGCCCACTTGTGGTGCAACTATAGTAAGGTAGTAATGAAGAAGCTTCAAGTGGCTTATCAGGATGCTTTTAGAATCCTCATGAAGCTCCCTAGATGGACCTCTGCAAGTCATATGTTTGTTGTGAGTAACATCCCTACTTTTCATGCGCTTCTGAGGCTCTTCATGCATAAATTCATCTGCCGACAGAGTTTGTCAGCTAACGCTGTAATTAGAGCACTGTCATCTTTAACTTACAGTGACACGAGGTACTCCTCAGTCCTTTTTAAACATTGGAACAACTGCCTATATGGTTTGTAATTAGAATGTGTTTTTATTTTTATTTTATTCTTGTTATGGACATATCCCTTGTCTGAAATAAAGTTTGAAAATATGCCTACCGTTAGACTAAATGGAGCAATTATTTGGATGAGCATGATGAATAAAAATCCAAACAATTGAATGAATAGATCATTTTAGAAAAAGATTTACAATTCACTTATTTCCTTATGAAATAACTGTAAAAACATCAATATATATGAAGGCTAATTACATTTTTGAATTTTAAAATGACTAATCTTAGTTACTTTATTTGAATGGAACAGTTTTTAATTTGGAAGATAAAAAACTTCATTGGATGGAAATGTGTTTTTATTTTTTGGACAGTATCCTATTAATATTGCTTTTTTCTGTGTATTGTCCATATACAAATTTTAGTATTGATTTACATAAAATAAATAAAGTTAAGGTTTTTATGTCCTGTTCAGTACCTTGGGCCTCCGCTAAGATGGTAGAAGGTGTTTTATAAATTGAAAATTGAAGGTAATGTCTTTAAACTTTAAAGATGCATCATATTTATTCACTTTCCCCTTTTTAAGCTGAGAGCCTCCATCCACCAATTTCTATATGATCAGATCTTGTTTAACGCATTTTAATAAACTGTGGTTGTTTTGAATCTCCTGCATGCATGACAGTGACTAAATTTGTTTTGCATGAGATTACTTATACATAATGAGGACAGCATCGTGAAATGAAAGGACCTACCTTTGCTTTGGCCTAAACGCCACACTGACCCCTCTGTTCACAGTCAATGAGCTGTTTCCATCCTCTAGTGTGAACCATAACTGAATTATAAATGTGGAGTAAGTGACTCAATAATCGCCTCTGAAATGTGGTGAATTACAGGTATATTGTACAAAAAGATAGAGAGAGAAGAAACAATTACTCATATAATAAAACTGTCCAAGGTGGAAGTTAAATGCAGCTGATTTCTGCCCTCTGGATGAACACATTGGTGCTCTTAAGTAGTTTATCATTTAAAGTGACATTTAATATCAAGTTCTTCTCTTATGTTAACTGCAGACAGAAACGAAAGCTACTATTAGAAGCACTTATTGTAGGACACAAAGTACCATTACTGTAGGTCAATGTAATTGTACTTTTATCACCAGCTGACTGATGATGACCCATAGTGAGGGATGTTGATCAGTCAAGGCAAAATCTGAGTAGCTGAGATTAGTCTGAGGTCCAAACACCAGTCATCCATTCTCTTTCAATGCCAAATGGTCTCTTGTCTACTTTAGCAATCACTATTTACCAAGGGTGTAAAGCAGTGGCGCCCCCAGAAAACTTTCATGAGGGGGCCAGTGAAAATGTTTGGGTGGCACACTAAATTGGTTCCTCCGGTAACTCTGGGAAAGTTGTGCATTGCATTTCTCCATAATTCTTTTTAATGAAACAACAAGACCAATGCTAACAATGCATTTACCTTGAATTAGAGAAAGATGATGCTAGAAAAAGACAACATTTTACAATTATTTCAGTTAAAGTTTCAGATGTTATTAATTTAAATTTTTTGAAACAAGTTAGTTAGCTTGTTGCTGGTTGAGCATAAAATCCACAAAAAATAATGAGATTTAAGCTTTTGTCTTGAATTGTGAGCCTCAAAGATTTTTTACCTGTTTATGAGTTGTTACATAAATTAGTTGTTAAAATAGTTTTATTTGCTTTAAAAAGTATGTCTTGATTAAATAAGATGAATGTGATTTTTAAGAGGGGTGGTCTTTGGGGGTGCAAGTGGAGTAGCGAACAATTTTACTGGAGTGCCCATGCCCGTGGGGGTAAAAATGGTCACAAGACCTGAGCATAAATCCCAGAACTACACGGGGGGTGTCTAGTAAATGACCTGCAGAGCTGGAACCAAAGTTACAAAGGCTACCATCAGTAACACACTACGCCACCAAGGACTCAAATCCTGCAGTGCCAGATATGTCCCCCTGCTCAAGTCAGTCCATGTGCAGGCCCGTCTGAAGTTTGCTAGAATGCATTTGGATGATCCAGAAAAGGATTGGAAGAATGTGATATGGTCAGATGAAACCAAAAATAGAACTTTTTGGTGAAAGCTCTACTAGTCGTTTTTGCAGGAGAAAGAATGCTGAGTTCCCTCCAAAGAACACCTTACCTACTGTCTGGGACGTAATTTTGGGGGGGGGGGACGGGTGGGACATGTCCCCCCCACTTTTTCAAAAGGCAGTTTTGGTCCCCTGCACTTTTTTCCGTCCAAAAACAATGTTACGCTCCATTAAAAGGATTTGGTTGAGCACTAGGACCGAAACGGAAACCGGTTTACTATTAGACCCGCCCAAAAGCTAATCTATTGGCTCTGCTGATACTTGCTAACGTATTATTGGCTGTTGCTGCTGTCACTCAAGTTGTAAACAGTCAGAACGTGCTCACGTTGTTTTGCTAGTTTGGAGCCGCTAGGGAACACCGGTACTGAGTCACATCGTCAACTAGACGCTGTGTAATATAAGAGCTCAGCTCAGCTTCCATTACATAACATTTGAATAAGTGTTCATTTGTGAGTCTTTGGTAGTTAGGCACAGCCAGGAGGCAGCATGTCAAGAAAATGAAAAGTGGATAGAAGAGACTTCTTTCAAAGTCAAAACGTAAGTTGGAACATGTGACACCTCTGCATTAAGCTCAGACTCACCTCCTCCTTCACAAACATACTCAAAACTAACTTTTACAAACTCATCTCCTCCACATAACTGACTCCTCAGACACAATTTATTCGTATTATTATAATAATTATTTTTTTATTACTATTATCATCATAATTATTATTACTAGTAGTAGTAGTAGTAGAAGTGTAACTTCAAAACTTTTATCATTTAACTTTATTGTAAACTTATCTATTGCAATGTATATTTTCACATTAAAAAGCTCTGAAAAATGAACAGTATCATCATCGTCAACAGATTTTTTAAGCTTAATGTCAAAGATGTACACTTTTCATTAGATTTATCTTATTTTTTCCATTTATTTTTTTGTGTGTTGAAATGCAACAACTGTTTAAACACTTTTAAGGGAAAAAACATATTTAATATGTTTTTATACACTCAAATGTTAGGGTGATGATCATGTGTAAAACATTAGTTCAGCATGTCCTCTAACACAGCAAATGAACAAACGACCAGATCTCAGGAGGGACCGTTTATGTATAAATAATTTTTATACTTTTGACTAGGCCTGGGAAAGTAACAAATTTTGCTGGACGATATTTTGTCCAACAAATTGTTGATGATAAACGATATCATTGTCAACATTATCTAGACCAAAATAACCACTAATATAATGTTAATATATCATAATAATGCAAGTACACCCTTTAAAATGCAACAAATAAACCTTCATTTAACATTGAAATGTCCAGAACCAGAACTTCTAAATGAATAAAAATAACAAACAAAAATTAAATAAAAAAGGAATCTCACTCCCTGTTAGAAAATGTTGCACCAAAAACAATTAAAAAAAGACCCAAAACAATAAATACAATAGCCTGTCCATTGTCAACAGCCAAAACTGCACTTCAATAATGATAATAAATAAAAATAATAATAGAGTTGTACATTTTTTAACTTTGACATATATATATATATATATATATATATATATATATATATATATATATATATATATATATATATATAGAGGATGGAAAAATTATTGAGATGGGCACATGACGTGTCAAGGGGTCTTTACATAACACCCCCCACCCCAAATCCGCACAAGCCTGCTGTGTCCCCCCCACTTCTGAAATCAAAATTTCGTCCCTGCCTACTGTAAAGCATGGGGGTGTAAACATCATGCTATGGGGCTGTTTTTCTGCAAAGGCACCATGACGACTGATCTGTGTAAAGGAAAGAATGAATGGGGTCATGTCTCATCAGCTTTTGAGTGCAAACCTCCTTCCATCAGGAAGGGCATTGAAGATAAAACGTGACTGGGTCTTTCAGCATGAATATGATCCCAAGTACAAAGGAGTAGCTTTGTAAGAAGCATTTCAATGTCCTGGAGTGACCTAGCCAGTCTCAAGATCTCAACACCATAGAAAATCTTTGGAGAGAGTTGAGAGTCAATGTTGCCCAGCGACAGCCCCAAACATCACTGCTCTAGAGCAGATCTGCATGGAGGAATGGGCCAAAATACCTGCAGCAGTGTGGAAAAACCTTGTGAAGACTTATAGAAAACATCATTGCCAACACAGGGTATATAACAAAGTATTGAGATGGACTTTTGTTGTTGATCAAATACTTATTTTCCACCATTCTTCCACCATTCCACCAATTATTTAAAAGTCAGACAATGTGATTTTCGGGATTTTTTTTTCTCTCTCATCATTTTAAGTGAGAGACCTTGCACAAATGGTGGCTGACTAAATACTTGTTTTGCCCCACTGTATTTATCCAAACAAGATGTCAAAAATAACTGAAATTTCCAGTTCATGTTTAGGAACGTTGACCCAATTTATAAAGAACCAAACTGCCTGTTACAAAGGAACTCTACAATTCCTGGAAAAGCTGGTCAGCTGACAGATGGAAAAAATGAGAAACTTGTTGCTCTATTGTTGGTCAGTCAGAAAGTACATTATTTAAATATATTTAGTGTTGAAGTTCTCTGGGAAAAATAACACCATTAAAAAGCTTTTGGGAGGAGGACATAATATAAAGGGATGTCCAAATTTAGTTTCTGAATATAAATGTTTGCAAACATACATTGTGTCGCATTTTCCCGCAGATATTCAATCAATTTTATGTAATTTGAAAAACAACATCTAGGGTCTCAATGATTGTTGGTTTTACTGAAAATAGGACTATTTCAACTGAAAAACCAAACATTTTTCTTTTAATGAACATTTGCTTCAAAATGTGAAAACAAATTCTTTGCAGCTGTTTGATACGTTTGTGTTGTTTGGCGTTAAAGTTGTCTGACTCTTTAATTGTCTGAGCCAGTTGAGGTAGCTGAGGCATCTAGTTTCCTTCTGGACTTCTCCCTGGTGAGGTGATCCCAGCAGGTCCACCCTGGACATGAGCTAAGGGAAGACTCACGACACGCTGGAGGGACTTTATGTGTTTCCGTTCTCAGAAATTCAGAGTAATTTTACTGGAAAGCCAAAGCTTGTGCGGGTTCCACTTCACTGGACTGGCCAAAAGGATGATTTTCCAGGTGATTTTCAGGAACCAACGGAGTACCTGAACAAGGTGTAAGTACTGATAGAGTCACTTAGTGGGACTTTTTGTAAACTCACACTGATTTGTTCTAAGTAAGCAGGAAAATACATTAGAAGACGTCCCCCCAAAACAACTGGTGAATGGATCAGAGGAATTGCTGGTGGAGCAGAATGAGAAGATAAAGAATGTAAGCAGTGTTCCAGTTCTTAAACATGCAGAATAATGCAGCAGAAATCCCCCCTAAAATTACGTAATTCACGGCACTTTGTTGTCTCACAAGTACAGAAAAAACTATGCTTCTTTTGGCCATTGAACGCCACATTTTTCATCACACAGCTGCTGATTCTCCAAATAAACTAAATGATGCCATACTTTAAAACCTTCAGTGTTATTAATGTCCGTGGATGCTTTTTGGCACTAATCTCTTACTGCCGAAGCAGTCGCTTTATGTTGACGTCTTAGCAAAGTCCTGAAAGGGCTGAATTTGTAGTGGAAACACAGTTTATGTTTCTCGGCTGGCCTGGAAACGCCTCAGGATCCCCCTGGAGAAGCTGGCCAAAGTGGGTGGGGAGAAGGAAGTTTAGGCCTCTCTTTCCTTGCAACCTGATCCTGGAAAACCCGATGAAAATGGATGGACGAATTAAAAATTAAAGCACGCACAAGTGATATAATAAAGGGTCAAATAATTTCAAGTAAAAGGCGATTAAAAGTAAAACCCACTATTTGTGAAGGATTGAACTCCAACTCTGATACACATCCAATGTCAATTCTATCTAGTTTTATTCCAGTTTTAATCTGGAGCTGATTATTCTAATCTGGCTAAGAAACAACCATGCCTTCAGTCATCCAGACGATGGCACTGTGCTGCCATGAGAGAAACATGCAGTCAGCTGGACAACTCAGCTTGTCAACATGAGCAAACATAGTGATACCAATTTTGGATTTATTTAATCTCTCTCTGATTTCAGAGGAAACACTTTGAATAATGCTAAACCAGGCATACTGAGGGAAAAGCGTAAATTGTTAATGATGAGCAGTGATTTATGATTGCCTAAATGACCCGAAGTGTCAATATCAGAAGTGCCAGACAGCTCCGGGCTAACGCTGTGGAGCGATCTACTATTTTTGTTCCTTGTCCTGCGATGTTGTTGCCCACTAAACTGTGATTGTCGGTGACATTTATCACTGTTGTATGGTGCTGTAAAAAGCAACCATCGTGTCGTCACAGTGAAATGTGCTAAAAAATAGCAAATCCTTTTTGACACCGGTTTAACAATGTCCTACTTGGCATGACTGAGTTTGTTGTTGTGCCAACGCTCAGAGACAGAAATCTGCATCAGCGGCGGTCCTGAATATCTCCCTAAACACGGATTTTCTACTTGAGAGAAAATATGATTTTAATGATGTGTTTTCCAAACGTTCCACGAACCATCTAGACTGGGAATCCCCCAGAGTTTCACAATGATGTTGCAACGAGCGTACAGCGAGCAACAACATTAACGCTGGGCTGAACCTGGGAGGGAGAGGGCATGGGTAGATTTGCTGTTACAGATATGAGAGTTTGGGATCAGATCACTTCCTCTTCTATTATTAACCGTCAGAATTTACCCCCAGCTTCCTGATGAGCGCCGGTAGGCGTTGGTGGGAGCTTCAGCTCACGAGGCACTCTGGCAGGAAATCAGCCATTGTTCAGAGCTCCGTTTGAAAGGAGGCCATCAATGAGCTGTTTTCTCTCATCTGAACCATAGTGGGAGGTTCTTCTGCCTAGTTTTTGTTAAACTTGGGACATTTTTTTGAAACTGAATTTAGCTGAAATTATATCAAGCTTGATTAAAAAAAGTGATATTAGTCCAGATGTACATGTGATCACCTTTTTAGTAGCTTTTTGGTGTGCTACTTTTTTTTTGTTGAAAGGATCAAATTCTGCGTTTTCCGGCAATAATGAAAAAAAGGACCAAACTTAACATTGGAAGATGATGTTTAAAGGGTTTTGCGAGATAATTAGAGATTGCTGACCTGTGTCACGTTAATATTCATATCTGTCCGTCTTTCTAAACAGGTTGGTAATGTTTGGTGTTTTTCTACCACGAGCTCATCAGAGTAAATGTCATGGAGATTTGACAAGAACAATACATCAAAATTGAGTAAAAACTCTTAAAATAAATCTCAGGATTTACAAGGAACTAGGCAGAGACTGGAGGTTACCACATTGGCAAACACTCTGGCGCTCCCATCTCCTTTTATCCTCCTGGTCTGCTGATGAGACACACCTGCATGGCAGGAGCTGTGATTAGCGTCTCCATAGACTCCAGTGGATACCTGAAAAGCAAGTAGAATCCCACATACGGAAGAGTCGCGGTACTTTTAACCAGAGGAAATACTTTAGAAAATCATGAATATTATCAAGTAAGAATAATAATCCTGTCACCAGAGGTGTGGACTCGAGTCACATGACTTGGACTGGAGTCAGATTCGAGTCATTACTTCAATGACTTCTGACTTGACTTGACAAAATCTATAAAGACTTATGACTTGACTCGGACTTGAACGCCAATGACTTGTGACTTGAATCGATTTGAATCTGTTGACTTGATGATGACTTGAGAATATTTGATATTTTAGAACAAAAGTGGCACGGCATGGACAAAAATCAGAAATTATTCTTCATTCTGTGTTTGATGTACTGCTAAATGCAGCAGCACTTTGTTTATAATCAGTTTCAGGTGCACTTCCTGCTTGTTTGAGCAAATAAATTAAGCTTTAAGAAGCTTTATTTCTGGAATTTATTTATTATCATTGTCATTAAATTGAAGTTGGACAGATGACTTGATTACAACTTGAAAATTTAAAGTTAAGAACTTGGACTTGATTGTCTTTGACTTGGACTTGACTCAAGACATGACTGGAAAGACTTGTGACTTACTTGTGACTTGCAAAGCAGTGACGTGGTCACACCTCTGCTTGTCACCCCCGACTCCTCTGACAAACTTATATACCCTGAAACAGGAGCGCGAGAGCTGCTTTTTTTTTTCTCACAGAAACGACTCACATAAAAGGAACCACAGCAGATGTATTGAAGAAAACCATGTAAACAACCTGTGATGCAAAACTGAAAACGTTTTTAAAGATGAATAAAGAACCACTGTGAAATGTTGGCAACTTGAAGCATTTTTAACTGTTTGGTCTTGACTGGCACAAACTAGCTGTTAGCTCATCAATCCTGATTGATGTAAACTTCTTTTTTTCCAAACTGTCTAGAATAAAATAACCCTTTATATACACACAGAAACCCAATTTAAAAGGACCCCCCCCCCCCCCCCCACACACACACACACACATTCCTGTTTGTTAGCAACCAGTTGTGCATGCCACCCTGTGTTTCCTAATCTCTGAATCCTGTGTTAATGCAGCGCACAGCACCACTACCATCATGTACGTGGTGAGAAGAGTTTCATTTTGCACATGAAACGCCCAAGAGCCAGCCGGAGGAGACAGGTTCGGAGCGGCAGCGCTGGTCCAGTCTGCTGTGTGAGGAAACCACCTGCATGTCCTCGATAAGAAGGAGCTAGCAGCGAGGACATGGCAGCCTACTTCAGGTGTCAGCGCTTCAAACCAGAAGCACGGCCTCAGAGGGAATGTTTGACACTCCCTCTCGCCGAGGTGAAGTGGAGGATATCCTGGGGGGTGGGGGGGGGGGGTGTAGTATTTGATGTCTAGTGTCAACTCATTCTTAACCCAAAGCACAGAAAGAAAAAATGAAATGCAGCGTGCGGTGACTCGCGGGATTTCTGCATCATGAAAGCTTTTTGTGCAAGCGTGGCACAGAAAAAAATTACAAATTCGATCGACAGGCCTCTTATAGTGTATTAGAGCAATTTACAGCTTTGCTGAGAGAGGCTCCACGGTTTACTTGGCAACCATATGACACCAAGTCTGTTGGATTTAATGAGAAATTACAGGGCAACAGTGAGAGGTGTGTACGTTTCAGCCCCAGTCACGAGCGGCTTTAAGGCTCATAAACTGAGCAGTGATGGTGAACATAAACAACTCTGAATGAGCTCTTTAACACAGTATTAAAGTCACTCGTTGCATATTCTTAGTACTAGCCAAGGAAACAAACAGAGAAATGCTGAACCCAGGCGTGTGTCTGCAGAAGCATCCTTTATTAGGAGTGTTTCAGGGTCATACCATCCATGTAATATGTCACAAAGTGAGATTATACAACACAAAACCGTGCTTTTTGTGAGATAGAAATGCTTGCTAGGCACCCAGCAGCATGGAAAACAGCCTTTTGAAGAAGTATTTAAAGGTGCTTCATCAGGGTCTGACCCAGCAGCAGAAGGATTTATCCATAGCAGCACTCAAGAAACATTTTCAGAAGCATAAATAAGTAGCGAGATGTTAATAAAAGAGGGTAAAAGACTATGAGACTGAATATGATGGGATTTTTTTTCCAGATTTATTTTTTCATGAAACCTGAATTCAATAACAAAACTGCTAAACTATTTCCAAACCTATATGAAAGAACTGAATAAAAAAAGAGATGCAATATATTTTGGCTGGGCGGTATTGCCGTAGTATGATGACATCATCAGCAGGTACAGGACCCAGAGCAGACCCGGAAGCTACAGCGTCGGAAAACTACAATCAGCAGTGCATTCTCTCAGTGGAATTAACTGAAGGACCATCAAATTCTGAGGAGTCACAACAAGGTTGCATGCTTTCTGCTCCACAGGTCACATTTATCGTAATGTTTTTTTAAACTAGCGACAGTCACGATGACATGGTGTACAACTACCATGAAATGTATGTACTGCCGTCGTCGTCGTCGTCTTCCTCCGCTTATCCGGGTCCGGGTCGCGGGGCAGCATCCCAACTAGGGAGCTCCAGGCCGTCCTCTCCCCGGCCTTCTCCACCAGCTCCTCCGGCAGGACCTCAAGGCGTTCCTGGACCAGATTGGAAATGTAACCTCTCCAACGTGTCCTGGGTCGACCCGGGGGCCTCCTGCCAGCAGGACATGCCCGAAACACCTCCCCGGGGAGGCGTCCAGGAGTCATCCTGACCAGATGACCAAACCACCTCAACTGGCTCCTTTCGATCCGGAGGAGCAGCGGTTCTACTCCGAGTCCCTCCCGAATGTCTGAGCTCCTCACCCTATCTCTAAGGCTGAGCCTGGCCACCCTACGGAGGAAACTCAGTTCGGCCGCTTGAATCCGCAATCTCGTTCTTTCGGTCATTACCCAAAGCTCACGACCATAGGTGAGGATTGGGACGTAGATCGACCGGTAAATCGAGAGCCTGGCTTTCTTGCTCAGCTCCTTCTTCACCACGACAGATTTTTATTGCATTTTTTAAATTTTGACATTTTTGCTGCAAACACCAAGCCTCCACATGTTTTTCTTTAAAGAGCAAGTCACCCCCTGCCAGATTCTTACTCAACTCCCACTTCCTGTTTGAAAAATGCAACAAATGCTGTTGCCTAGCAGACCGAGAGGGCGGAGGCGCTAACAAACACACACACTCATGACATTGTGACATCATAATGTACCATCTAACATCATAGTGTACCTCTTAGCCAATAGCGATGGCAGATTTAAATCCAAATGCAGTGCTGAGTTTTTGCCTGACGACGGTGCATCGCTGACAGTTTTAGGCAGAATGTTTAAATTTTAACTAAGATGCACTAAAGTGCCGAACTATTGACTACATTTGTCTACAGCACAATTAGACACTCATTTATCAGCCAAAAAAATGGTGATTTGGAGCGACTTGCTCTTTAAGAAGAGATTTAGTATGTGGTCAATGCTGCAGAAAAGAATCAGAGTGATGGGATCCAGGAGGGGTTTCCACACGTTTCCAGGCACATGAGCGACACATCACAGGCAGCGCTGCAACACTTTAGACACCAGCTAGGCCCCAGCAGGGAGTCTGTCAAGTAATTCCAAACAGTTGTGCTTCATGTGGGCGACTTGGAGTGTCCTTTAGTTATTTCACAGTTGACCTGTGATTCAACTCTGGTATCTATTCCAGTGGTGTTCGCATCTGTCTGTCTTAAAAACACACCACAATGATAACATCATTACTTGAAATAAGGTGAATTTTCTTAAAATAAATGATCAAATTTGTTTGTTTTGTGGGAAAAAAATCTGTGTATAGGGACAGCAAAAATAGCTTGGTTAGAATTTCTAAAACTAGCAAATAAATGTCATTTGCTGTTAAACTACAGAAATTTTTTATTTTTCTTTCTTTCTTTTCTTAAAGTGACTGTGTGTATTTTCACAGATGATAGGGGGCAGTACATACCTAAATCACTGCTAGTAAGAAGTATGTTTCAAGTAAGACCTTACCAATGGATGGCCATTAGGGTCAAAAATCCCTGGCAGCGCAACCTCCAGCAAAATAACAAGAACGTGAGACTCCCTTTCATCACTGGCAATGAGTGAAGAGGTAAATGTGTAAAACAACAATGTTTATAAATAGTGAAAGTTCTGTAACCGTTTGTTACAAATCAGCAAAAGCCTTTTGTCCTCACGGGCCCCCGTAACAGGAAACATGGCGTTGCACAGAGACTTAGACCGGCTTCCATGTAATTTAGAACAGATTTTTATGGTCATATGTTATAAAGATGCCAATAATTTTTCAACAACAGGGCATCATTTAAGTCATTTTCAACATTTCAATGGATATTTCCTGAGAGTAGCAGTAAAAACCATACATTGTCTCTTTAAGAAATGCTTTCTTAGATTGAGTGTTAATAGTGCTTGATTAAATTAGCAAAGAAGGCCCAACAAAGGCTGTTCTTCTTGAGGAAACTCTAGAGAACAGGCCTTTCCCTCCGGCTGCTCTGGAACTTCTACACAGCCATGATTGAGAGCATTCTCCCCTTAAATGAGTGTGTGGTACAGGAGCTGCACAGTCTAAGACAGTAAGCACTTGACCCGAGTGGTGAAAACCAACCAGCAGATCATGGGGAGCCCACTGCTGAATCTGGACTCCATATAGACCATCATACTGGTAAGGAAGGCCAGTTGCTTTGCTGCTGATTAAGGGAGGGAATCAAAAACCGGTTCATGTTGAGAACCGGTTCCCACTGTTTCAATACCTGGGAATCATTTGCAAAAATGGCAAATAATTCCCTTATCAGTTCCAGCTAGCGCAAACAACGTAACCAAGAACGTTGCGTAGCTTACACGTTTACTTAGTAGGAAACATGGCGCCTTAAATCTAATTTATGCTTCTCCATCTGCATGGGTACTGAAACACACGGGGCACTGGCACAAGGGCTCTCCAATGGGCTCACAGAGGATCAAATTTTTAGTTATTCATCGAAAGTGACGGAGACTGCAAGGTTGTGATTGGTCAGGACGCTGCTTGCTTTAAATTCGTCAGCAGCACCGCCAATGCTCCCTTTAAAAAAATCATAAGATATTTAGCGGCAGACACAGAACAGATTGAAAAACGCCTTGTGGAAAAGGTATGAAAATACGAAAGTTTATTCACTTGTGGCTGAAGAGGTGCAAAGCTAATGAACTATTTGGGAATTGATAGACAGAATTGATAACGGCATTGCTATTGATAGAATCTTATCATTTCCCACCCCTACTGATTTATGATCGGAGCAGTCCTGAGATCTTCTGAGCAGACAAGAGCACTTTCAATACACCACACACAACAGGAATATCTGATAAGATTATCATTAGAACCATTATGATAGTTGGGTGCATCCTTAATATTGAAAGGGAGAAGTGGGTAACAGATCTGCATAATTATCCTGCCGTGTGATCCAGGCTTAATTAGGATTTCAAATGATATAACCCCCAAATTCCACTACCTCCGCTCCGGTCCGCCCCCGCCTTCCGCAGCCGCTCGCTTCCGAACTCAATTTTTACTGGTACCCGCTCTACAACGGCTCCGCTCCGGTGCGGAGACCTGAGGAGAGCAAACAAGCATGCGCGGGATTTTCGAGATCTTGCGATACAGTCCGAGCAATAAACGCGGAAGTTAGATCCAAACACCCGTTGTGTGGGAGAAGCATCGGCATGAGCTGTTTAATCTGCCCATCATTTGTGTTGAGAGATCAGCAGTGTTTGGATCAACACAGGGTGACTACTTTGATAGTGGAAACTTTATTTATTACTTATTTTTGTGCATTTAAAGTTCAACCGCCATTGATAGTTGTTAAAAGTTGTTAAACCTGTGCATATGAAACAAAAAACGCCTTTTGTTTATCTATTTATTGTGAAATATGGAAATTGTGCTTGCTCCTTTTCCTGTTGGGCCGTTGTGATTTCTGTCCATTTACTGCGGAGGTGCTCCGGCGTCCGGCGAAAATAGGATCGATTCTATTTTTGCCGGACGCCGGAACAGAGGGCGGCGCACGGCGCCGCACTGCCGGAGCACGGCCGCAGTAGTGGAATTGCTCTGACTGACTACAACGGGACCGATTTTGCTCCGGCGTTCGTGTCGGAGCGGAGCGCAGCGGAGCGGAGGTAGTGGAATTTGGGGGAAATTTTTTGCCAAGAAGTCTTGTTACAACAAAGAGTTACTCAACCAAACCCCAAGTTTGCTCACTTTTAGAGCAAAGTTTACAAAGCATCCACAAGTTTCCAGCTGGAAGAATAACAGACTCTCCACACTACAAATTATAGCCAGGAAATAAGCTCCCAAAGTTTAGCCAAGTCGTAAAACTCAGCTGAATGTGCAAATTACAATAAGAACTATTGCTTCTTGATGTAATACCCAAAACAGAAAAGGCACACTGAGTCCCACTGTCATTAGTGTGATCGAGCAGCCCAAACATGAACAATTCTGTTGACGAATAAACATATTTAAAATCATATTTTTCCCATATTAATAATTATAGAATTTGTGTTAGGAGCTCTCTGTCAGCAGGTGATTGAAGTAAATGTATAAATAAAGCTCCAGGTGGCTAATTAGGCATTTCTGTGACAGCTTTTGTCTGAGTTTGAATAAATGAAGCTTTATTTATCCCACAGATTTGAACAGAGGTTGTTTTAATCTTTAACACTTTGCTGTGACCGTGAATAAAATGCACGCCACTGTGATCCTAGAATAGTAATGGCAGTAAGTTAGAATAGTAATGGCAGTAAGTTAGAATAGTAATGGCAGTAAGTAGCAAAGGCCAAATGAACAGCTTTTTATTCTGTCTGAGAGGGTGTTTGTTTGGAGTTAGAGTGCTAAATGAGATCTGGCAGTCTGCATTTACTCTAATCTCCTTGATCACCTTTTAATTTACCAAATTGCAGCTTGAATAGGGGCCAGACGAGGTCATGGTACCAAAGCCGAGCTGAAGCTGTGAGACCTTTTCTACAAGCTATGGTGCTTTTACATGCATTTATATAACCTTTTTGTTTATTTGTGCAACCTGATTTTTAATATATTTTTAAGAATTATGCAATGAAAAGACCATGCTTTTTTAATACGGTTGAGGGATTGGTGAGACCTAGATTGTACAGTGAGAATTTAGGTTTAAACCTGATTTCTTTACAAATTTAACCACCAAACCAGATATCTGCAGCAGGTTTTAAGGCGTGTGATGTTAAATTTAGACGGAACAGTATTTCTATGGAAGCAACAGAGTAGAGAGATCAACACCTGTTGCTATGGGTACAACATCTTCATGCATAAAGACAAGTTTGAAAGTTTGTTTAAAAGTAAAAATCAGTCAATAGTTTGTTTTTATTGTCTCATGATTTATTTATGTTCTTTTTAGGTTTCATGGTTGTTGGATCTGTGTGTTTGATTTCTTACTGGCAGTTTGGATGAAATTTTTAATTTTTTTGAGGACTTTGGTTTTTTATTTTGTTACAAAAGAAATAGCTCCTCACTTGTTTATTTGCTATCAGTTTTTCTTTGCCAGATAAACATGTTTGTTTTTTCTTCAGCTCACATTTGGTTCCATACTTTTGTTGAAACGTTGTCATGTCTCTCTTATTTGCATTTCTGCAAAACACCTTTAAGGTAAACATTTTATTGTTATTCCTGATTACAATCAGTCAGTCTCAGTGTTTCATGCAGAATGAAAAATGAAAATAGTCTCCTACACCTATGTCCTGCATTAGCTTCTGATAGAAAATAGACAATGAAACTCTTAAGATTTGAAAACCCTGACAGATCTACGTCACACTGTCACTTAGCATTTGACTCACTGATCTTGACTCATGACAGGGAAGGCTGTTGGTTAAACCTCCAGGAATCAGAGCAGATGTCTTGGCTAGTAGAGGCTAACCGTGAGCATTATAGCGACTTCACCACACAGCAGAAGTTTCCCCAGGCTTGTGTTATTCCTGTGTGTGAAGATAAAACATGCATGTTGCAAGTCAGAGGTAGAGTCACGTTTCTGTAATCCAATCTGGGGTGAGATGTCCAAATAGCAGGAAATAAGGAGCCTAAGTGATGCCCACCTACTTCCGGATCATGGGTCCCCGGAAGAACAAATTTACCCCCCAAAATACCCCCTCCTCCCATTTATTTTAGAATTGGGGGGGGGGGGGATTTTAGGTTTTGTGTGACAATACGTCCAGGACTACAAATGCGCATCACCAAAGTGGCATCATTGAACCAAACACGGAGAAAATTAGAGGGAAAATGGCTGTAAGTTCTGCAAACTTCAAATGCTTCCTTCATGATGAAAGAACCACCATAAATCTAGCTACGCTGGGGGTAGAGGAGATTTTGTGGTGACGTCATATATGTGACGTACCAACGTCTGATTTGTAGTCATGCTAATTACGAACGTTTACAAACCAACAAATCTCGAAGTACGTGACTGGCGTGGTTGAAATCCACTTCCTTACCTTTCACATCAATTGAAGTGTAGCATTTGTGTGATCCATTTGTGTAAGGCAAAGCAGATTAGAAACTATCTCTTTTATCTCTGTTGACTTGCATTAATTTTTTCGTTCTTCCGGGGAGCCGACTGGAAAGGGAGGAGACTTGGGTTCCGTATAAGACTCCAAAATGTGAAGCTCAGCTGTGATGTGGGCAACGTTTAGTTCCAAGAAAAGGTGCACCGGTATATCTTTTCCTGACAAGAATAACGTACAAGCGATTTATTCCTATCAGAGACCACAGCAAACAACAATGTTGTTTTTCTAAATTCATCAGCATTTTTTATGCATTAACTCATTGAACTAACATGAAAAAAGATAAAATACCCACAAAATTTAAGATGAGATTAAAAGAAAAAGTGATTTTTTTTTACCTGTTCTAAATTATTTTACATTAAGCTATTTTTTACTGTGGTGTTAAAAATGAGAAGTGCAATTATAAAGAAACATTACTTGCCATGTGGATTAGCATGAGCCAACAAAAGCTTTCCAAATGCACGTAAAATGTAACGAGATTACCAAGCTTGTCTTTGAGACGAGAAGAATTTGCAACCTGGATTATTTTATGCATTGCTTTAGCTGGATGCTGATGGGGAATGGGAACGCTTTATGAAGAGGGAGAATTTTTAAAATCAAAAGTGCTATGGAGTGCCAAAATCTGTCAGAATGGAAAAGGAGGGGAAATCTATCTTAAAAGAACTAAAAATTAACTTCAGTTATGCTGAGAAATGCTCAAATGAAAAAACCTTCACAGTGCATTAAAATACTGTTTATTCTAAGCTGAGTATTGGAGTGCACGGAGGAGAAACTATTGATCCAAGCCTCTTAATATAAAAGGGACTTTTGTTTTGGACTGGATCCCAGATTTACAATTTGGAACAGAAACATATTTTTCTTTCCAGCTCAGATTCAT